>NC_090806.1:25967552-26567552 GCF_036512215.1 Solanum lycopersicum
GGATAAATATGGGATGAAGGTTGGATCTATGCCCCGTCTATCCACCCACTGATCGTAGGTGGTCCTTTCGATGCACACTACCCAGGCAGTGTTGCTTCAAACACAAGGGTCCTCCTCAAGGGCCCTTGGTTGGTCCTGGGGAGTTGTACTCGGACGTTTCGACCATGAAGCAACTCAAACACCTATTAACTACCTTTTTACAAATTTTCATACATTTCCAACTCCTAAAAGATAGTCAATTAGACTAAGGCACGCTAATACCTATTTGAACCAACTTCTTGACGTCATGAACGTTCATGAATGTTTTGGTTCTTAAATTTCCTAAATGACCGAAAATCCTTAAAATGGACATAAAAACAGTACTTAGACCTTGATACCTCTATGTTAGTCTTTATGACACGTCTTGAATTTCAAAGTGTTACAAGCAATTTGGGCATAACTCATACATCAATGTAAAGAGAGCCACATATAGGCTTTATACAATCCGTATTCAAATGAAAGGAGATCGAATGTAAGAGTCTTAGTAATAAAACAAAAACATAAGCTCGATATTGGCACCTCCCTCTGACAAAAAAGACCTACCCTACTTGGATGATCAAAGGATCCAAGTCTTCTTCAAGTCGCCTTCCGAAACACTTCAACGACCGGAACCTAAAATGATGGGGGAAAAGAATGAAATGGGTTAGTATGCCAGTTGTACTAAGTGTGAGACCATATGCACACATACTTGAAAAACATGCTAAGAAAAGGACATTTCACTAAGTATGCATTTTTTTCCTTTAAAAACCCTTATGCACATTCATTAAGACCCTACTACTCAGTATTTTATATTTATTAAGTCATAGGCATGTTCATCACAATACTATGACATCAAGTCTAGTCAAGTGAACTATTCATACCATACAAGTAGATACATACTCAAGTAACTCTACCATCAAGTCACATTAACAACAAGCATGAATAAGATTACATTTCATTACAACAAGCAATACAATTACCCATGAACCCTGATCAAGTCAACAAGTCCAATGACCAAGCAAAGCCCATAATCTTACTCAATCAGGTAACCTAGCAAGAATCATGACTAACACCCTACTTCAAATAACATAACATTTAGATATACATTTCATCTTACTTTAACAATATAGACCAACACATATTCATCAATGAACTAATAAACATATAGGATGAACAATATGCATGTTCATCATATATAATTATAATCATAAACATACATAACAACATCCTCCTATGACTCCCCTCAAGGCTTACTAGTGCAATGCTTAGGTAGAGTCCCATAACACTACCTAGACTAAGCTAGACCCCTTAGGTTCTCCTAGTTGGAGATCAATCCTTTAATTGATTTTACCTTTTGGGAACATATTGTCCTAACCAACATAGATCACATGAGATAGTGTGGAATCCGGTGTAATATAACCCTAGACCGAGGGAAGGCGGACTACTTGCCAAGGTACTGCCAAAACATAAAACATAGAAACTACGTGGATCCACTAGCTAGTATTCCTATGGGGGCAATATAGTTCAAGAACTAGAAGATATAGTTGGGACCCTATTTATGCTACATGCATTGTAGTCTCCAATATCAAGAGTACTTTAGTACTCCCACCTTCTTTATGTGCGAAGGGACACTCCTCACTCTTTTTCACTTGGTGTTAAGATAGAGTCCCTTTTTGAAATTTCTTTAAGCCTTTAATTATCAATCATATATTAGTCTAGGCCATAGGGTCTAACCTTTTTATAATCATCACCCTTAATAGCTCAATAAGAATTGCATGAGTACAGATCATATTCATTACAATCCACATAAGTGAGGTTAACACATTAGTATCTCATATCATAATAAGGTACATTGATAGTCATAACCATCCTTATAAAACATACACCTTAATGAACCTCACAACATAGTAAAGACATTTCAATTCAACATAATACCTCCGTATCAATCCTAATACAAGCATACTCCAATATCACATCATGTCTTAATCATAATTAACCACAATTTAAAGTAATGAATACAGATCATAAGACTTACCAACTCTTCGTCATAGTTCATCATCAAGGTCTTACATTAAACCCTCATCAATTTAGGTTTACATCATTATAAATCAATAATCAACATGATCACAATACTAGAAGAATCACTACATTACAATTCAATACTAGATCATACCTTAAAATAAGATACCTAGGTCAATTGACTTCCTAACCTAGATCATCTTCTCAAGGACTATTATGAAAGACTAAAAATCACACTAGTTTGTTCATGATTAATGTAAAAACATCATTTAATATCAATTCAGCCAATAACAAAGTCAATTGAACCAATTTAAACTTAATTCATAACAATATCAAATCTAGGGTTAAGGGTTAAGGATCATCATCTACAAACTATACCAAACCATCAAGATATATCACAATTAGGTTAGAATACATGTTAATCTACTGATATTATTGATACGCTCAAACTTACTTCTCAAATAAGAAGTAAAGCGGTCGTGTCAAGTAAATAACCCAACTAGTGAGGTTGGAATCGTTCCCACGAGGAAAATAGTTTAAACTTAACTTCAATCTATTATTAGTATTGTTCAGCCAATTACTTCCTTGGAAAGCACAAATGATAAAAAGGGGGGCTTATATTCCTAAATAAATGAAAATAAGTAGCGAAATAAAAAGAGACAACTAACAGCTTCGAATGTTGGAGTTTAATCAATTAATCAAAGTAACTACGATTTACGTGTTTCCCACAGGTTCAAAACTTCATAAGTCTAACTATAACAATTCTGTCCTAGTATCTTGCATGCAAAGTTATAAGTTATGTATTTCTAAATCCTTGGTCCGGCATCTAGAAAATTTTACTCCGCACCTTGGTCCGGCTACGTGTGTTGCTATCCTAACCCTTATCTTTACCTCATATTAAGCATCGTATTCAATATTTGACTAAGCTATTACCTCGTACCAATCAATCCTAGCCTATTAGATTTTATACACTAAATCTATGTTGATAATTCTTTTCCTATTATCTACCTCCTTGGTCCGACAAGTTGCATTAAGGAGAGTTCTAACGTTGGCCATCCGCTAAAAAGACTTCTATGCGAAAAAATCATCAATACATGCAAGACACTGTTCTAGAATTGTTATTTTAGTTAAGTTTTACCTCATTATTTGCCTATGTTTCAGACAACCCTAGTTATGAAGTTTAGTTACCCATAGTCATAATCACAATATTCAAATATATGGTATAAGAATTCATGTACTTACTTCAATGAGAAAGAATAAAAACCAAAAGTTCGCATGATTAATCAACAAAAATCACCAACAATCAGTTCAAAGAATCTCAAAATAATCAAGAATCTAACAATAATCAAGGGCCTAACCAAATAATCCAGCGTCTAACCTAAAAATGAGGTTTTTCGAACTATTTATAGAAAATAAAAACCTAATTAAAAAAGGACTTTATTTGCTGGAAATCTGTCAAAATGCGGCTGGATCGACGGACATCGCGACGGATCGTCGTGGTCACGACGGACCGTCATAGACTCCGTCGTCCCATAATTGATACAATTTCTTCTGTTTCTCGCTTCATTACCCTCGACGGCAGGTATACGGATCATCAGAGGCACAACGGTTCGTCGAGGGTCTCCGTCCCAAAACACTTGAATCTTGGAATATGGGTACTAGGACTACTTCTCTAAATTTCATGACGGACCGTCATGGGCACAACGGTCCGTCACGCTTTCCGTAACCCCACACTTGGTCAGAACTCCCAATCTTCCTTCAGCAGCTGCACTACGCTGCCACCTACGGACCATCACGATAATGACGGACCGCCTCAAGCTCCGTAGGTGGCCTCTTTTATATTTCTTCGCTCAAAAACCTCCGCATTCATCTTTGGACAGATTTCCTTCAAATAAGGAGAAACTTATGTAAAAATTAGCACAAAAAGGCTTTTGGACACACTAAGCTTAAGGAAAAAGTATTAATAATACCGTGAAACCACGGTATATCAATTATCCAATAGAAAACATAAACAAATCAATTCATAACCTAATTTTCGAGATTGAGAAGAACCTTCATGAAAACCAAACTTTTAAAAATATTTTGAAGTAACCCTTTAGGGAAAGAGGTCTCAAAGGTTAATTAGATCTCATACCTCAACGTTTGATGAAGATTTCATGGTGAATTAGTCTCTTTACAGCCCCCAAATCCTTGCCCTACCTAGTCTTCAATGGTATCTTCCAATAGAGAGAAAAAGAAGAGAGAAGGAAGAGGGTTTGGCCTGTGAGTTATGTTTAGTCTAATGAGGGTTGGGGTCTTTATATGGTGGTGGTGGTGGTGCTTAATTAACTTAATTAGACTCTCTTGAACCCCTAATAACCACCTAAAACCTTCAATAATTAAATGAAACTAAGTTAAAATGTGCAGGAAACTCGACCCTCACAAACGAAACTCTGATCCACGGTCCATTTAGGAGTTGACTGTCACTGTTCCCTTCCGTGCTGCTCATCTGTCATATTGATTAGAGATCGTGCATATGAGGTCCACCTAAAAAATGGCTAAGTATTGGTCGACGATTGGCATAGACGCCCCGTCAACCAACACACGCCCCGTCGTTTGCCTTTTCGTGGGTGCACACTGCCCAGGTAGTGTTGATACCAACGTGCAAAAGTCTTCCGCAAGAGCCCTTGGTTGGACATTGGGGAGTTGTAACTGGAAGTTTAGACCATGAATTAGCTTAAACACCAATTAACTACCCTTCCACTAATTTTCATGAATTTACTACTCGTAAAAGCTTGTCAAATAGGTTTAGGCATGCTAGTACCTCACTAGAACTACTTTACGAATGTCATGGACGTTTCCTAAACTTCCTAAATGACCTTTATTCATTAATATAGTCCTTAAAACAGTTTTTAGACCTCATGGAACCTATGTTAGACTTTAAGAATCATCTTTGATTTTCGAAGTGTTACATTATCCCCCTCTTAGGAACATTTTCCCCCCAATGACACTAAAAATCATTAGAAGGAAGGAAAAGGCTCAAGATTAGCAGCCCAACCAACAACAATACATAATAACATCAATCATATCACTTATACAAGGCAATTCAAAACTTCAATTACCAAACATAAGGCTCAACATTACATTATGAGTAATATCCTTCTCACAACAACGACATGATCTCAACTTGATTTACATGAGTAATTAAGCCAAAGTTCAACTTATCAATATGCTACATATTATTTCATGAAGACTCACCATATTAAAATGCACGACATAACTCAAAACAAGCCAAAGAGCAAAATTTCAAGTTTAAATGCATAATTTCATTTTAATTCACTGTAAGACTATTCAAAATGCACATTTTTGCAAGACTTCACCAAGAATGAAAACAACTTCAATTTTAGTCATTATATTCATTATTAGTAAGAACTACTAACCTTAGTTACCAAATAGATGAGGGTAACGGGACTTCATGTCGGCCTCGCCCTCCCATGTTGCACCCTCAACTAGGTGATTCTTCCATAACACCATTACGGAAACCACCTCTTTATTTCTTAACTTCTTGACTTACCTATCAAGAATTTGAACCGGAACATCCTCATAAGAGAGGTTATCCTTGACAACAAGACCCTCAATATAAAGAATAGACTCGGGATCAGCGATACACTTTTAAGAATGGAAACATGGAACACCAGATGAACCGAAGCCAATTCACTAGGAAGTTTAAATTCATAATCAACCTTACCAACCCTTTTGATTTCATTGGGATCCACATAACGAGGATTCAAATTCCCTTTTTTTTCCAAACCTAACCACCCCTTTCATTGGTGAAATTTTCAAATACACCTTATTACCTTCCTCAAACTCCAAATTCCTTCTCCTATGATCGGCATAAGACTTTCGCAGACTATAGGTCATTTGCAACCGGTTCCTTATGATATGAACTTTCACCAAAGTATTATAAACCAAATCGGGACTAGTAAGCAAAGACTCTCCTACTTCAACCAATCCAATATGAGACCTACATCTCCTACCATACAAGGCTTCATAGGGAGCCATGAAAATGGATAAATGAAAACTATTATTAAAAGAAAACTCCATCTTTGAATGACCTCCAAAACATAGATGTGAATTGTTTACTCCGATCCTATATGATGGATAACGGAATACAATGTCAAAACACAATCTCATCTATGAAGATCCTAGTATAATTTTCCGCCAAATAAGTAGACTTGATGGGAATAAAGCCAGCGGACTTGGTCAACCTATCCACAACTACCAATATAGAGTCATATTGCTTTTGAGTCTGAGGTAAACCCATTACGAAATCCATATTGATGTCTTCCCACTTTCAAGTGGGAACTTGGATTTCTTGTAATAAGCTGCCTGGCTGTTGATATTTGGGTTTTACTTGTTGGTAATTTGGACACTTAGTTACAAACTCCGCTATGTCCTTCTTCATACCTTCCCACCAATATACTTCCCTAAGGTTATGGTGCATTTCTATCGAACCTGGATGAATGGAATAGCGGGACCCATATGCTTCCTCAAGGATCTGGTTCCTCAACTCATCTACTTTGGGAACACATAATATTCCTTGGTACCTTAAAATACCATCCATTCTAGGGAGAATGTCTTACTAAGCTTGACAAGGACCGATTCCTTAAACTCCATCAATGATTTTTCAAGGTGTTGTTTGGACTTAACCGCAACTACTAATGATGATTGGGATTTATTATGAACCATGAAACCACCATTCGAAGAATCTTCCAACCTCACACCCGACCTAGCTAACCTATAACATCCTTTACGAGGTCTTTCTTGGCTTCATCAATGTGAGATACACTACCCATTGTCATACGACTTAGGGCATCCGCAACCACGTTGGCCTTGCCAGGGTGATAGAGGACACTCATGTTGTAATATTTCAACAAGTCTAATGACGTTCTTTGGCGGAGATTCAACTCCTTTTGTGTAAACATATATTGGAGATTCTTATGGTCAGTATTGACATCAACATGGACACCATACAAGTAATATATCCATATTTTCAAGGCAAAAACCACGACCGCTAACTGGAAGTCATGAGTTCGATAGTTACTCTCACGTACCTTAAGTTGACTACACCTTTCTATGTTGCATAATAACAAAACCCAAACCCACTCAAAATGAGTCATAATACACAACAAGAACCTTTGTACCCTCCGGTGAGGTCAACACCGGAGAAGAAGTAAGCCTATCTTTCAATATTTGAAAGCTTCTGTCACATGCCTCCGACCACTAAAATTTCTTATACTTTTGGGTCAAAGTAGCCAAGTGTAACATTCTAGAAAATGTACTCGTCTAGTAAAGAGTCTATTAAGTTTTAAGAATAGGTATTGGGGTACATAGGCATTCCAATACCCAATATTGAGTAATATTGGGCATATTAGAGAATATTGGCTTAAGGGTGTTAGACAATTTCTATGAATTAAGATATAATTTGACGTTCAAATGCCCCAATCAAATTTTGTTTAGGAGGGATCCAAGTTTCAAGCCTAGGTACCATAGCACATTCTCATTTAAAATGATCATGTAGAGTAACCAGTGCCAAATGATCATGCAATAACATGTGCAACACATGTTCAAGAACATGTGCTAACCATCCAAGAGACAAGCCCAACCGAATTCGGTTAGGGCGGTTAATGGCAGGCGCACATGTGGGGGTCAAGCCATGTGGGGCTGAGCTTCCTAACAAAGTCTAGGTTCTAACTAACTTACATAACTAGCTAACTAACCTAGGACAAACAAAAATAAAATAACTAGTGCACCCGACAACCTAATACCTAACCGGGTGACACTAACCTAGTAACTAACACAAGAAACATCCTAGTACCTAACCTAGGATGGTCGAAAAGGGTTGTTTATGGTCCTAATGACTTAGGGATACTTTAGTAATCAACTTAGGTCACTTAATTAATTAAATTAGAAAATTAATTAATTAATTAAAAATCATTTTGTTGACCGAGACACTTAGGAAAATTTGAGATTTGACTATGTCAAACGTTCTCCTATTTATAGCAAATTTAGAAGGGGCGTTTTGGTAATTAGCTAATTAAATTACTTAATTAAGTTAATTAGCCTAAGTTTAATTAGTCAATATCAGTGCCTAAGACCTAGAAAGTGACGACTAAAACAGAAGACAAACCTGAGAAAAAATAGTGAGCAAAACGCAAAAAAAAAAACAAAAAATTCTCTCGGTTCTCCTTAGGAGATTTCAAGGATTTTCAAGGTTTTTGTGGAAGGTGATATTAGTAGATTCAATTCTACATAAGGTATGGGTTTTCTCTCCTAGAATTCTTTCTTCAAGAGGATTTTCAAACGTTTTGAAATCAAGAGTATCAAAACTAGGGTTGTTCTCAATGAATCGCATGTTCATCTCCCTAGTTCTCCCGATTTCCTATTCGTGTAATGTGTATGATCTAAATCTCGAGCATGTTGATTTTGTGTGGTAATAAATGATAATTATGTGTATATTTTAGTGATTTATATGTCGAATGAAACTTACATATTACATCCACATACTTAGGGTGTTATTTGCATGAGATGATGAATGTTTTAATGCCTACTTGTGATCGAGATGATGAAATTGTTATAAGTTGTATATTGAATTTTTTCATAGACCAATCAATGGTAAAAAAATTGTCTTGTTTAACATGTTAGTTTACTATAATGTATTCATGAATTTAATTGGCTAGTGATTATACTATTATAAGTATCTAGTGAAATTAAGATTTATGCCAACAAATTGGCTAGAAAAACTATGTCCGAGATACTATCTCCAAAAATGTGTAAACTCATGCAAATCTTAACTCAATGAACTCATAACATAGGGTATGCCAATCAATGGGACAAGTATCAATATACCCTATCCACACGAACTTATGAACGTAATAGCATTGTATAAGTATTTATAACTTTCATAAAGAATTATACAAAACTACCAATAAACGTTGAACAAGTTAAGGTGAGTCCATGACGGTCCATTGTGAAAACAACGATCCGTCGCGAGGTCCGTCGACCCAGCCTTGTTTTGGCAGATTTCCAGCAATTAGAATCCTTGCTTAATTAGGTTTTTGTTTTTTTATAAATAGTTCAAAAAACCTCGTTTTTGGGGTTAGACACCAGATAGTTAGACACTTAGATTGTTAAACTACATATCGGTAAACATTGTATTGTGAGATTCTTGATAATCATTAGACTTTTTGTGAGATTATTGATTACTTTGAGATTCTTGCAAGTGATTTTTGGAGATTAATCAAGCAAACTTTTGGATTTTACTCTTTCTCATTGAAGTAAGTACATGAATTCTTATCTACTATATTTGAATATTGTGTTTATGGCTATGAGTAACTAAACTCCATAACTAGGGTTGTGGGAACCATAGGCAAATAATGAGATAAACCCTAACTAAAATAACAATTCTAGAATAGTGTATTGCATGTATTAATAATTCTTTCGCTTAGAAGTCTTTTTAACGGATGGCCAACGTTAGAACTCGCCTTAATGCTACTTGCCGGACCAAGGAGGTAGATAATAGGAAAAGAATTATTAACATAGATTTAGTGCATACTATCTAATAGGCTAGTATTGATTGGTACGAGGTAATAACCTAGTCAAATATCGAATACGATGCTTAATATGAGGTAAGGATAAGGGTTAGGATAGCAACACACGTAGCCAGACCAAGGTGCGGAGTGTGATTTTCTAGATACCGGACCAAGGATTTAGAAATACATAACTTATCACTTTGCATGCAAGATACTAGGAAAGAATTGTTATAGTTAGAGTTATCAAGTTATGAACCTGTGGGGAACACGTAAACCCTAGTTACTTTGATTAATTGATTAAAATCCAACATTCAAAGTTGTTAAGTGTCTCTGTCAAGTTTGTTAATTAATTTTACTCATTTAGAAATAGAAACCCCCCTTTATTGTTTTCACTTTCCAAGGAAGTCATTGACCAAACAATAGTAATAACAGGTTGAAGTTAAGTCTAGACTATTTTCCTCATGGGAACGATCCCAACCTCACTAGTTGGGTTATTTACTTGACATGACCGCTTTACTTCTTATTTGAGAAGTAAGTTTGAGCATACCAAATTTTGGCGCCGCTGCCGGGGAATTTAGCTTTTAGATTAACTTGCACTTATTACTATAGTTTAGTTGATATTTTCTTGATTTTACTTTGTTTTATTGTTTTTGATATCTTTTAAGAACTATCCTCCTTGTATGCCAAATACACGGAGAGGAAGCGAACCCTTATTTCCCTACGATCACGAGTTAGAGCGTACACTGCGCAATATGAATTGTAACTTGGGAATAAATGATGATGATCCAAACCAGAACACCCAGCTTCGGTTGATGTTCATGGTCAAATGTTACCCGATGCTTTGAGTGAACATCAACAGAGGGGAAAAAATCCCGCTCCTCGGCCCCAAGCATACTACAGAGGGTATGATAACATAGCTGACTCGGATGTGCCACTTGTCTTTCCCCCTCTACCCACAGGCCACACCTTTGTGGTAACTAGTAGCCTGATGCAAATGCTCAGTGCCAGAGGTTTGTTTTCAGGGCTACCTTCTGAGGATCCACATGCCCATATAGCTAAGGTAAGGGCAGTGTGTAAAAGTTGTGTGGGGAGGCCTGATTTGGATCTAGATGTAATAGGGCACAGAGTGTTTCCTCTCTCACTGACGGGAGAGACTGCTATGTGGTTCACTGAGCTCCCATACAACTCAATCTTCACTTGGAACCAACTAAGGGATGTCTTCTTATCACGTTACTATCCGGTCTCCAAGAAATTAAACCACAAAGATAGAGTGAACAACTTTGTGGCACTACCAGGAGAGTCAGTTAGTAGTTCTTGGGATAGATTCACCTCATTCTTGAGAAGTGTTCCAAATCACCGTATAGATGATGAGTCACTGAAGGAATACTTCTATCGGGGACATGATGATAACAATAAAGCGGTGTTGGACACTATAGCAGGTGGATCTTATGGGGAGTGTCCTTATGCTTAGATTGCTGAAAAATTAGAGAAAATCTCCCGGAATAACAAAGCTTGGAGTACTAGGAAGTCTGATACAGAGAGAAACACCTTCGCAGTACAATCCACTCACAACCCAGCCACAGATGAGATTCGTGAAGAAATGGCTCAGATGAGAACTGAGCTTGGGTTGGTACTAAAACATGTCATAGGGGGTAAATAAAAGATAAATGCAGTTAACTACTTGGCTAAACCACCACGTCCTAATGATGAGTGTTATTATGCGGAGGATACTTATGCAATAAGTTAGTAGACGGGGGGTTTCCGACCAAGCGCCCAAGGCTCAAATATGGATAACTGGCGCCAAGGTCAAGGGAACCAAGGTTGGAACTATGGTAACTACAACCGTGAGGGTCATTATGTCCGAGATGGAAACTACAACTGCGACAACAACTTTAACATGGGTAACAATGCTAATAGAAACGACAGGAATGGGCCCTATGTCCCTCCTCAAAATCGTGAAGTTACTCCTAGGGATGGTGGAGATAGTATGTCGCGAGTTGAGGACATGTTGCACAAAATGATGACGAGGTTCGACACTAGTGATAAACACATTAAAGAGTTGATGTGTGATTTAGCTAGTATTGGGCAAAAAGTTGATACACATGCAATTTTGATTAAGCAGGTCGAGCTGCAAATAGCCCAATTATCTACGACAGTGAACACACGGCAACCCGAAACTCTTCCTAGCAACACTGTCCAAAATCAAAAGAATGATGCGCACTGTATGGCAATCACTACTCGGGGTGGTAAGCAAACCATTGACCGACCTATGCCATCTATTGAGGAAAATGTGAGAAAGGATAATGATAATGTGGTAAAGGGTAGCGGTGAAGCAAAGGAAAGTAATGGAAAAGATGCATAAGTACCTATCAAGGTAATTCCCATGCCTAGGTTACCACCACCCTTCCCTCAGATATTAGTGAAAAAGACCGAGGATGGTAAATACCGGCGTTTCATAACAATATTGATGCAGCTTTCTATCAATTTCCCTTTGGTAGAAGCTCTAGAATAAATGCCCGGTTATGCCAAATTTATGAAAGATATGGTCACCAAGAAAAGATCAGTCACTTTCGAGGATGATGATAGACTGCAGCATTGTAGTGCTATTGCTACAAGATCCCTCGTACAAAAGAAAGAAGATCCTGGTGCGTTCACTATTCCTTGTACAGTTGGGTCATTACGTTTTGCGAAAGCATTATGTCATCTGGGGGAAAGCATAAATCTTATGCCCCTCCCGATTTACAAGAAATTGGGTTTGGGGGATCCAAAACCCACTGCGACGCGGCTACTGTTGGCCGATCGGACAGTGAAACGGCCCATAGGGATACTCCATGATGTGCTAGTAAAAGTGGAGTCATTCATCTTTCCGGCTGATTTTGTTATTCTTGATTGTAAGGTCGATTTTGAAGTGCCTATTATTCTTCGGAGGCCATTCCTTGCTATAGTTAGAGCATTAGTTGATATGGAGAAGGGCCAGATGACATTTCGGTTGAATAATGAAGAAGCGACCTTCAACAGTTGTAGGACCATGAGGCAGAGTGGTGAGCTCCAATCGGTATCTGCCATATCCAACAAAGAAAAGATGAAGAAGGAGACTGAACAGAAAAATGCAAAACAAGAGTTTATGGTTGGGGATTTGGTGCTTGTAGACAGTTTTGGGGTGCCTTGTCTTCCGGGCAAGCTTAAGTCCAAATTAACTGGCCCTTACTTGATTACCCAAGTATTCCCTCATGGAGCAGTTGAGTTAAAAGCCAAGGAGGGAGTACGGCTTAAGAGAAATAGAGATAGAATAAAACTCTATTTTGGGCATAAAGCATCGGGGAATGAAGTGATAGAGGCATACCATCTTGATTAAGTCTGAGTTCCTCAGTCGTGCTGCGACATTAAATCAGGTGCTTGTTGGGAGGCAACCCAATACTTATAGTCTTTTTAGTAATGGTAGCATCTTTCTACTAATGGGTTTTTAAATTTGCAGGCACATCACCAGGAAATTCTGCAGAAAACTACTCTGCAGCAGTCACTGACGGATACATCGACGGACCGTTGCGCCTGCGACGGACCGTCATATGCCTCTGTCATACTAGGTACGTCTTCATGTTATTTTCAAACTAGGGCACACATGACGGAACCAACGATGGGTCGTCACAACTGCGATGGACCGTCTTCGGGGAACCATCACGTGATTAATGAGTCGTACCCGACCCGACCCGGCTGGAGTCTTTTTCAAAATTAGACCATTTAAACCCCCCCCCCAACCCTTCATTTCACCCCATTGATTCATTATTCCTCCCACTTCCCTCTTTTTTCAACTTCCATATTCTCCCCCTCGATCATTGTTCCCCCAAAATTCTCCAAAGCCCCAAAAGTGTTAGTGTACTAGTCGGAACTGCTGCTGTGGCTGTCTGCTTGGCCACCGAGTCCTTGTCTAGTTGTTTTTCTCCATTTCTAAGGTATGTGTCTCTAATTTTTACTCATTTATCTTGCATTTTTGTTTATTAGTTAGTATTAGCTTAGTTCTTCGTCGTATATTGTTTCCTTTATATGATTCTGTCTAACCTAGTTTCACAATGTTCAAAATTGCCATGTTAACAACCCTAGCCATAGGTGCTATTGCATTGTTAGTGTTCTAGGTAGTTGGGATAGAAAAATGTGGGTCCAAAACACTACAAGCTTGATGTGGGTTCATCAGGGATGCATAGGGTACCCCAGTTCTGTCAGTGTTAGTCAGAACGAGACCCCGATGACGGACCGTCGTACCCACGATGGACCGTCATAGGGTCCGTTCCAAAAGCCCTAGCACCCTGTCCCAACGAACACTTGTGACGGAACCGTTCCGGTTGTCAGAGACCTCGTTTCTAAGGGTCTCTCATTTTTTTCCAAACTGTTCCCAAACGGACACATATGACGGACTATTGTCTTTACGACGGTCCGTCCTGCACAACCATTCTGGTTGTCAGGGACCCTATTTCTAAGGGTCTCACTATTTGGAAGTGTCCTTCAACAGACAAATGGGACGAACCGTGATACCCTTGACAGTCCGTCCTGCATGACCGTCATGACGGTCAGAGACCCCTTTGCTAAGGGTCTCCATTTTTTTTCAAGTGTCCTACGACAGACATCTACGACGGACAGTTGTACCTATGACGGTCCGTCCTGCACATACCATCATACTAGTCAGAGACTCTCCTTCAGGGTTCTTTATATATACATAGTCTAAGTAAAACACGACGGACCTCACGACGGTCCGTCATAGTCACGACGAGCCGTCACCAGGCCCGTCGTGTGCCACTGTTTCTACAGCAATGACATACTATTTTCAATGTTTTATTTCGTATGGTTTCGCTTGTCTTGTTTGCCACTACTCGTACTAATATTGATCCTTTGCAGGTACTATCTACTATGGCACCCAAGCAAGACAGAATCTACGCACGCGGGCGATCAATGTCTGTCGCCCCATCTGCCCGCATGGTCATCGGCTCTGATGATGAGCGTGACCCTGAGTATGTGCCCCCAGGCACTTCCACACCTTCCCGTGCTGCACGTGCTCCCAGAGCCACACCCAAAAAGGTGGCGTCCGGCATAGTCACTGTCTCCCAGTCTGATGAGGAGCGCACACTGACCGGCACACCCTCTGGGTCAGCCACTAATGAAGAAGAAGTGTCTGGATCCTTAGGAGTATCATGGTCCGAGGAAGCCTCCGGCTCTGGTGAGGTTCCCGCACCCACCACCGCTGCAGCGTCGACCTTGTCTGATGAGGCTGACAGTTCAGAATCAACATCAGGCTCACCAGCTCAGGTCCCCACACCAGCCACTTACCAGCCCAACCGGTGGTGTGTCGACGGGCAATTTCAAGTCTACTCCGTCGCCAAGTTCCTGACTGATAAAGGAGTGATGACTCAAACACTCACCTTGGAGCGGCGGGTCCTTACAAGGAGTCTCCCGACGATGCCTGAGATCCACAACCTCTTCACCAGTCATCGCTTAGAATGGACAGCACGTCCGTTAGGATGATACACTGAAGAAATGGTCAGAGAGTTCTACGTATCCTACGTAGCGACTCTCGTATGACAGATCGATAGGTGGGATGCCCCTGCTAAAAAGGCCCCACTGGAGCAGGTCTGAGTACGGGGCGTACTAGTTAAAATTTCCCTGCCAGCCATCAACCAGTTTCTATACGGCAAGAGTGTTGATGCTACTCGAACCCCCGTCACTGCATAGTTTGACTACCGCTGGCAGATAGTTAAAGATGGCCAGTTCTTGCGCGAGCCATCACTGAGAGAGACCACCAAGATGTGGATGGACCTACACCTATCAGTAGATGAAGAGGGCGCTGATTGGGTGACTGAGCTGAAAGGGGCCATCAAGAAGACCAACCTCACTTTCACGACAAAGTTCTTGTGGCTGCTTGTCCGTCACTGCCTTTCCCCCACAGCTGCAGATAATATCGTTATCTGTGATCGAGCAGTGTTGATGGCGGTGATGATAGCCGGGTTTGGGTGGACTTCGCATGGCTTCTACAGGCATTCATGCACGAGAGGGCATTAAAGGTCACTACTACCTACCCTTTCCCGTGCATGATCTTTGCTCTCTGCAGGTCCGCAGGTGTACCCATATGTAACGTAGATCAGCTTAAGACCCCGCAGGGCACTGTTGACGTCGGCCTCATCCGAGACGAGGCAAATGAGTTGGCTCCATGCAGAGGGCCCCGTCCCGAGCTGTCCCCACTTGCTGATGATCTTTCTAATACAGTAGCCCAGGCCCGCACAGCTACACAGGCGGCATCGACTGACAGTACCCTAGTCGAGTCTATCCCGGGTAGTAGCACTGTCCCGAGCTCCTCTCGCTTAGCCCCTCTATTGGCACTGGTCCCGCTTGCTAAGGTCCAAAAAATAGAGGCACAAATGCCCACTCTTCTGCATCATATCCAGCTGTGGATGCAGAAGTCGATTACTGAGTCCGAAGAGCGCCTAGAGAGGAAAATGGTGCAGTTTACAAAGAGGAAGATCGCTGAGGTTAACCAGCGCTTGGACACCTTTGAGTTGAGGGTGCTAGCTCGACCAGCCCCTCTGATGGATGTGTCGACCCTTTATGCTGCAGTTGACAGTCTTCGTGCAGATATTGACACGATCTTAGAGGCTAGGGTGCCGGATTCTGAGGCCCCTTCTGTCGAGCCTGCTGAGGACACAGTCTTGGCGACCCTTTTTGCTACTTTTGAAATTCCACCACCTCCCCCTCGAGAGAGTGCCAAGAGGCGTAGGGGTCGAGCAGAGGACAAGACGCGAGCACGAAAGAAGGATCACGGAGACATAGAGGCTGCGAGGAGAGCCTCACTTGCTGAGGAGGAGGCGCACCAGATGAGAGCATCAGAGTTAGCGGCTGGGGCGTCTACCTCCCGCTTTGTAGAGATAGCAGGAGGCACTACTGATGGTGCGGTTGTTGTTGAGAACACCACTGAGGGTGTCCAGATTGCAGAGGACGTGGGTTCCAAGGAACCAGACCCACCAGCTTGCTGATCGACGGCGCTTTGCGCCACAAGTTTGCTTCACCTACCACTCAAGTTTTTAATTTTTATGCATTGGGGACAGTTGCATGTTTTTTTGTTGGGGGTGGGGTAAACGGAAAGTGAGTGTTAGGGTGAAGTCTAAGTAGCCCAATTCACTATCCTCGTTTGGGGTTTTCTTGCCTGTGTTCTTTTTCCCCAAAAGACTGATTACTTTTTCTGTTAAACCGGCATGTTTATATCTTTTGTACATAGTTTAATTCTGGAGCATGATAGCTAAAATGATATCCTGATAAACTGGAAAATAATGCATGACTAGGCATAGTAACTGATATTTGTGTGGCTCTAAGCATGAAATAGAGTTACACCATTGCATTACCCTAAGTCTTAAATTCAAACTAGGTGTCTGATAATCTGGTATAGTGATGAGATGTCAAGTGAGTGTGAGGAAATTTAAATAGTCCACTATTGCTACTAAGCTAGAACTTGCCTGGTTAGTCCTGCTAAAAGTAAGTTGTAATACACAATTTGGAAAGGATCATAGGCCCTTATTCAATCTATCCCATTTCTAGCCTAAATAAAAGAAATCAAATGAAATTTATCCTTATTTGATCCAAATAATCTGAGCTTAAAATTTGAACTTTCTATTTTCACCCCAACTGATCTTTTCTAGGAAAAATGTGTTGGCCCTGGTCCCTCCTTGGACATGTGCACCTTAGCTTATGCCAAAAGCATAAGTTGAGGGTGGCTAATGCATAAACAACCTTCGTTATGGCCCTGACCCAACTTTGGGTATTGTGTACCTTGACTCATGGCAAAGCCATGAGTTGAGGGCGGCTACTATGAGGAATGCTCTGGAAAGTGGGGTTGAAAGAACAAAGAGAGAGAAAGAACAAAAGTAAAGTGACTCAAGAATTAGTTGAAAAGAAAAGTAAAGAAAAATAAAAATACACAAGAAATACAAGCAAGAAAAGAAGAGAGTCACTTACACAAATGAAGAAAGAAGAGAAAATAGCAAGGTGAAAGAATATGAGAAACTGGGCGACATAAAATGATAGAAAGTGGAAGGTTTAGCCGATATGTCAAGGAGGGAAAAAAGTCACTAAAGTATACCTAAATATACCCTACCTGACCCTGAGCCTATGTTACTAGCTAAGAAAGTTCTATTGTGATCCTAAGGGTTGTAGAGCGAACTTAAGGCAGTGAAAACAAGGGCAAGCTTATGGAAATAGGTATTAATGAGTGTGACTTTTTTCTGAGAGTGAGTGTTGAAAAAATAATCCTTATACTCAAACTAAAATCATTGTGTGAAAAATGAGGATTTTGTTCTAAAGTGAGGACACTAGTTGCAATACCGAAATTGTTAGCACCTCGGTGAGAAATTGAAGAGGATAGGTGTTAATGCATGGTGAGTCTGTGTCATGTTATGATCCCACAAAATTCAAGCCTAATGGTGATAGCATGCATAGATTTGATGAGATTAATCGGGATTGACAGCCAAATGATTGCAAAGGATAAAACATGGATACTATTGTACAAAGATTTTGTAGTGAGTCATAGTGCGTCGCTTGAGGACAAACAACGCATTTAAGATGAGGGTGTTGATATACCATGGTTTCATGGTATAATTAATACTTTTTCCTTAAGTTTAGTGTGTCCAAAAGTCTTTTTGTGCTAATTTTTATATAAGTTTCTCTTTGTTTTGTAGGAAATCTGTCCAAAGCTGAATGCGGAGATTTTGAGCGAAGAAATGCAGAAGAGACAATCTATAGAGCTTGTGATGGTCCGTCATGTCTATGATGGTCCGTCCTGTAGGTTCATCATGAAGTTCAGAGAAGTGATCCTAGTACCCAGATTCCAAGAGTTGAAGTGTTTTGGAATGAAGACCCTCGACGGACCGTTGTGCCTATGACGGTCCTTCATACTTGCCGTCGAGGGGAATGAAGATAGAAGCAGAAGAAATTGCACATGTATGGGACGACGGAGTCCATGATGGTCCATTGTGACCACGACGGTCCGTCACGAGGTCCGTTAACCCAGCCGCGTTTTGGCAGATTTCCAGCAATTAGAATCCTTGTTTAATTAGGTTTTTGTTTTTTATAAATAGTTCGAAAAACCTCGTTTTGGGGGTTAGACACCAGATAGTTAGACTCTTAGATTGTTAAACTACGTATTGGTAAACATTGTATTGTGAGATTCTTGATAATCATTAGACTTTTTGTGAGATTATTGATTACTTTGAGATTCTTGCAAGTGATTTTTGAAGATTAATCAAGCAAACTTTTGGATTTTACTCTTTCTCATTAAAGTAAGTACATGAAATCTTATCTACTATATTTGAATATTGTGTTTATGACTATGAGTAACTAAACTCTATAACTAGGGTTGTGGGAACCATAGGCAAATAATGAGATAAACCCTAACTAAAATAACAATTCTAAAATAGTGTCTTGCATGTATTAATAATTTTTTCGCTTAGAAGTCTTTTTAACGGATGGCCAACGTTAGAACTCGCCTTAATGCTACTTGCCGGACCAAGGAGGCAGATAATAGGAAAAGAATTATTAACATAGACTTGGTGCATACTATCTAATAGGCTAGTATTGATTGGTACGAGGTAATAACTTAGTCAAATATCGAATACGATGCTTAATATGAGGTAAGGATAAGGGTTAGGATAGCAACACACGTAGCCAGACCAAGGTGTGGAGTGAGATTTTCTAGATGCCGGACCAAGGATTTAGAAATACATAACTTATCACTTTTCATGCAAGATACTAGGAAAGAATTGTTATAGTTAGAGTTATCAAGTTATGAACCTGTGGGGAACACGTAAACCCTAGTTACTTTGATTAATTGATTAAAATCCAACATTCAAAGTTGTTAAGTGTCTCTGTCAAGTTTGTTAATTAATTTTACTCATTTAGAAATAAAACCCCCCCCTTTATTGTTTTTACTTTCCAAGGAAGTCATTGACCAAACAATAGTAATAACATGTTGAAGTTAAGTCTAGACTATTTTCCTCGTGGGAACGATCCCAACCTCACTAGTTGAGTTATTTACTTGACACGACCGCTTTACTTCTTATTTGAGAAGTAAGTTTGAGTGTATCACCAAGCCATCACTACTCAGGCACAGACTATCACAACCTAAGCCACTAGAGAGGGTGCAGCCAATGAGAACCCACGTGCTAGCACCATGGCTAGCAGATTGAGGGATTTCACTGGAATGGATCTTCTAGTCTACTTCGGGTCCAGAACTAATGAGGATCCTTAGGAGTTTATGGATGAGGTCTACAAAATTCTTAGTGACATGGGTGTTAATGAAAAGAAGAAGGTTGAGTTGGCTGCATACCAGCTCAAGGATGTTTCTCAAGTATGGTAATGGCCGAGTTGATCTAAGGCGCCAGATTAAGGTTCTATGCTTTGAAAGGTAGAGAGTAGCAGGAGAAGTTAGCTGGTGTTGCCACTGGTAACTTGCTTGTCTTTCCTTTTCCTATGTATACATTGTTAGATCCAGGATCCACCTTGTCTTTTGTTACTCCTTTAGTAGCTAGTAAATTTGACTTGCTTCCTGAGATCTCGCATGAACCTTTTCTAGTAAGTACTCCTATAGGAAACAATATTAGAGCTGAAAGGGTATATAGATATTACTCAATAACTGTTCTTGATAGAGTTACCTATGCTGACCTAATAGAATTAATCATGCTTGACTTTGATATAAATTTTGGGTATGGATTGGCTCCATAAATGTTATGCTACCATAGGCTGTTGAAACATGGTCCTAAGTTTTCAGTTTCCTAATGAGTTAGAGCTGGAATGGAAAGGGCATAGTTCAGATCCAATAGGCCAAATAGTTTCCCATCTTAAAGCCAATAAGATGTTATCTAAGGGGTATCTATACCACTTAGTCAGAGTCGATGACTTAGAACATGAACTTCCTTCCATGAACACTGTATCCATAGTGAATAAGTTTCAAGATGAATCATGATCTCGAGGAGATCTATTTGTGGGAAGGTATGAAGCGAGATATTTCTAAGTTGTTGGGGAGTTCTCAAATTGCCAACAGGTTAAGGCCGAACGCCATAAGCCTGGAGGTCATACCTAGTCGATCGAGATCTTGTTACCCTCACTTGTTCAGCTCTTGAGGTTAGATATACTCTTCTTAAGGTTGATTTTAGTTATGAAACTCTAAATTTTAGTGCATTAGTCGGTTTTGGTGTTTTAAGTCCATAATTGTGTGTTTTATACTTGCACTTATGAGTTAAAAGAGTTCATGCTTGCATTCATGTTGCTGTTTTTGTAAAGCGTTGACATGATTTTAGTGTTGAATGAGTTGTGATGTGCATTCAGTTTAAGTAAGATCGGAGGAAGTTCCTCAATCTCACATATGAAGCTTCATATAAGCTTTGAGTGATGTGCATCATCCGGAGTAAGTTGTGAATCAAATATTCACAAAGAGTAACGTTTCAAGTATGTGATGTGTTTTTTTAACAAACCCTCTTTGTTTCAAAATGATGCGTAGTGTCATTTGGGGATGAATGTTCCTAAAGGGGGAATAATGTAACATTCTAGAAAATGTACTTGTCTAGTGAAGAGTCTATTAAGTTTTAAGAATAGGTATTGGGGTACATAGGCACCCCAATACCCAATATTGAGTAATATTGGCCATATTAGAGAATATTGGCTTAAGGGTGTTAGCAAATTTCTATTTATTAATATATACTTTGATGTTAAAATGCCCCAATCCAAGATTGTTTAGGAATTGTACCTTTAATGAAGACCCTAAGCTAAAATATTGATTCTCAACTCATAACATTATGTACGAGGCATCCAATTGTAAAGCCTAGGTACCATAGCACATGATCATTTAGAGTAAGCAGTGCCCAAGGATATAGTGAGGATCCTTGGGACAACCAAAAGGAGCAGCAAAACATGTGAAACATATGTTCAAGCACATGCGCTAACCAGCTAAGAGACAACCCCAACCGAATTCGGTTAGGGCGGTTAGGGGCAGGCGCACATGATGAGGTCAAGCCATGTTGGGCCGAGCTTCCTAAAAACTGTAGGCTCTAACTAACTTACCTAAATATATAACTAACCTAGGATAAAAAAATAAAAAAGCTAGTGCACCCGACAACCTAAGACCTAACCGGGTAACACTAACCTAGTAACTAACTCAAGAAACATCCTAGTACCTAACCTTGGATGGTCTAAAAGGGTTGTTTATGGTCGTAATGACTTAGGGGTGCTTTAGTAATTACCCTATGTCAACTAATTAATTAAATTAGCAACTTAATTAATTAATTAAAAATCATTATGTTAGCTGAGACACTTGGGAACAATTCAGATTTGACTAAGTCAAATGTTCTCCTTTTTTTAGTCAATTTAGGAGGGGTGTTTTGGTAATAATCTAATTGATTTATTTAATTAATTTAATTATACTAAGTTTAATTAGTCAATATCAGCTCCTAAGACCTAAAAAATCACGACTAATACAGAAGACAAACGTGAGAAAAACAGTGATCAAAATGCAAGAAAAACTGAAACTTCTGTTGGTTCTTCTTAGGCGATTTCAAGGTATTCTTCAAGGTTTTCATGCAAGGTGATCTTCGTAGATTCAATTATACATAAGGTATGGGTTTTCTCTTCTGGAATTGTTTCTCCAAGAGTATTTTTCAAACGTTTTGAAATCAAGAATATAGAAACTAGGGTTGTTCCCAATGAATCGCATGTTCATCTCCCTAGTTCTCCCTATTTCCAATTCTTGTAATGTGTATGATGTAAATCTTGAGCATGTTGATTTTATGTGGTTTTAACTTATCATTATGTGTATGTTATGTTGATTTATATTTCGAATGAAACCTACATGTTAGATCCGCACACTTAGGGCGTTATTTACATGAGATGATAAATATTGTAACTCCTACTTGTGTTTGAAAAGATGAAATTGGTATAAGTTTTTTATTGAATTTTTTCATAGACTAATCAATGGTAAAAAAGTTGGATTGTTTGACATGTTAGATTACTATAATATATTCTTGAAGTTATTGAATTGGCTAGTTATAATACTATGACAAGTATCTAGTGAAAGTATGATTTATGCCAACAAATTGGCTAGCAAAACTATGTCCAAGATATTATCTCCCAAAATGTATGAACTCATACAAATACTAACACAATGAAATTATAACATAAGGTATGACAATCGATGGGACAAGTCTCAACATACCCTATCCACACAAACTTGTGAACGTAATAACATTGTATAAGTAGTTATACCTTTCATAAAGAATTGTAGAAAAACTACCAATAAAAGTTTGAACAAGTTAAGTTGAGTAAGGAAATAACTAAAATCTTAAGTTATGAAATTTACCAAATATAGAGTGTTAAAATAAATGAGACAAGTCTCCATTACACTTAATTGATTATGTCAAGAATACTCATATAAGATGGTGCTAGAGTTCGTGAGACAAGTCTTGCTCGCACCATGATGATAATGTAAGACTTAAATTCATATTCATTAAACAAATAAAGGGATGACCATTCATCAATAGAGTTAAGTAAACCTCATAACTAGAACCAAGCTTCCATAATGTGTGAGTCAACTCTAAAAGATATAAAGTAAAATAGATTTGAGCTTAGCACCGATAGACTAGCAATGATCTTGTGCCTGCACACATAAGCTTCATGAGATGAGATCACCACCCAGGTGGACCAGGGTATACGTACATCTCCTAGTCTTTGAACTATGTTTACCAGCATAGGGGTACAAGCCTAAGAAGGCTAGCAGTAGGTTTCACTTTGGCAGGTGATTCCACCTCTTTTTGATGTGGGGGAGATAGTGGATTTCATGTTTATCTCACATGATATATTTCGGTTAAAGCTCAAGAAAGTATTCGGTTCACCTCAACCGTGAACTCCTCTTTCTTGTTTGAAGAAGACACTGACTTGGTTTCACTTTAGCCCGTGAAACCTCCTTTTCGGTGTGGGTAGACACAGAACTTGATTCACCTTAATCAGCGAACCACCTATTTTTGGTGTGGGGGAGACACTGGATTTCATGTTATCTTCCATGATCTTAATTCTAAAGATTTCTTTAAGAAAGTAAAAAAGAAAGAAAAAAAAATGTAAGTTCAAAGTTAACTAAGAAAGCAAATGCTCAAGAATATCAATTATCAGTTTTGATAAGGTTGATGTTTTTAACAAGTTATGGGCATTGCCAATAATGATTGGCTTATAATGACTTCTTATATTAACCAATATATATATGCCAATAAAGAGAGAGAAACATAATGACTCAATCATTTAGAGGGTAATTATATGCCCCAACATCTTTATATTATGCAAATGATAAATATGGGCATATCCAATAAAGATTGGCTTATAAATACATTCGTGCCCAATTTATAAAGAACGGAAAATATAACTTGTAAGTAAGGTAGCCAAATCATTTTCTTATTCTTTTGGATTAATTACTTGGTTTATTATAGGTGTGAGACTAAAATGAATCATTGCACTTGTAACTAAAACATAAAATCAAAGGACATCATTGAATTACACAATAGAAAGAACAAAAAACTGAAAAAGAAACTAAGGATGGGAATAGAAGCTTTTGGCCTAGGGGAGAAAAATTATAAAGTTTTGTTTAAGTCATCTAAAATTATGTTCATGATTCCAAGGTCTTATGTTCATACAGAAAATGAGTTGTGTTCCTTAATTGCATGACAACATGTCATATTCATAGCATGAATTACAAATAACGAATTATGAAAGTACAATGACTTAACTTTCCAGAAATTGCATGTTGCTTTAGGAAGAGCTTTACTTGATCATGCATACTCCTTAATAAAACCATACTTAGTAAAAGTGTGTACTTGTTATGCCTCGTATTTTTTTATACGTAGTGCGCATCGTGATCTAGAAGACGTAAAGAAATATTAGGCAAGGATGTTATTTCCAAATGTGATATTAAGTATGAGTTGGTTAATGTAAGTGCCATTAACTTTAAGTGAGGGATTAATTAGTGGCTAATTTGGATTGATTTAATCCAATGGGCCCCACCACTCAAGGCAAAAATTAAAAAGGGATCAGATTGTGGGCTGGCCTTAGTGGACAGGTGTAGAGGGGGGCTGCCTCCACTTTATACTATTAAATGAGGTGGAGAAATCCACTCCATGCTATATAAAGTGGTGAAATGCATTGCTGCATATCATCTTCTTTTTCACCACTTGTCTTAGGCAGCCATGGAAATGGAGAAACCAACCCTGCAACTCTTGGCCAGCAGCTGCAAATAATTTGGTTAGTAATCTCCTTGTTTGGTGTGTTAATTCTTTAGAATACCCTTGTTAATTATCCATTAATTTTAAGAAGGGGGCGTGACCAGTAGCTTAGGAAGTTTGTTTTAGTTATTGAATGTGCTAAGTATGAATGGAAACCATAATCGGATTATTAGTGGTGTCATGTTGGTGCTTGGGCTGTTTATATGATTCTTTGGGTTATATGTGTTATTGGTATTGCTGTGGATAATTTGGATTGTTGTCGGATTGGGACGAAGTAAGGAAAATAGGGGAGGTGCTGCCGAATTTTCGTTAGATTATTAGCTAGCTTACAAGAAAGTAAAGCACGATGTTTATCTAATTGCGGCACGATTGTTGCTTGTTATAGATTAATAGCTTGAGCAGTAAATATTGGACGTGCGGCTCAATTATATGGTATGTAACGCTGTCCCTTCTTTCTTTGCTTGGCATGACTTTTAAAAATAAGCGAATAACGGACAGATTTGATACTTACCTCTAAAGCGTCTAGGTGATGTATATTCTTGCTTCCACAATTATTCCTCTATATATCGGTTATGTCTAAGGCTATGATGATCTCTAATATCTATGGTAATGCTTCTTAGAGTCATTGAAATTTTACGTTTTCATATCGTATTAAAGGTTCATAATCTTGATAAAACATTAATCTTTGGTAATACTCCTTGCTGGTTCACGTTGATTGTTCTATTGAGTTATAAGAAATCATTTTAATTGCATATGGTTGCTCATAATATTCTGCTCGTGCATAGAGTCATTTATCATTTCACCGAGTCCCGGGCCGGGTAATGTTCGTGCGGAGTTTCTTGCATATGTCACCGAGTTCCTCACTAGAGGGCCGGGTATGTATATTATATATATGATTGGTGATGAGGATGGTTATGATGATGATGATGACGGAGATGACGTGATGATTATTTTGCCGAGCCCCTTACTAGGGAAGCTGGACACCTTAAATGTTAAATATATGCATGATTTTCACTTAAAAAGTATATGTGTAGTGATATTTTGTTTCGACTTGCCACATTGGTATCCTGTCATCTTTACCTTATGCTTTACATACTCAGTACATTGTCCGTACTGACCCCCCTTTCCTCGGGGGGCTGCGTTTCATGCCCGCAGGTGTAGACGCGCAGTTCGGTGATCCTCCCGCCTAGGATATCTACTCTGCTGATTGGGAGAGCTCCACTGTTCCGGAGCCCAGTCGTTTTGGTACATAACTTTTGTGTAGTCTTTTGCTCGTCTATGGGTATGGCGGGGCCCTGTCCCGTCGAGTTTCACTAATGTACTCTTAGAGGTCTGTGGACATTATGTGGGTTGTATATATATGTTTTGGATAATGGTCTGGACATGGTTTGTTTGGGATGTCCGCTTGTACAGGGGCAGCCTTGTCGGCTGCGTACATCATTATGCTTTGAATAGTGGCGGCCTTGTCGGCTCGCGTGTGCTGTTATGGTTGAATGGTTGAATGGTTATGACTCCTTATGAGACAGGTCCTCTTATATATATATATGACGTTGGGGTTGGCTTGATTTGATTGAATTCCATATTGTCTTAGTTTCAGTTGGTCATACTTAGCAGGTTTGTATGTGGGTGTCCAAAACGGGCACTAATCACGGCCTATCGGGTTGGGTCGTGACAAAGAGTGGTATCAGAGCGGTTCTTCCTCGGAAGTGCCTACAGACCGTGTCTAGTAGAGTTTATCGGTGTGTTGTGCACCACATCTATAAAAAGGAAGCTACAGGACATTTAGGATGTCATTCTTTCTTCTTATTCTAGATCGTGCGATAGAGCTATATTAACAGGATAATCCCTCTCTAACGAATCTATGTGTTTTCACCTATGCCTCCAAAGAAAGCGACAGCCGCCCAGAAGGGAAAATCGGTAGCAGAAGGTACTAGTCAGACCCGAAGAGTTACTAGGGCCCGTGCCCAGTCTATGCCTGGTATTATGCTCCAGTCGGATAGCTCTGCTACACCCCCACCGCCAGAAGAGCTTAGAGCAGCAGCAGCTCCAGTTCGGGGGACACCACCAGCCCCCGAGGCCCCAACATCTGAACCTCCAGCTCCTCAGTCAGGGGCGGAGGATAGGGCCATGAGAGATGCGGTTCAATTGCTGACTAGATTAGTGGCAGATCAGGCTCGCAGGCATGGACTAGGAGTTGATCATGCGGACAGATCTGATAGCTTAAGGGCTCGTGACTTCTTAAGTTGTAATCCTCCAGAGTTCTTTGGGTCAAGGCCATAGGATGATTCGCAAGAGTTTATTCGTCATATGCAGCGTACATTGAGGATAATCAAGGCTTCGTAGACCGAGTCTGTCGAGTTTGCTACGTATCGTTTGCGGGATGTAGCTATTAATTGGTATGAGTCTTGGGAGTTATCTAGGGGTGAGGGTGCCCCTCCAGCGGTATGGGATGAATTTGTGGAGGCTTTCCAGGGCCACTTCCTGCCTCCAGAGATGAAGCGAGCTAGAGTCGATAAATTCTTGTGTTTGAAGCAAAATGGCAGGAGCGTTCGAGAGTATAGCCTCGAGTTTGATTCATTGGCTAGGCATGCGCCTACTATTGTGGCTGATATGGAAGACAGGGTACATCGTTATGTGATGGGATTGGATCGTTATCTGATTGACGGTTGTATGGCAGTGACTCTTCAGCCAGGTATGGACATTGTTCGGGTGCAGGCATATGCACAGGGGGTAGAGGATCGGCACCGGGGACGTCAGCCAGATAGAGATTATAATAGAGGCCAGCATAAGAGGGCTAGATCAGCAGGTTATCCTGACGAGTTTCAAAGCGGGCAGTCTCAGCAGCATGTTAGATTTTCTTCCCAGCCAGCACAGAGTGCACCCCCACGTTTCATGGGTAGGGGGTTCGATCGTATGGGATATTCGGAACCTGGTCAGAGCTCTAGGGCGTCAGGGTCACAGATGGGCAGGGGTTTGAGCCAGTCGAGGCCACCTTTGCCTCGGTGTTCTCGTTGTGGTAAGTCCCATCCTGGGGAATGTCGTTGGGCTACAGGTGCGTGTTTTTCTTGCGGCCGTCAGGGCCATACTATGAGGGAGTGTCACCTTAGAGGTAGTGCAGGTGGTATGGCACAGCCTACAGGGTCCGTTGCTGGTTCATCTTCTTCTGTGGCTATGCGCCCTACGGGGCAGGGTATTCAGGCACCAGCAGGCCGTGGTAGAGGACGTGGTGGAGCTTCTAGTTCTAGCGGTCCCTCAAACCGTATATATGCTTTGACTAATAGGCAAGATCAAGAGGCGTCACCTAATGTGATCACAGGTATATTATCACTATTCTCCCAAAGTGTGTATGCATTGATAGACCCAGGTTCCACCTTATCATATATATCTCCCTTTGTTGCTAGTAGGATCGGAATAGAGTCTGAGTTGATAGAACCATTTGAGGTAGCTACACCTGTAGGAGATTTTGTCATAGCTACGCGAGTATATAGGAATTGTTCAGTAGCTATATATAGTCGTCATTCCGTAGCAGATCTAATAGAGTTAAATATGATTGAGTTTGATATTATCATGGGCATGGATTGGTTGGCTGCTTGTTATGCTAATGTTGATTGCAGAGAAAAGATAGTTCGATTTCAATTTCCAGGGGAACCGATTATAGAGTGGAAGGGAAGTACAGTATCGCCGAAAGGTAAGTTCATTTCATACCTCAAGGCCGGGAAGATGGTAAGAAAAGGCTATATTTACCATCTGATTCGGGTGTATGACATAAAGGCAGAGGCACCGACTCTTCAATCAGTCCCGGTAGTTAATGAATTTCCTGATGTATTCCCCGAGGAACTTCCAGGCCTTCCTCCAGAACGGGAGATAGAGTTTACTATAGATGTACTGCCAGATACCCAGCCTATATCTATACCTCCTTATAGAATGGCACCTGCTGAGTTGAAAGAATTGAAAGAGCAATTGAGGGATTTGCTAGAAAAGGGCTTCATCAGGCCTAGTACGTCACCTTGGGGAGCACCAGTACTGTTTGTGAGGAAGAAGGATGGGTCGCTGCGGATGTGCATTGATTATAGGCAGTTGAACAAAGTAACAATAAAGAACAGGTATCCCCTCCCAAGGATTAACGATCTATTTGACCAGTTGCAGGGTGCAAAGTGTTTTTCAAAGATAGACTTGCGGTCAGGTTATCATCAGGTGCGGATAAGGGAGGCAGATATTCCAAAGACAGCATTCCGGACCCGATATGGGCATTATGAGTTTAGAGTGCTATCTTTTGGGCTGACTAATGCTCCAGCGGTATTCATGGATTTAATGAATCGAGTATTTAAACCATTCCTTGATATGTTTGTTATTGTATTTATAGACGATATTCTAGTCTATTCACGTTTAGAAGAGGAGCATGCAGATCATTTAAGGACGGTACTTAGGGTGCTTCAGCACCAGAAGTTGTATGCTAAATTTTCTAAGTGCGAGTTCTGGTTGACTTCAGTGGCATTCTTGGGGCATATTATTGGAGTTGATGGTATTCGGGTAGATACGCAGAAGATTGAGGCAGTAAAGACTTGGCCCAGACCTACGACACCTACTGAGGTACGCAGCTTTTTGGGGTTAGCAGGATATTACAGGAGATACGTAGAAAAGTTTGCCTCAATTTCAGTGCCTTTGACAAGGCTAACTCAAAAGGCAGCCAAGTTCCAGTGGACAGATGCTTGTGAGCGAAGCTTCCAGCTATTGAAAGACAAATTGACTACAGCTCCAGTCCTAACTCTTCCAGAGGGACCAGACGGCTATGTTATTTATTGTGATGCTTCGGGTGTTGGGCTAGGATGTGTATTGATGCAGCATGGCAAAGTTATAGCCTATGCCTCCCGACAACTTAGGAAGCATGAAAAGAACTATCCTACTCACGATCTGGAGTTAGCGGTCGTGGTTCCTGCCTTGAAGATATGGAGACATTATTTATATGGTGTCCATGTGGACATCTATACAGATCATAAGAGTCTCCAATATATCTTTAAACAGAAGGAGCTGAACTTACGACAGAGGCGGTGGTTAGAGTTGCTAAAGGA
The DNA here is from genome assembly GCF_036512215.1 of Solanum lycopersicum. NCBI lineage: Eukaryota > Viridiplantae > Streptophyta > Magnoliopsida > Solanales > Solanaceae > Solanum > Solanum lycopersicum. The sequence goes on from NC_090806.1 coordinate 25,997,511, forward strand.
TTATGATGTTGATATTTTATATTATCCAGGGAAAGCGAATGTTGTAGCAGATGCTCTTAGCCGTAAGTCCATGGGTAGCTTGACAGATGTACAACCAGAAAGGAGGGATACGGTTCGGGAGATTCAGCGGCTATCCAGCCTTGGAGTCCGTCTAGCTAATTCGGAAGATAGTGGAGTTTCTATTCGAGAGGTTGCTGAGTCCTCAATCATAGATGAGGTAAAGAGACACCAATACAAGGACCTTATTCTGGCACAGTATAGAGATGCAGCTCTTCAAAAGGAAAAGACCCCATTTAAGGTTACACCTGATGGAGTGTTACGACATGAAGGCAGATTGTGTGTACCCGATACTGCGGGGCTACGACGGCAAGTTATGGGAGAGGCACACTCTGCCCGTTATTCTATTCACCCAGGGTCAACAAAAATGTATCATGACCTCAGATGCTTATATTGGTGGGATGGCATGAAAAAGGACATAGCAGAGTTTGTTGCTCAGTGCCCAAATTGTCAACAAGTCAAGATCGAACATCAAAAGCCTGGTGGATTATTACAGGAGATAGAGATCCCGACTTGGAAATGGGAGATGATTAATATGGACTTCATTACAGGCTTACCTCGCACTCAACGGAAGTATGACTCTATATGGGTTATTGTAGATAGGCTAACGAAATCGGCCCATTTTCTTCCAGTCAGGACTACTTATTCGGCTGAAGATTATGCGAGGTTATATGTCAGGGAGATAGTGAGACTTCATGGGGTTCCCACGTCCATTATATCACACAGAGGAGCTCAATTTACAGCCAACTTTTGGAGATCGTTTCAGAAGGGATTGGGGACACAGGTGAACCTTAGCACAGCATTTCACCCTCAGACTGATGGGCAGGCTGAGCGTACTATTCAGACACTAGAAGATATGTTGCGGGCCTGTATTATTGACTTCAAAGGCAGCTGGGATGACCATTTGCCGCTCATTGAGTTTGCCTATAATAATAGCTACCATTCTAGTATCCAGATGGCACCGTACGAGGCCTTATATGGGAGGAAGTGCAGATCACCTATTGGTTGGTTTGATGTTGGCGAGACTAAGTTAATAGGCCCGGATGTGATTCAGCAAGCTGTTGACAAGGTGAAGCTTATTCAAGAAAGATTATTAGCAGCCCAGAGTCGACAAAAGTCATATGCAGATAATCGGCGTCGAGATTTGGAGTTTCAGATTGGTGACTGGGTATTCCTGAAGGTATCACCCATGAGGGGTGTGATGAGATTCGGCAGGAAGGGGAAGCTCAGTCCGAGATACATTGGGCCTTATCAGATTGTTCGTAGGATAGGCAAGGTTGCCTATGAGTTGGATCTACCATCTGATTTGGAGGCGGTACATCCAGTCTTCCATGTATCGATGCTACGTAAATGTATTGGTGATCCTTCTAGAGTATTCCCTGTAGATGATATTCAGATAACAGAGGAGTTGTCATATGAGGAGAAACCCGTGGCTATACTTGATCGTCAGGTTAGAAGGTTACGTACTAAGGATGTGGCTTCCGTCAAACTGTTGTGGCAAAATAACAATAGGGAGGAGATGACTTGGGAAGCGGAAGATGAAATGAAAAATAAGTATCCTTACTTGTTCCCCGTACCTGCAGGTAATTCAATTCCTAGCTTGACTATATTGATAGATAATGAGATTATGTAGCTGTGAGGCATCTGTAAGTTACGGAATGCAGGTTGATAGGTATAACTTTTAGAGAGACCTCGCTGGAACTTGTTTTTGCAAGACGCTAACTTAACATTCGAGGACGAATGTTCCTAAGGGGGGAAGGATGTTATGCCTCGTATTTTTTTTATACGTAGTGCGCATCGTGATCTAGAAGACGTAAAGAAATATTAGGCAAGGATGTTATTTCCAAATGTGATATTAAGTATGAGTTGGTTAATGTAAGTGCCATTAACTTTAAGTGAGGGATTAATTAGTGGCTAATTTGGATTGATTTAATCCAATGGGCCCCACCACTCAAGGCAAAAATTAAAAAGGGATCAGATTGTGGGCTGGCCTTAGTGGACAGGTGTAGAGGGGGGCTGCCTCCACTTCATACTATTAAATGAGGTGGAGAAATCCACTCCATGCTATATAAAGTGGTGAAATGCATTGCTGCATATCATCTTCTTCTTCACCACTTGTCTTAGGCAGCCATGGAAATGGAGAAACCAACCCTGCAACTCTTGGCCAGCAGCTGCAAATAATTTGGTTAGTAATCTCCTTGTTTGGTGTGTTAATTCTTTAGAATACCCTTGTTAATTATCCATTAATTTTAAGAAGGGGGCATGACCAGTAGCTTAGGAAGTTTGTTTTAGTTATTGAATGTGCTAAGTATGAATGGAAACCATAATCGGATTATTAGTGGTGTCATGTTGGTGCTTGGGCTGTTTATATGATTCTTTGGGTTATATGTGTTATTGGTATTGCTGTGGATAATTTGGATTGTTGTCGGATTGGGACGAAGTAAGGAAAATAGGGGAGGTGCTGCCGAATTTTTGTTAGATTATTAGCTAGCTTACAAGAAAGTAAAGCACGATGTTTATCTAATTGCGGCACGATTGTTGCTTGTTATAGATTAATAGCTTGAGCAGTAAATATTGGACGTGCGGCTCAATTATACGGTATGTAACGCTGTCCCTTCTTTCTTTGCTTGGCATGACTTTTAAAAATAAGCGAATAACGGACAGATTTGATACTTACCTCTAAAGCGTCTAGGTGATGTATATTCTTGCTTCCACAATTATTCCTTTATATATCGGTTATGTCTAAGGCTATGATGATCTCTAATATCTATGGTAATGCTTCTTAGAGTCATTGAAATTTTACGTTTTCATATCGTATTAAAGGTTCATAATCTTGATAAAACATTAATCTTTGGTAATACTCCTTGCTGGTTCACGTTGATTGTTCTATTGAGTTATAAGAAATGATTTTAATTGCATATGGTGGCTCATAATATTCTGCTCGTGCATAGAGTCATTTATCATTTCACCGAGTCCCGGGCCGGGTAATGTTCGTGCGGAGTTTCTTGCATATGTCACCGAGTTCCTCACTAGAGGGCCGAGTATGTATATTATATATATGATTGGTGATGAGGATGGTTATGATGATGATGATGACGGAGATGACGTGATGATTATTTTGCCGAGCCCCTTACTAGGGAAGCTGGGCACCTTAAATGTTAAATATATGCATGATTTTCACTTAAAAAGTATATGTGTAGCGATATTTTGTTTCGACTTGCCACATTAGTATCCTGTCATCTTTTCCTTATGTTTTACATACTCAGTACATTGTCCGTACTGACCCCCCTTTCCTCGGGGGGCTGCGTTTCATGCCCGCAGGTGTAGACGCGCAGTTCGGTGATCCTGCCGCCTAGGATATCTACTCTGCTGATTGGGAGAGCTCCACTGTTCCGGAGCCCTTTGGTACATAACTTTTGTGTAGTCTTTTGCTCGTCTATGGGTATGGCGGGGCCCTGTCCCGTCGAGTTTCACTAATGTACTCTTAGAGGTCTGTGGACATTATGTGGGTTGTATATATATGTTTTGGATAATGGTCTGGACATGGTTTGTTTGGGATGTCCGCTTGTACAGGGGCAGCCTTGTCGGTTGCGTACATCATTATGCTTTGAATAGTGGCGGCCTTGTCGGCTCGCGTATGCTGTTATGGTTGAATGGTTATGACTCCTTATGAGACAGGTCCTCTTATATATATATATGACGTTGGGGTTGGCTTGATTTGATTAAATTCCATATTGTCTTAGTTTCAGTTGGTCATACTTAGCAGGTTTGTATGTGGGTGTCCAAAACAGGCACTAATCACGGCCTATCGGGTTGGGTCGTGATAGTACTAACCCCATATATTATTACTATTTTTATAGGTGCAGGTTCTAGAGAAAATTGAAGAATCGATGAAGCAGTTTGCATTAGCAATCTCCAGACTTTGTAGGTCTTCTTGAGTTTGAGGATCCTACATTTATTATTATAGCTTAGTACATTCGATATAGCTAGTGGTTGTTGTCCCTAGCATTTCATTTCAAACATTTGTTCAAGCGTTTATAAGAAGGCCGATTCGGCAAACTATTATTTTTATTATGATCCATCGTTTCATTTGTTTAATCTATTGATAAATGGTTGCTTAGTTTGAGCTTATTAGAATATCACTCTTATGCAATATTACATGAAATCTATGTACACTTCAATAAGCATTAAAAAGTTCTAAATTTTCCACAAATTTAATTATATGATTGTTATGAAATCTAAGAAGAGGCTTGTCTGCGACCTCTGAGAGGTTAACGATGCTGGTTGCATTTGGATTCTAGAATCCGATTGTGACATCAAGGCAGATGCAATGAAAGCAAAAACCTCCACAAACCTACGATAATAATCCGCTAAACCCAAGAAACTCCTAATATTGATTGGAGTCAAAAGTCTAGGCCAATTTTTCACAGCCTCAGTTTTTTTTGGATCAACCTCAAGTCCCTCACTAGAGATGATATGACCACTAAATGTCACCGACCTCAACCAAAACTCACATTTACTCTACTTGGAAAACAATTGATGTTCTTTAAGTACTTTAAACACCACTCTCAAATGGTTCATGTGATGATCCTTATTTTTCGAATATACCAAGATGTCGTCAATGAAGAAAATGACAAATAAATCTAGGCAATTTCAAAACACCCAATTCATTAGGTCCACAAACACCGATGGAGTATTAGTGAGACCAATGGACATTACTAAGAACTCATAATGACCATATCTAGTTCGGAATGTTGTCTTTGGTATATCCTCCCCTCTCACCCCAAGTTGGTGATACCTCGACCTCAAGTCAATCTTAGAAAAGTAACTTGCCCCTCGGAGTTGAACAAACAAGTCAATAATCCGAGGAAGGGGATACTTATTTTTGATTTTGACTTTATTGAGTTGGCGATAATCAATACACATTATTAAAGACCCATCCTTCTTATTCACAAATAAAACCGGAGTACCCCATAGAGAAATACTAGGTCTTATTAAGACTTTGTCTAGTAAATTTGTGAGTTGTGTCTTCAACTCTTTCAATTCGGCCGGAGCCATCCCATAAAGAGGAATTGAAATGGGATTTGTATCCGGTAGCAAATTAATACCAAAATCAATTTTCCCTTTGGATAGGAATACCGAGAAGGTCATTAGGAAAGACCTGTGGAAATACACTCACTACGGGGGCCGACTCAATAGGAGGAATTTCAGACTCTAGATCTTGGACTCTTACAGTATGGTATCGACAACCTTTAGAGATCATTTTTCATATTTTTAGACAAGATGTGATACGACCTATAGGAATAGAGTTCCCCCTCTTCCACTCTACAACGGGTTCATTTTGAAAGTTAAACTTCACCACTCTTGTCCTACAATCAATAGAAGCAAAGCAAGCATGCAACCAATCCATACCCAATATAACATCAAAATCAAACATATCGAGTTCTACTAGTTCAACATAAGAAACTCTATTAGGCAATATCATAGGACATTTCTATACACCCTTTTTGCAATAACTGACTCATCCACCAGAGTAGACACTATAAAAGGTTCATGCAAAAATATTAGGTAAAAGGTCAAACTTTTTGGCTACTAGAGGAGTAACAAAGGATAAAATAGCACCGAGATCAAGAAAGGCATATACATCAATAGAGAATACTTTCAACATACCGTTCACCACTTTGCGAGAAATCTCTTGCTCACCCCTAGAGTGGAGAGCATAGTAGTGGTTCTTCTTTGGAGCCTCATTTGAACCACTTGCTTGAGCTTGACCACTACCCTTGTATTTAACCCTCACATTAGGGCATCCCCTAACGTTGTTCTCGCTTTTACCACAACCCAAACAATTGTCCGTCCCCTTAAGGCAATCACCATAGTGTTTGTTGCCACACTTTCCACAAGTTGGCTTATCGATTGGTGAATTAGTACCTTTTTGCTTCTTAAACTTAGGTTTAGACACCCTATCACCACTATCCGTTGGGAACTTTGAAGGAACTTGATTAGAAACCCGCTTCTAAAATCTAGACTTGTCATGCATCTCAAGCCTATTCTTTGAGGAACTTCCATCAAAAGATATTATTCTCTTAATATCTCTACTCTTCCTCTTAGTCCTTGCCTCTTCCACATGTTTGGAATGCACCATAAGACTAAATGTTCATGTTGTCACGTAATATAGCCAAATGACACTCCTCTTGTACATTATGTAACACCCCCGTCACAAAGAGGCTCATTTCATCTCTATAATCAGAAAAAAAAGGGAGTATATTTTGACAATTTAGTGAATTTCAAAGAGTATTCATGAAAACTCACACCTCCTTGGTGAAGGTCGATGAAATCCACCACCCCTTATTGGCCTATTTTCCCTCTATCGCACAAACCATGCTTGAGCCACGTCCTTGAGTTGATAAGTGGCCAACTCGACCTTCTCACTTGTGGACAACCCCATAGACAAGAGTACATTATAAACTTCATCGATGAATTCTTGGGAATCTTCCTCAACCTTAGATCAATAGAAGGTAAGAGGGTTCATCCGAGTGAAGTCCCTTAGATTGGAAGCCATAGTAGTAACTTGTTGATGAGGACGGGGTACAATTTCTTGGTTTGCTTGGGCCGTCATATCTTGGCCTTGAGCTGTGTTGCCTTGAGCCAACTGGATGAGGGCAGCCCTTATATCACCATCCATCAAGGGTGGAGGATTGACCAAAGCTTGTTTGACATTAGAATCTTCTTCTAGTGGAGGAACTTGATCACCATGGGCAGGAGCTCCCTCATTGTAAATCTCCTCTTCAAGTCATCACGCCACATTCCTTTGAGTGTTCATTCTTCCTAAAATGACAACAATAGGATTAGATGCAAAATCACACCATAAGTATACTCTAATGGCACGATATAAGAATTTCAAGAAAATGAGAGTTTCATAGGCCTCATGTAGGTTCCTATCCATAAGTGTGGCGCGCTTCACAATTATAAAAACAAACTTACATAGACATGGTTGAGAGAGATTGAATCTAAGTTAATTCAACCTCATGCTGTGATACCAAGTTTGTCACATCTGGGATTATCTCCCCTAGACGTAACCAACATCGTTGTCCTCTTTGAGGACTAAGACTAGCCTTTTATCTTACATCATCACACTCATAAGTCAAATTTCGTGGAGATTTTAAAACTTTTTATTGCATATACTTTGACGTTTAAATACACCTCTATATATATATATATGTATATATAAGAGATAACATAGTCTTCAAATATGGTCTTATCTCATAACAATTTAACACAATTAGCCATTTGCGCATAGCCGATACATCAATGTAAAGAGAGACACATATAGGCTTTAGACAATCCATACTCAAATCAAAAGAGATATGATGTAAGATTCTTAGTAATTAAACGAAAACATAAGCTCGATATTGGCATCGCCCTCAGACAATGAGTACCTACCCTACTTGGATGATCAAAGAATCCAAGTCTTCTTCAAGTCGCCTTCCGAAATACTTCAACGACAGAAACCTAAAATATTAGAGAAAAATGAAGAAATGGGGTTAGTACGCAACTTGTACTATGTATGAGACCATATGCACACATACTTTAAAAATGTGCTACAAAAGGACATTTCAATAAGTATGCATTTTTTTTCTTTAAAACCCTTATGCATATTCAATGAGACCCTACCAATCAATATTTCATATTTATTAAGTCATAGGCATGTTCATCACAATACTATAACATCAAGTATACGCAATTCAAATATTCATACCATATAAGTAGATACATACTCAAGTAACTCTACCATCAAGTCATATTAACAACAATAAAGAGTACATTTCATTATGACAAGCAAGACCATTACCCATAAACCCCCATTAAGTCAACAAGTGCAGTGACAACGCAAATCCCCATAACCTTACTCAATCAAGTCACCCAACAAGCCGCATGAATAACACCCTACTTCACAGAACATGACATTTTGATATACATTTCATCTTACTTTAACAATATAGACAAACACATATTTATAAGTTATCTAATCAACATATAGTATGAACAATATGCAAGTTCATCATGTACATATCATATATCATTATAAGCATAAATATACATAAGAACATACTCCTAAGACTCCCCTCAAGTCTAAATAGTGCAATGCTTAGGTAGAGTCACATACCCCTACCTAGACTAAGCTTGACACTTAGGTTATCCTAGTTAGAGTTCAATACTTCAATTTTTTTTACCTTTCGGAAACATATTTCCCTAACTGACATAGACCACATTATCTAGTACAGAATCCCATGTAATAAAACCCTACACCAAAGGAAGGAAGACTACTTGCCAAGGTAGTACCAAAACATAAAACATAGCACCTACGTGGATCCACTAGCTAGTATTCCTATGGGGGCAATATAGTTCAAGAACTAGGAGATATAGTTGGGACCCTATTTATGCTAAATGCATTGTAGTCTCCAATCTCAAGAGTAATTTAATGCTCCTACCTTCCCTATGTGGGAAGGGACACTCCTCACTCTAGTTCACGCGGTGTTAAGCTAGAGTCCCTTTTTGAAATGTCTTTAAGCCTTTAATTATCAATCATAGCTTAGTTTAAGTCAAAAGGTCTAACCCTTGTATAATAATCATTATCAATAGCTCAATAAGAATTTTATGAGTATATATCCTTTCATTACAATCCATTTAAGTGAGGTTAAAACATAAGCTTCTCATATCATAATAAGGTACATTGATAGTCATCACCATCCTTATAATGAATACACCTTAATCAACCTCACAACATAGTCAAGACATTTCAATTCAACATCATACAACCCTATCAATCCTAATATAAAGCATACTCCAATATCACATGATGACTTAATCATAATTAACCACAATTTGAAGTAATGGATAGATATCATAAGACATACAAAGTCTCCTTCATAGTTCATTATCAAGGTCTTACCATAAACCCTCAATTAAATACAATTCAGGTGTAAATAATCATAAACCAATAATCAACATGATCACAAGGCTAGAAGAATCACTGCATTACAATTCTATACTTGTTCATAAGTCAAAATAAGATACCTAGGTAAATTCACTTCCTAACCTAGATCATCTTCTCAAGAACTATAATGAAAGACTAAAAATCACTCTAATTTGTTCCTGATTAATGTAACGACATCATTTAATAGCAATTCAACCAATAACCAAGTGAATTGAAACAATTTCAACTTAATTCATATCAATATCAAACCTAGGGTTAAGGGTTAGGGATCATAATCTACAAACTATACCAAACCATCATGATATGTCACAATAAAGTTAGAATGCATGTTAATATATTCATAGTATCCAATATAAAACATCAACAAATCAATTCATAAATTAATTATCGAGATTGAGAAGAACCCACATATAAACCCAACTTTTGATAATATTTTGAAGGAACCCTTTGAGGAAAGAGGTGTCAAAGGTGAATTAGATCCCATACCTCAAACGTTTGACGGAGTTTTTATTGTGAATTTGTCCCTTTAAAAACCCTGAATCCTTCCCCTATCTAGTCTTCAATGGTGTTCCAATAGAGAGAGAAAGAAAAGAGAAGGAAGAAGGTTTGTTTTGTGAGTTATGTTTAGTCTAATGAGGGTTGGGGTCTTTATATGGGGGGTTAATTAACTTAATTAAAAATCCTTAAAACTCTAATTAACCACCTAACCCCTTAACTAATTAAATGAAATAAAGTTAGAATGTGAAGGAAATTCGACCCTCATATACGAGACCCCGATCGACTGTCTGTTTGTGAGTCCACGGTCACCGTGCCTTTCCGTGCTGCACCTTTGTCGTCTTGATCAGAGACTGTGCATATGAGGGCCACCAAAAAAAATGTCTGATTTTTGGATACTGGTTGGCATCGACGCTTTGTCGGTCAACACATGCCCCATCATTTGCCCTTTTGTGGGTGCACACTACCTAGGCAATGTTGACACCAACATGCAAGGGTCCTCCTCAAGGGACTTGATTGGTCCTTGGGGAGTCTTACATGACGTTTAGACCATGAATTAACTTCAACACATATTAACTACCCTTCCACCAATTTTCATGGATTTCCGACTCCTAAAAACTCATCAAATAGGATTAGGCACGCTAGTACCTCACTAGAACTCGTTTCCGAATGTCATGGACGTTCTTGGATGTTTTTGTTCCTAAACTTCATAAATGACCTATATTCATTAAGATGGGCCTTCAAATAGTTCTTAGACCTCATAGAACCTATGTTAGGCTTTAAGAATCGTCTTGGATTTTTGAAGTGTTACAGCCTTGAAAGTGGTTTCTATCACTTAAGAGGTGTTTAGAAGGGCTTTCCTTGATCGTTTATTTCCTAGGGAGAAAAGGTAGGAAAAAGTTGAGAATTTCATCAGCATTCGTTAATGAGGTATGAGTGTATAAGAGTACTCCTTGAACTTCTCTAGATTGTTTAAATATTCTCCCTCCTTGGTGTCGAACCAAGGGATGTGATGAGTCACTTTATCATGAGAGTGTCCGATGATTTGATTTAAGAGTGTCGTTCGTCAATGCTCCATTATATCATGGATATCACTAGGTTTATGCTTCATTCTTAACAAGTTGAAGAGACTAGACTCAAGAGGAAAAATAGGAAGTTCAAAAGGGCCAAGTCTTATGAGGGAGTTACTTCCAAGGGTAGGCTTGAAATTCAAGACAAGCCTAGATTCAAGAAAAGGGTTTCCAACTAAGTTAATTCCAATTTACCTAAGGCAATACAATATAGGGTGTCTAATCCTATGTCCAAAAAGGAAACAAGAAAAAATTTACCTAGCAAGAAACCAACTTGTTCCAAGTGCGGTAAGAAGCATTGGGGTGAGTGTCTAGTTGGGACGGAGAATTGCTTTAGGTGTGGCAAGAGTGTCCATAAAGTTAGAGATTGCCCTAATATAAAGAGTCAAGAGAAAAGGAGTGGTAAAGCTCAATAAAGTGCTACTAGTTCTGAAGTTCCAAAAAGGAACCATTTTTATTCTCTCCGCTCTAGGGGTGAGTAAGAGGAGTCTCCCGATATGGTCACTCGCATGTTACAAGTCATCTCTAGTGATGTTTATTCTGTACTTGATCACAGTGCTACATTATCATTTGTAACTCCTCTAATAGCTAAAAATTTTAATGTTCTACTCGATATTTTAATTGAACCATTTTCGGTTACAATTGCAGTGGGTGACTCGTTGTGGTTATAGTAGTCTTTAGGATTTTTCCTATATCTTTGCCAAATAGAGTTAAATCTGTGGATTTGGTAGAACTTGAAATGGTTGATTTTGATGTTATTTTGGGAAATTATTTGGTGCATTCAAATTTTTATTCCATTAATTGTCGAACAGGGGTAGTTAAGTTAGTTTGCCTAATGAACAAATCTTATAGTAGAAAGGAGGTAGCTCAATTCCTAGAGGTCATATCATTTCTTGTTTAAAGGCTTGTAAGATGATCTCTAAAGGGTGTTTACCATATTGTAAGAGTCAAAGATCTAGACTTTGAAAGTCCTCCTATTGAGTTGGTCCCCGTAGTGAGGGAATTTCCAGAAAATCTTTCCAAATGACTTTCCCAGAATTCTTCCCGAATGGGAAATTGAATCTTGTATTGAATTATTATCGGATACAAACCCCATTTCAATTCCTCCTTATTGTATGGCTCCGGTGGAGATGAAGGAGTTAAATCTCCAACTCAAAGACTTATTGGTCAAGGGTTTCATTCAACCTAATATTTCGCCATGGGGAGATCCGGTGTTGTTTGTTAAGAAGAAAAATGGGTCTCTTAGGATGAGTATTGACTATCCTTAACTTAAAGTCACCATTAAGAACAAGTATCGTCTTCCTTGGATTGATGACTTATTTGATCAACTCCAAGGGGCAAGCTACTTTTCTAAGATTGACTTCAGGTCAGGATATCACCAACTTAGGGTGAGAGGCAAGGATATACCTAAAATGGCATTTCAAACTAGGTATGGTAATAATGAGTTCTTAGTAATGTACTTTGGCCTCACTAATGGCCCGACAACTTTTATGGACTTCATAAATAGTTAGTTCCGAAATTACCTATATTCCTTTGTCATTGTTTTCATTAACGATATCTTGGTATATTCAAAAAATGAGGGTGAAAACATGGAACATTTGAGGGTGGTATTACAAGTCCTTAAGGAACACCAACTATTTGCCAAGTATAGAAAGTGTGAGATTGGTGGCGTTTCTTAGTCATATTATCTCGAGTGAGGGTATACATCGAATGAAAGAAAATTGAGGCGGTTAAAAATTGTCCTATACCATTGAATCCAAATGACATAAGAGGTTCCTTGGGTATAGACGGGAACTATAGGAGGTTTGTGTACGAGTTTGCGTCCATTGCTTCTCCTCTGACTACCTTGACCCAAAAGAGTGTGAAATTTGAATGGTCGGATGCATGTGAAAGAAGCTTCCAAATTTTAAAATATAGGCTTACCTGCACTCTGGTGTTTACTTTACCAATTGGTACCAAGAGTTTTGTGGTATATTATGAAGCATCCTAAGTGTGTTTGGTTTGCGTCCTTATGCAACATGAGAAGGTAGTAGCCTATGCCTATAGACAACTCAAGGTGCATGAGAAGAATTATCCAACTCATGATATTAAATTAGAGGTCATAGTGTTTTATTTAAATATATGGAGGCATAACTTTTATGATGTCCATGTGGATGTGTACACCGATCATAAGAGTCTTTAACATGTGTTTACTCAAAAGGAGTTGAATCTCCGACAAAGAATATGGTTGTAATCATTGAAATATTACGACATGAGTGTTCTATACAACCCTGGCAAGGCTAAGTGGTTGCAGATGATCTAAGTCGTATGACCATGGTGAGTGTGTCTCATGTATATAAAGGGAAGAAAGACCTAATAAAAGATGTCCATAGGTTGGCTAGATTGTGTGTTCGGTTGGAACATGCCCTTAATGGTGGTTTTGTAGATCATAATAACTCCAAGTCATCTTTAGTTATTGAGGTGAAGTCTAAGCAACATCTTTATCCACTTTTGATAGAGTTGAAGAAATCGGTGCTTATCAAGTTCAATGAGTCATTCTCCCAAGGTGGGGATGGGTTGGTAAGGTACCAAGGTAGATAGCGTATGCCAGATGTTGATGATTTGTGAGGAAACATTTTTGAAGAAGCTCGTGGTTCCCAATATTCTATTCATCCGGTTTCCACCAAGATGTATCTTGACCTTAGAGATGTTTATTGATTGAATGGATTAAAAAAAGGTAATAGCAGAGTTTATATCCAAATGTCCAAATTGCCAGCAAGTTAAAGCCTATCACCTAAAGCCTAGTGGTCTAATCCAAGAAATAGCAGTTCCTACATGGACATTGTTGTTGGGTTGTCTTGAACCCGGAGGCAAAACTACTCAATTTGGGATATTATGGATAGGTTTTCTAAGTCCACTCATTTATCCCCATTAAGTCTAATTATACGACATACGATTATGCAAGGATCTACATAGATGAGATTTTGAGTCTTCATGGGATCCCTTTGTCCATCATATCGGATAGAGGTGCTCAATTCAGTTCTCATTTTCGGAGGTCTTTTCAAAAAGGTTTGGGTACCCAAGTAAATCTTAGCACCGCTTTTCATTCTAAATGGATGTTCAAGTGGAGCAAACTATTCAAACCCTAGAGGAAACGTTAAGAGCTTGTGTGATAGATTTCAAAGGAAACTAGGACAATCACCTACCGCTGATTAAGTTCTCTTACTACAATTCGAGTATTTCTGTGGCTCCATTTGAAGCTCTCTATGGTAGACAATGTACGTCTCTGGTCGGATGGTTTGAGGTCTGTGAGTCTTCACTCCTTGGTCTCGAAATAATCTATGATGCTTTGGAGAAGATTCGGGTTATTAAGGAATAGGTTGAAAACAGCCTATAGTCGGCAAAAATCCTATGCCGACAATAGAAGAAGATACCTTGAATTCGAAGTAGGTGATATGGTGTATTTGAAGATTTTACCTATGAAACGGGTGATGAGATTTGACAAAATAGGAAGTTAAGTCCCTGGTATGTTGGTCCCTATTAGGTTTTGCAACGGGTCAGAAAAATTGCATATGAGTTGAGATTGCCTAGTGAACTAGGTTTGGTTCATCTGGCATTCCATGTCTCCATATTAAAGAAGTGTATTGGTGATCTCGTATGCATTCTTCCTATTGAAGGGTTAGGTGTGGATGAGATATTTTCATATGAAGGAGTTCCAGTGGAAATTCTAGATCACCAAGTTAAGAAGTTGAGGAACAAAGAGGTGGCCTTCGTAAAAGTTCCATTGAGAAACCGAGGCCAATATGAAATCCCGTTATCCTAATATTTTTCTTTAATGAGGTTATTGCTCTTAAAATAAACTAATGAATAATATGAATTTGGATTGTTTTTAAGCATATTCATAATTTTGTAAAGGTTTATGTCAAAATAAGTTTTCATGAAAAAGGCTTTTTGTGTTAGCTTGCAATAATGTGAAATATATGTTGTCTTCTTGAGATATTTTATATTTTGATGTTGTATGAGATGAAGATCATGGTAACTCTTTAATGTCATTTTGAACTCATGTTGATGTTAAGAAGGTAGTTCCTCATAATGTGATATGAAATGTTGAGCTCTTATGTGTTGTAATTTGAGTTGCTATGTGTAATATTGTTGATATGTGTTGAATGGAGTTTTGAAGTAACCCTATGAGCTGTGACTAGAATGTTTGGATACGTTGCAAGGCCATGATCCCATCACATATATAATAACAATGAAGTAAAAACCGCCACCATAAGTTAAGAATATAACACAATTCCATACAAGGCTTCATCAACTAACAGTTCTACAAAAAGGTAGACGAATAGAGTAAATCTTACCAAAACATCAACCTTTGATCATCATTGATAAATACCTACAATTCGTCAACAATTCATATTTAGGGCAGTAGCTAAAGCTTCACTAACATAATAAAAAATCATGCGTTAATCATAACAAGATCAAGATCATATCAAGTACACTACATCTATAATCTATAGAATTCGAGGAATGTAGATCATCCTTACCAAAATTCCCTTGCTTTGATCATCAAAGATGTATACACACAATTCATCAATAATATAAATATAAGGAAGTAGATACACATATATTTACATAAACAAAATCCTACATTCATGCACTATAGAGTCGAGATTACAATGAATACTATACGTTAACAATCAATAGGAAGTAGAGATAAAGTCTTCAAGCATTAATCCATATTTGAACAACAACACATGATTCACCATCATATTACATCATAGACAGTAGCTAATAATCACCTTAATATAGTTGAATCACATTATAATCCTCCTAACATCAAGATCATAATGACCAAGACATAGGCTAATTTTATTCAATCCATCAAACCTTGATCCACATGGATCACTCATCAACAATACACTATCAATAAACATAATAGGCAGTAGATATAAGCATTTTAACATAATTGAATCACAATTCCATTAATATAAGATCAAAATCATAAAGCCCATACATAGGTTAAAATGAGAGTTTGAAGGTAGCATGGATTCATCATGCAATTGGATTAAATTCACTTTACAATCAATACATTTACATATATTCATCACGAGGAAGACTTTGAAAAAGTTTTGAGAAAGAACTCATGGCTAGAATGAAAGATAAGAGGTTTGATCATAATTTCTCTTTGAAAACATTGAGAAGAACTCTCTAGGTGAAAGGTTATATAGAGATGAAGGAGGACCATACCTTTTTTAGATTATGGAACCACGAAATCTTGTTGAAGAACCCATGGAAATCCCATCTACAAGCTCACTTTGAGCTTAACTCCCATGGAGGTTTCTAGAGAGGATATTTTGAGAGAGGGAATGGGATTGTTACATTTTTAGCCAACTTACTATGCACAAAAATAACCAAATGAACCAACTAAGGTCAGGTTAGAACATGGGGTGAATTTCCTATTCACCCCTTAATGAAAGCAGCATGCATGGTAGTTGTTGTAGCCTGCGATGACGGACCCATCGGCGCCAGTAGGTCCATCGACACACCGTACTACAGGCCATCTTTTGGGTCATGGGCTTGACAATTGCCTTGAGACTTCACCAGTCTAAGTCCCAATTGATGTCTCACCATCGATGGGGTGTAGATGAACCTACTGGCCATCGATTAAGGTTCGTTGGTAGACACCGCTAAGGCAGTGTCTAGGCAGACTTTAGGGTCCTCCTTGAGGGCCTTTTCTGGGGCCCTTGAGGATCCATACTAGGAATTTTCCAACGTATGTATACACCTTAACATATCACGGACCTTCCACATTAGTTTCACCAAAAATAAACACTCGCAACACATCCAAACATTCCACATTGGGAAGGGGTACCCCTCATCTAAGTTCATATGGTTCTAAGATAAGTTCCCTTTATTGAAAGCCTTTATTATCTTTTCTTCATAAAATGTAGGTTTAGGACATTTAACTCCTCATATGCTTAGATAATGTGTCATAGATGAGAATTCATCAACCTATAGCATGTGAGAATCCCTTTTACATGGACATAGCATATTCAAGCACCATCTAGTTTAGGGTATACTTGAACACACCTTTAAAGGCCCCTCCATTTACTAGGTCACCATACATGTGTGTGTATATATATGTGATTAATCCTTTCACGTAACACATTAAGACCGCACATGTTCATACGTTAACATAAGCATGCAGTCATATTCATGTACATAGAAAACCAAACCTAGGAACTATCATATCAAGACACACATGTGCAAACCCATTCCCTTGCCCATACTAGTACACATATCAAGTCATCCTAGTTAATGATAAATCACATACTTCATAGTTACATATACTTAACATGCATAGTAGTAGATATTAGTGCATATGAGAATACCCTTAAATTTAGTACCATTAACATATACTAGTTGTAAGCATGCATGAAGTGTGAGTGTGTGTACATTGGTAAACATCATCACTTATTAATATCAAAAACACATTGAGGCAGCCACACTCTTAGGACCACAATGCACATTCAAGCATAGACCACACAATACATACTAGCATAGGAGATAATATAACTTCAATACTGCACTTAAGACTCCTAACCACGACACATTCATATAGGGGTACATAGGTAAGGGGTCATTAACTATTTATAGTTCATCAATGACAACACATAAATGAACCCTAACGTAGTCATTCGCATGCTCATATCATTAGCAATACAACCTAGATCATAGCTAGAATAGGAAACTAGCATAGGCTTCACATAGTGTAATCATCATAACCATACACTCATATAACAATTTCCTTCAAGGCAATGATCACATAAAATATATTATAACAATGAAATAAACACTGCCATCATAATTGGACCATATCACACGATGTCATACAAGACTATATCAACTAACACTTTTATAGAAAGGTAGAGGAATGGAGTAGATTTTACCAAATCATCAACCTTTGACTATCATTGATCAATACCCATATTTCTTCAACAATTTATATTTTGGGTAGTAGCTAAAGGTACACTAGCATAATTAAAAATCATGCGTTAATCATCAGAAGATCAAGATCATATCAAGTACACTGCATCACCAATCTATAGAATCGGAGGAATGTAGATCATCCTTACAAAACTCCCTTGCTTTGATCATAAAAGATTTATACACACAATTCATCAATAATATAAATATAAGGAAGTAGCTACAAGTATCTTTACATAAATAAAATCCTACATTCGTATACTATAAAGTCGAGATTACATTGAACATTATACATTAACAATCAATAGGAAGTAGACATCAAGTCTTCAAGCATCAATCCATATTGGACCTACAACACATAATTCATCATCACATTACATCATAGACAGAAGCTAATAATCACCTTAACATAATTGAATCACATTATAATCCTCCTGACATCAAGATCATAATAACAAAGACATAAACTCATTTTATTCAATCCTTGAAACCTTGATCCACATGGATCACTCATCAACAATTCATTATCAATACACATACTAGGCAGTAGATATAAGCAATTTAACATAATTGAATCATAATTCAATTTACATAAGATCAAAATCACAAAGCCCATACATAGGTTAAAGTGAGAGTTTGAAGGGAGCATGGGTTTATCATGCAAATGGATTGTAAATCACGTTACAATCAATACATTAACATTAATTCATTATGAGGAAGCCTTTGAATATATTTTGAGAAAGAACCCATGGATAGATTACAAGTTAAGAGGTTTGATTATATTTTCTCTTTGAAAACTTTAAGAAGAACTCTCTAGGTGAATATTTATATAGAGATGAAGGATCACCATATCTTTTTTAGATGAAGGAACCGCAAAAACATGTTGAAGAACCCATGGAAATCCCATCTAATAGTTGACCTTGAGCTTCATCTCCAATGGAGGTTTCTAGAGAGGATACTTTTAGAGAGGGAAGTCTAATTTTGAATCATGGATTGGGAATGGGGTTGATACGTTTTCAGCCAACTTCATATGCACAAAAATAACCAAATAAACCAACTAGGGTCAGGTTAGAACGTGGTGTGAATTTCCCATTCACCCCTTAATGAAAGCAACGTGCATGGTGGTTGTTGCATCCTGTGATGATAGAATCATCGACGCCGGTAAGTCCATCGACACACCATAATGCAGGCCGTCATTTGGGTCAGGGGCTTGAAAATTTCCTTGAGCCTTCACCGGGATAATTCCCAATCGATGCCTCACCATCGATGGGGCGTAGGTGAACCTACTGGCCGTCGATTGAAGTTCGTTGTTAGACACTGCCAAGGCAGTATCTAGGCAGACTTTGGGGTCCTCCTTGAGGGACTTTTGTGGGACCCATTGGGATTCGTACTCAAAAGTTCCCAACATAAATATACACCTTAACATGTCAAGAACCTTCCACATCAGTTTCACTCAAAACAAACACTCGCAACACATAAAACATGCTAGGCATATTCAAGTCACACATGCTCATCCAAGGGCTAGCTTTCGAACGTCTTGGACATTGTTGGACGTTCCACTTCCAAACTTAAAATCAATCATACATACATTAAAACACTTAAATAACATCTTAGAAATATTATAGGCACATGTGAGGTTTTTAGACACCCTAACTCATTTTAGGGGTTTAACATAATCTTACCTCGGAAAATCTTAAGGATCACCTAGGTGTATGTGAATGGGTTGCATGGGTGGCCAGTTAATATCTTACTTAGGTGAGTCTTAAGATGACGATTGGTAGGAGATATATATGTTCATATGGTTTTGTAAGTGATGATAGTGTTATATTGTGGATTACTTGAAATATGTCTTATATGTGTATGTTGACTTGAAAGTGGTTCTTATACCTGTTTTATGAGGTTTTCTTCAAAAGAGAATACAGAGTATATTATAAAGTAAATGTCCATTTTAGAATGGTTTTATTGCATGTCACCATGATTACTGCATTCAATGTACTAATTTCATATGTTGTTTTATCTCTAAATGTGTAGGTGGCAAGTGAAGAGTATCCTTGAATCAAGCTTGGGAATAACATTCTCTCATGCCATGTTGGTATGTCCTCAATTGGTTCGAGGACATAGTTATGTTTAGTTTCCTTTTTCAAAATACATTGTACTAGAATTTAGGAATTCCATTTTTGTTGATGTATGGGCTGTGACCGAAGATATTCATGTGTCTAAGATGGATACAAAGAGACTTAGTCTTTCGTATGTTCTATATATATATATATATATATGTGATGAATGATGTATAACAGCTCGTATAAGACCTTCGACAGGTTGATTACGCCATGTGGCAACTTAGGATACCTTTTCTTCTAGGGTATACTCTTGGGTCGTGACAAACATGGTATCAAAGCATAAGGTTATGAAGTAGTCTTTAGGAATCCAAAGTCTCATTAAATCCACGTCTAATAGAGACTTGTTCGTCGGTGTAAGTCGCGACACATCTATGAGCAAGAGGCTATAGGACGATAAAGTTTCCCTTTATTTATTACTCTTGTATCATTCCATAGAGTTGAGGTTATAAGTGTCTTTAACTAATCTCTTCTATTGTGTTTAATGGATATTAATACGAGAAGGACACCCTCTAGGAGAGTTGATAAGGAACTGATCAATAAGAGTTGGACAAGTTCCACAAGGTGTCCAAGTTCCTCCCTGAGTTGATCAAGTCCCTATAGTTGGTGAAGGTAATTAAGTTATGGTGGTTCCCCCGGACATGACTAATGGGGAGATTAGAGAGTCTCTTTTTGCCATAGCTCGAGCCATGAAAACCCAAGTGAATAGGGATGTTGAGCCTAGGATGAATGTTTTTTAGAGTACCATGACTTATAGGTTGAGGGACTTTGTGAGGATGTATCCTTCTATATTCCTTGTTTCTAAGGTGGAGTAGGATCCTTTAGAGTTCCTAGATGGTGTGTACAAGGTTTCAAGTGCTACGGGGGTGACCTCTAGGCAGAAGGCTGAGTTGTCTTTATAACAATCGAGGGAATTCGCTCAAGTATGGTACACTCAATGGTAAGACAATAGGTTGGTTGAGTCGGGTTTTGTAGAGTGGGAAGATCTTAATGAAGCCTTCTTGCGGAAGTACTATCCCCGGGAAGGAAAGGAGGTGAAGGTTAAGGATTTCATAAACCTTAGGCAAGGTAAAATAAGTATTGAGGAGTATTCTTTGGAGTGTACTCTATTGTCTAGGTATGCTCCATCCTTGGTGTCTAACCGTAGGGATGAGATGAGTAGGTTTGTGATCGGTGTTTCTGACCTTGTGAAAGAAGAATGTCGTAAGACCATGCTCCATAATGACATGAACCTATCTAGACTCATAGTGTATGCTCAATAAATTGAATAGTCCAAGCTTAGTAGGATTTCAAAGAATTTGAAGAGGGGTAGATACGATTAGAAAAACCAACCTAGGTTTAAGAAGAGAGATCCAAATCAAGATGGATCTATTGCTCCTAAGGTCAAGCTTGTGAGTGGTAATGGTTCTCAAGGTGTTAAGCCTACTTGTTCCACTTATGAGAACAATCACTTTAGGAAATGCCTAAGCGGTACCGGTGGGTATTTTTGTTGTGGTAACGATGGCCATAAGGTGAGACATTGTCCTACTATTGCGGTTAGAGGAGAGAGGCCAAGAAAATTCCTCCTAATGCTCCGAATCTTGGTGCACCACAGAGGAATATCTTTTGCGTCCTCCAATCTAAAGCAAATTTGGATGAGGATGCCGGTAAGTTATAGCTTTCTCTCTTAAGTTGTGATGGGGTTCCTTCTATGTGAGGGAGTATGGTGAATAGTTGGGTTGTGGATTGTTGTCTGTTCTCTTCTATTCTATACAATCTTGAGAGTTAAAATTTTATAGTAGAAGGTTGCATTATTTAGGATTCAAAGTGAAAATGAATTTCATTGATCTCCTTGCCTTGTGCTTTTTCATGTGGTTATGTTTATGTTGTAAAAATTGATTTTATATTATTTTGTCTCTCATATTGTCATTCTTTCATAATAAATTGCTTAAAAGTTGCATTGGTGAACTAGTGAGCATGCTTTTTACTGTAAGGTATATAAATTTTTTGCTTAATTGTGTTTTCATGAGAAGTTGGCATTTTTGCATAGAAATGATGTATATGAGCATTATGATATGTGGATAAGGAAGTTCCTCCTATATGAAATGAAAAATAAAATATGAGTCTTATTGCATGATAAGGTGTAGAGGTTGTTCCTCCTTTTTTGTTGTGTTTGAGTTTCTTGATGATGGTGGAATTGATGTTCCTCCTATCTATGTGTATTGTATATTGTGTGGTATTGTTATGAGATTCTAGTCTTGAGTCTTTATCTCTTGAAAGTGTTTAAAGTGTTTTAGTGTCATTCGAAGATAATTGTTGTCCAAGTGGGTGCGAATGTCACACCCTTAAAAATGAACTAGGTTAAACTAGAGCCTAAAATGAGTATTATGAGTTAATAAGGTATTAAAATTAAGAAAATAAGTGTTAGAAAGTTAGTTTGAGGAGTTTGTAAGTGAAACGTCAAAGAACATCCACAACGTTTGAAAACTAGTCTTAGTTGAACTAGTGTGTGGTAGTGTTTTGTAGTGGAGTTTTGGGGTATGGTATGAGGGTGGAATTGGGTATCAATTTTTGCTACACATAGAGTGACATGTAAAGGTTCTAAATGTCCGAGAATGACACCCCAAGGTCCAGCCAAAGGGTCCTTGAGGAGGACCCAAACATGGGCCAAGGATTTTGCCGAGGCAGCAAAAATTTGGCAGTGCTTGCATGACGCGCCTGCAGCACTCAAAGGGAAATTTTTGCCCTGTGATGCGGGGCTAACGTTAACCACTCTGTCTAAATTCTAGAAATAAGAATTGGAGGTGACCCTGGGACGCCCAGTGACTTCCTAGATTTGGTCGCGTCGTTTCTAAGTCAAATTTGAATTGGTTAAAAGGTCTAATAAGTTCAGGGGTCTTTTGATTACTTTGGGGATCATTATTTTATGGTTATTGAGTCTTTTTAAACCCCAAAAATTCACCAATCAAGCTAACCCTCAACTCAAAAGAAAATCTCCCCATTCCTTCTCTCCAAAACCTCCATTGATGAAACTTTGAAGCTCCAAGGAAGAAGACAAATTTATCAAGTCTTTCTTCATCAATTTCGTGGGGTTTTCTTCAATATAGGTATGGTGTTTCATCCTTGACTATTCTTCCAACAAAGGATCCAATTTCAAGGGTGTTTCAAAAATGTTCAAAAACATAGAAATTTCTATTTTGAATTCTAGCCATGCGTTCTTGCATGAAAGGATTTGAATCAATATTTTATGATATGATTGATGTTAATTAAATTTTTTAGACAAAAATTCCTATGAACCTATGATTTTCATGAATTTATATTTTTGGCTCTAATTTGGGTGACTTGATCATGACTTTGTATTAGTGAATTTTTGGGTAGATTTTATTGGGCTATTGAATTATGTATAGATCATGATAGAATTGTATATAGGTTTCCCTAATTTTATGATCATCATATTGTATATTGTTGGATTATTGGTGTGGTTGGATTGTTGCTTTAGAATTGTGTATATGGCTATTGATAAGAGTCTTTGTGAAGTGAATTGATTGAAAAGGTTAAGGAATGTTGATGTCGGTGATGGAAAGGTTGTGAATTGACCTAATATGTCAATATTTAATATAATTTCTGTTGAATTGTATTGGTTGGTATGGTACACTTATGGTGGTGGTGTTTATGAGTTATAATTTAGAAGAATATGGCGTTGTCAGCGTTATTATGTGATTTGTGATGTTGTCATGTTGTAGTTTGTATAGGTGGTCAATGTGAAGGATTATATGGCTTATGTGTATGTGTAAAGTGAAAGCATGATTTCTCCTAATTGGTTATATATGACTATGATACATTATGATGATGTCTCTATATGTGTTTCAAGAGAGTGTGGTTAGGTAGACATAGTTGTCCCTATATCGTGTTAGAAAGTTATTGATATGTGCTATAAGATGATGAAGTTGTATCATAATTAGTAGACTTATATCCCTCTAAGAGATGTAAGTTCAAGGCGAACTAAGAAAGTAAGAGCTATGAATGTCAATGCTAATAAGAATGAAGTTTTCCAATAAGTAAAGGGCATAGTCAATAATGAATCCTCATATTATGAAATTGATCAAGCGAAATAAGATTGGCTTATAATGATTTTATATAATTGGAAAAAGATCATAACCAAATAATATTGGCTTATAATAATTTCTTATATTATATAAAGGAATGCCTAATAGGCTTAGCCAATAAAGATTGGCTTAATAAGATATCATGCCCAATTTGTAGTTAAATCATTTCCTTAGTCCTTTGGATTACTTACTTGATTCATTGAAGGTATGGGACTACAATGAATCATTGCACTTGTAAGTAAAACATAGGATCAAAGGAGATTTTTTAATTACACAACAACAAGAAGAAAAAGACTGAAAAATAAAGTAAGTGTCAAAGAAGAGCTCTCGGGTTTGGGCATATCAAATTTCAAAATCTTTGCTCGAGTTGTTCTAAAATTATGTTGATGATTCTAAGGTATTATGTTCATATAGAAAATGAGTTTTGTGCTTTGTATGCATTAAAACACTCAATATTCATATCACAATTCCCCAATAATGAATGAGGAAAGTCTAGGATGTCACTATCCAGAAATGGCATGTTGTTTAGGAAGAGATTTCCTTGATCATGCATAGTCTTATGTGTATGTGTGCATATGCCCATACTTAGTGAAAGTGTGTAATAACCCTATACATTTACTCTATTTTTCAGTGCAGGTCAGAGAGAAGGTTGAAGACTTATTGCAGCGGTTTGGACTCAGTGATCTCTAGACCTTTGGTAGGTCCTCTTGATTTCGAGGATGCTACATTTACCTTCCTAGCTTTAGTAATTTAGACATATCTAGAGGATGTTGTCCCTAGCATTTGTTTCAGACATTTATTCGGAGCTCTGTATTAAGGCAATTTAGGGAAAACTATTATGATGTGTTGATCTTTTGATTTGAATTGATCCCATAATTATAGATGGTTGTTTTTAATTTGAGCTTAGTATAATAGCACTGATACGAAAAGTATATGAAGTCTATGTACTTAAATATGTGTATAAGTTATAAATATTCCTCAAATTTAACTATATGAATGTGATGAAAGCTAAGAAGAGGCTTGTCTGCGACTTCTGAGAGGTTAGCGACACAGGTTGCATTTGGACTCCAGAATCCGGGTGTGACACAAACATATTCAATATATAATTTCAATACAATTTTTCACTATTTCCTTTTCAAAAATCATAATATAACTTCATAAGTTATGTAATTTATCTCTTAAAAATATAAAAAAACTTCATTAAAAGAAAGGATAAACATAGAAAATATTTCAAACATTTATCTTTATTTTTTTATGATTTTATTATTTTGAATAATGAAAAAAATAACAAGTCACATAATTTAAAGTTGAGGATATTTCCTGAAACATAAATCACAAAATTATAAATTTAATAACAAAAAAAAAGATAACTATGGATCAATAATACTTTTTTTTTTACTTTTAGTTTAATTAATATAAACTGTCATGACCCAAAATACTTCCTAGAATTACATGTAAATATAATCTAGACAAACCTATTTTATTCACTTGACATAAGTATGATGTAATAAAATACAATGTCATGCCCGAACCTATACCGAACGTGGCCGGAACTCAATGACCGTTGTTGATCTTGAGCGTACCCTTAACCTGACTTACTTAAATCAGTGAAAGACATAAATTAATAAAACAATCTCATGATATAACTTAATAAATATCTTTGCCAAACTGGCACTTAAGTCTCAAAATTAGAACATCTGAAATGCAATATAAAAAAAGACTCAAATATGACTATCTGAATATCTATGAATCCTCTACAATTCTAATATACATGTTGGGATATCCCCTACAACATCCTATAAATGTAATACTAGAAAGCGAATAAAAGATCCTCCAGAATGAAAAGAGGCTCACCATTCACTATGAATGCTAAATGGATCAATGAGGCACTATATGATGTTAATCTTGGTTACCTACGTTTGCATCATAAGTCGATGTAGGCCAATGACATCAGTACAATGAATGTATGAGTATGTGAGTTGGAATGCTAAACGGAAACTTAAAGCTTGAAAATAATAAGATAAACTTACCTTGGCTCTGCTCAACTCAGGAATACTCAACTAAATGTGTATATATAGGACAAGTAAAAAACATGTGATATACACAAAGCTTTGTAAAAGAGTAATCCAATTTAGTTCGTTAAAGAAAATGCAATAACAAACTCAACCTTACTGATATATAAAAGTAATATAGTTCTATGGGAGGTTGTGTAAATCGAAAATCATCACTATGAGCCTAAGCAATGATACAGCGTCTTATCTCACGTTGTAGGAGGAACGTCCTATGCCTTGCCATTAGTATAGAGCCTGAACTACTAAATGGATCCACTAGTCTATGCTAAAAATCACTATGGAATCATCTAAAAAGTATGACCCTTTATCTGTCCATGTTGGTTACATGGTTTATGGGGACTTGAGTTAGTATGAACTCGCGTCCCTATATCGTTTCTCAATACTACACCCAAAAAACATAGCTCATATGTTTTAAAAACTAATTCTTCCCTCGTTTGAGATAATTTGCTCAAACTTAGATTTTAAAAGTTCTCTTGGAAATCATAGTTTCCTCTTTACTAAAAGTAGCCAAAGGCTTTGTTGGAAGTCTAGCTTTCTTTCTTGCTCAAAATGTGAAAACATTTGTAACTCTTAGGTAATACTTAGTTCCTTTATAACTTTTGAGAATTTACTCAACTCATTAATCTTTGGTCGACTTGTAGTTTGAGACATAAAACAAACTTAAAATGTGTGCTTAAAACATACTTTGACTTGCTTTTTAACTTTTATACTTGACTCTTTACTCATCTGACTTTGTTCTTGATCTTCCTTGAATTGATTATGGATTCAAGGTTCTTGATCTCATATTTATGATGATCTCATGATATTCAAATGTACCTAAAAGTGTTGGAATCAATAAGGAAATGTGGTTGTCCTGAGAGGTTCTAGCTTGCGTAGTGCACCAGGGCTTGTCGGACAGATCCTGTCCTGTAGGGCTCTTTCAGACGCAGTGCCCCAGGGCCTGTCAGACAGGAGTTCAGACTTTTTTTCTCTGTTTTTTCATCTCTAACCCTTCTAAACTTCCATGGATCTTCGCTCAAACACTTAAAATCACTAATTACCTCAATACCCAATATATTAGACTCGAGAAACAACCTGAAAATACGAATCAAAACAACTAAAGACATGTAACAACTTAATCAACAAGATTTCACCAATGTTTTCAAGAAATTCACTTTTCATCATTCAACCACTCAGAATTCTCTGAATTACACAAGTTGGTTGTGTGGTTGAACTAACCCAACAGAGAAATATCTCACCTACCTTTATAGGGATCAATACGACGAATTCCACTCGAAGATCTTGGCATTTTGGATGAATTATTGATCTTTTATCCCTTTTTTCCTTTTTCTATTTTCTCTTCTCCAAGCTCTAAGTTTAAATAACCTTTGTATTCAGAATTCGAACTTATTTTAACCCAAATAAATCTTTAAACAGAATTAGGAAATATATGGGCGCAAAGACAAGTTTGTCCTTACTAAAATCCAAAATTGGACTCTCCATCCAAAGGAATATTTTCTTCATACGATACCATAATTGTGCAAAATTGGCACCTTTATAAATATCATTCCAAGGGCTTTCCAACCATATAAATAAATGACGATAACTCATCCTAATCTAGAAGGTATGGCCATTTGAAAATAACCAAAAATAGCTTTCTCAAACTTAGAAAATTTTCAGATTTTCCTATTCTTTCCTAAAATGATAAATTTTAGTTTCTTAGCTAGTTCCTTAAAAATCATAAGATGAAATACCCATAGCAATAGAGTACATAAGATAAAACATGGAGAACTTCTATGTCTGACATAAGACTTTTGAACATTATAAAAGTTGCCATCACGACGTACAAGTCTAAAACTTAAATGATCATAAAAGCAGTACAAGTATCCATGGACTTACCGTTAAATCATAAGGACTCACAAATCAAGCAATCAAAACTGGGCAATCCTGATCTAAACACATCCAGAGGAGAAATATCAAACCCTATACTATTAGACATATAAACAAAAAATATGCATTAGTACAATGAATGTACTAACTATGAGGAAATCCATAATATGTAGGCATGATAATATGAGGAACTTTAAAGATGATGTACACGACAAGTAAAACATAGTAAGAACCTTTAAAGAGAAATCATAAATCATAAACATGGTCAATGCATACATAAATTCATAAGAAAAAACTTCAAAAGAAAACATAGTTCATTGTGGGATGTTTAATATTAAGGGACACTAAGACCATGTAATCCACAATATGCAATTCAATGTATCCCTCAAACAAAAAAGGGAATCTACTTTCCTAGGTACAACTCAGACTCTTTCATAATTGCTAAGGTGGATGCACTAGTTAGATCATGTAAGAGAATCATACAGGGGAATGTAGTCTAGGATAAATAGATTGCTTCTAAAGAGTATATCTCTACTAAAAGTTAGTCTCCATATCAAAGTTCTATAGATGCTAAGTAAATTACAAAAAAAAAGACATAATCATATTGATAATCCAAATGGTTGGAAATGCACATTTAAGACTACATAATCATGACTACTCTATGGATATGTCATTATAGAGAAACTCTTTTCAAAATCATGATTTCATAATATTATTTATAAGGCAATCCCTTTTCAAGCATCTAAACAATGATTCCTTTCATACGTGAGAAAAACCTTTCACCAATCTTTGATTCTCATTTTAAAAACGTCCTTTCTTCAAAAAACCATTATTTTCATTATATATTCATAATTATCATATTATATTAAAAATGGAATGTTTTGAGTTCAAAATTGGATTACTAAAATGTGCTTCACTAATTTTTTAAATTAGAAAATGCTAAACACTTTTCTATTTTTTGTTGAGCTTTAATTATTGATCCTTTTAGTTTCTCCAGTTAAACTCATTCCAACAAAACTTAATGCTTCAGACTAAGTTCAATACTTAAAGATTGAAGATTGACAATCATAGTCTCCTTTATTTACAATCCATAAAGATTTCTAATCATATTTTTCTTATGGCCTGTTTTACATGCAATATGGTATCTTGATGGGGAATCATGATACGGTATAGTAGGTATAATATGGGATTGTTTTAACAAAATATAAACTTCTGGATCAACTTTTATATTAAAATTTCTCAAATCATGATATGGAATCACCATGTAATTTCATATCATGATTTTTGGAGAATATGGAATCTCATCTGATGGAATCAGCGTGAAATTGCATGTCCAAACGCTGATTCCATCTCATGATACCATATCTTGATATGGTATCGCATGACCAAACACCTACTTAGGTATTGTAGATCAATGTTTATATAGTCTTCTTCATTAGTAATTCTCTCCTCTCTCCCACAACCTTTTCATATTCTTTACTTAACAAAACACTATATATAACGGTATATAATAAGTCTTTTTTATTCCATCTTCCATTCCTTTTCATTATGCTAGAGATTATATTTTTCCAGGTATATCTTTTATTTTAGTTATGTGAGTGTGGTTTAAGCCTAAATCTTAGTATGTTTAGTGGTATAGTTGTTAATTTGTAACTACTAATTCCAATTTCTTAAGTTAATCTTTTCGTTCATATAATTAATTTGCATCTTATGAAAACAAAGACGATCAAATAGAGTGGTCAAAAGATATTTGAAAATATTAAACGCCGAGAATATGCTTGTTAACTGTTTTTCTTTTCTTTTTTTTCATTTAAAGAAAAGTAATGTATATAATAAAAAAATGTAATTCATAAAAGCAGAAAAAAAGTGAAAAATATTCTTTATAGTTGTGATTTCAACAATAACTAGAATTAATTTTATTTCTTTTTTATGTCTTTGCTACTTTCGTCAGACTTTTACATGTATTTATCATTTTTTTTAGTAGAAATTCATTAATTACATAAATAACTGAGTTGTTTGATATGGAAAAAAATAGCTCTGACATATTTATATCATTAGAGACTAAATCAGAATTCAGAGGATAAAAGTTCAAAAATTTAGGAGAATTGAGTGAATGAGAAGAATTAGGCTAAGTCTTAATAGTAAAAACGGTTGTAGGGGTAGGTATAGGGCCAAAATAGCGTAGTTTGGGGTTAAGTAGAAAAGGACCAAAACATCTCTCATTAAAATTTTTCATACAATGGACCAATCAACATTTTCTGAGTCTTGATCACCTCTATGGATCCCTCCTACAGTTCATATTCTTACTTGTAGGTCAAACATTAGAAACTCGGTATTTTTCAAATACCAATCGAATCTTATGATTTCATTCCTACAACCTATAGACCTTCCTACCATTCGTAGGTTGGCTCATAGGTCCTGCAATAGTGCCAAAAGGTGCAATTTTCCTTTCCAAATTCAGTGTCCATTTTCTGAGGTGTTATAATATCCCCATTAGGAACATTCATCCTTAATTGAGACTAAAGGTAGAATGAATAGATTAGAGAGAGAGTATGACAACCATACATGAATGCAAATCACATCAAAATACACATAAGAAAGGAAAAATTACTCTATGCTAAATCATAACTACTATTATACCCCATTTTAATTGGATGAAAATACTGTACAATATTTTGATAATTGCTAAAGTAATTAAATAATTTAAGGAGTCGTCGCCTAATTATTAACGGTGACTTAAGGCACCTAAATTGAGTAAAGAGATGTCTAAATTTAACTCCATTTTAAGGTCTACTAAATAAAAGATTCTAAGTAAAGGTTCAATTAATCTAAAGGGAAGGGGTGAGACATCCTTTAAGATCCATTAAAAATGGTTAACTGACCGAACATAATTAATTAATGATGCTTAGTGTTAAAATAAAATATTATCATAAGAAGGAGTGGTTAGATAAAAAAGATTAGAAAGAAAAGTATAAAATTGAGTTAAAAATAGATTATATGAACACATTCAAGTTTAAAAATAAATTACACTTTGTTTTGTCAATTACATGGTACCAAAGTTACTACCAAGAAATTTAAAATAAAAGTGACCAAAATAAAATCATTTGTTGATTTAAATCACGAATTCAAAACTCCATTTTTTATGGATTTAGACTGAAAAAACATTGAGACTAATGACTTGATTTTAAAAGGGCAAGATGTAAAAGTTATTTTGAAAAAATATAAGTATTATAAGACTTTAGAATTTATAAATTAAAAATATTTTTGTAATGAAAAATGTCTATTGTTAGAAACATATTGAAACTGAAACGACTTTATGTTTGTAACACTTCGTTTAGGGATAATACATAAGCGTGACCCTTGACTTAGCATTAGTTGACATCTATGAATCTTAAATTTAGATGTGAAAGGGTAGGCACTTAAACTTATATAAAAGTTAACAAATTGACACATTCATCCTACTTAACACTCTGCATGGAAATTTTTGTCCTATGTTGCATCCTACATGTATCATGTCATGTAGGACACGTGTGTCTATATCTTCAATTTTATGCAAGTTTAAGTGTCAACTTGTGTACATTCAAAGTTAAGGTTCATAGTTGCCAACTAATGCCAAGTTAAGGGTCATATTTATGCATTATGTCCTTCTTTTATGTTGAAACAAATGAAGACCTATTTGAACTTAAATAGAGATAACAACTTTTCTGTCCCAACCCAACCCACTGGGCCGTGTGGAGACCTACTTTAACACCTAAGTAGGAGAATCCTCATATTTAAAAAATGTAAAAACTAGGAAAACTAACTAATAATACAATTTATGTAATTTATAAATAAGAGTTTTAAATACAATTTTGGTTAAGAGTTGTAAATTAATTAACACCCCAGGGATCTAGTCTAAACATTACAAGAGCTACTAAAAGTACGGGTATAAAAAAATCATAAATGGCACAATTCCCCCCATGCATGAGGAAGAGTAAAAGTTGTTGGAGATTATCTTCCTCTTCACCTTTGAAACATCACCGTCTCTTCAACCAGACTATGCCCAAAAATGCATAGCAACAGTAGTATCAGTACAACTACACGTACTTGTAGACATCATCAGTCAACCCGAATACCCACCGTATAATATAAGAAATAAACTGGCAAAACATAAAAAATAATAATTGTTCCTCCACCTTTATAATTTGACTGCCCTTACCTTTCGAGATATTGACATCGAACCAATTCACTTGACTTTAACCCCTTACTTATGTCACATCCAGGGAGCAACCCTTAGAACTAACATGGCGTACTTGAACTCTCGAAGGTCTTCTAAGATCCATAGTTATCATTCATATCATTTTCATAGGTAAATTTATAGGAAATTTAAAACTTTCTTAGCACATCATATGCTAGAACATTACTTCACATGTATATATAGAAATGTCATCACACATAGTTAAAGACTCTAGTTTCGTTTTGTCATCCTAAGCTCAACATCATAAGAGTACTTTAGGGACATACCGATGTAACATAAAACATAAGTACTATTTATTAGACTTTATAGTAAACCATAAGTAGGGAATCCTTGGAACTTTACGACCCTTTCCTTGAGCTTGAGTGTAATACATTGAAAATCCAAGATGTGTTATAGAGCCTAACATAAGTGTCATAAGGTCTATACATTGTATTAAGGTCCATTATAATGTTTATAAGTCATTTAGGAAGTCTATAAATCAAAACATCCAAGAACATCGATGACATCCGAAAACTAGGTCAAGGTGGTACTAGCGCGCCTTAGCCTATTTGAGTAGCTTTTAAGAGTTGAAAAAATGATTAAAAAAATTGGTGGAAGGGTGTCTAATATGCCTTTAAGTATACTCATGGTCGAAACATCCGGGTACGACTCCCCAAGGACCAACCAAGGGCCCTTGAGTAGGACCCTTGCAAGTGGAGTCTGTCACATCTGGGTTTACCCCCTAGACGCAACCGGCGTTGTCATCATTGTGAAGGACTAAGACTAACCTCTTACTTCATGTCATACATTCATAGATTGAAAATGCAATACAGTTTAAAACTTTTACTTTCTTTACTTGGAGGTTTTGTAACGACCTGTTTAGTCATTTTGAGCAGCAGATTTTATTTCTGGAAAAACAGGCTGAGGCGACGGACCCCACGACGGACCGTCATGGGCACGATGGACCGTCGCAGGGTCTCATTTCAAAACACTTAGAAAATCTGAAATTGGGTACTGAAAATCAACTCTCTGAACTTCGTAACGGAATGGCAGGACGGACCGTCACAGGTGTGACGGACCGTCACAGACTCTTCAGAGAAATTGAGTCTCTGAAGCCTATGACGGGGCAGCAGGATGGACCGTCGCAGGCGCGACGGGCCGTCACAGACTATGTAATCCCAGTCTGGGTCGAATTTCTTGATACGTTTTAAGGGACGTTTTTGACTATTCCTGCTTTAATTATAAAGTTAGTGGGTTAATGTTAATAAGTCTAATTACTTGGGGGTTAAAAGAGGTAACCTTAAGTTAATTAGTGGGTTATTATTGCCATCTTTTATTCCTAATTATATACTAATTAGGGTAAAAGAAAGAGGGTTTGAATAAGAAAAAGAAAAGAACAGAAAGAGAGAGAAGGAGAATCGATAGAGAGAGACGAACGAAGAGGAGAATAACAAAGCTTTGGGAATTTGCTTGCCTGATCACTAGTCTTCGGTGGAGGTAGGTTATGGTTTTCATGCTTTCATAGTAAACTCTTAATAGAGAATGATATGTATTGATAGTATTGTAAACCCTGCTATGTGCTTAATTGTATGCATGCATGAACGTGATTATATAATTGTGATTATATTAAGCATGCTTAAGTTATTTAATCCGAAAAATCATGATAAAAACCTAATCTCTATTTAATAATGATGCCTTAGTAAGGGAGAAGGCTTGATAAACTAAAGTAATGAGATTGATGATGCCTTGGTAAGGGAGAAGGCTTGATGAGTTGAAACAATGAGATTAGGGGATCGGGTGTCATGAACTGACACGTAGATTTAGGGGATCGGGTGTCACGAACCGACACGTAGATTTAGGGGATCGGGTGTCACAAACCGACACGTAGATTAGGGGATCGGGTGTCACGAACTGACACGTAGATTTAGGGGATCGGGTGTCACAAACCGACACGTAGATTTAGGGGATCGGGTGTCACGAATCGACATGTAGATTTAGGGGATCGGAGTGTCACGTACCGACACAAGAGGATTAATGAATATGAGGGAGCGGAGTGTCACGTACCGACACAAGAGAAATAAAGATAATGAATCTTGAAAGATGTTAATATACTCAATCGAATGAACATAATTCCCAAATGAGTATGGTATTGAGGCTTGAGTCCTCATGTTTGAACTTGACGGTAATTGTTAATGATATAGTACTTGCTGTTGCTACATGTTAAGTATCATAGTTGATTTTATGATATTACTTGATATATATTGATTTCTATTTTGAGTTGGCCGATGATATCTACTTAGTACCCGTGTTTTGTACTGACCCCTACTTTTATGTTTTCTTCTTGTTTATTTGTGGAGTGCAGTAAACGTGCCGTCATCTTCGACTCAACAGTAACTCTAGCCAGTCTTCATTACTACGGATATCAGGGTGAGCTAATGCTTCTAGCTTGGACTGGATCTTCTTCTTCATGTCTTGATGCCTTGAAGTTCCGGCATGGACTAGCTTTTACTTGTTTTAGCTTTTTAGAATACTCTTAGTTTAGTAATTTGATCATAGATGTTCTTGTGGTGATGACTTCCAGATTTTGGGGATAATAATAGTTATTGATTTTATTAATGAGTTTAAGTCTTCCGCATTACTTTCTGTTGATATTATATTGAAATGTTAAGGTTTAGATTGGTTGGTTCGCTCACATAGGAGGGTAAGTGTGGGTGCAAGTCGCGGCCCGGTTTTGGGTCGTGACAAACTTGGTATCAGAGTATTAGGTTCGTTGGTCTCATCACACAAGAACGAGTATAGTAGAGTCTTAAGGAACAGTAGGGGGACACCTTTATTTTTCTTTAAGAGGCTATAAGACTTTAGGAAAATTCCATTCTTTCTTTCTTTCTTTCGTGCT
Source organism: Solanum lycopersicum (assembly GCF_036512215.1). Classification (NCBI taxonomy): domain Eukaryota; kingdom Viridiplantae; phylum Streptophyta; class Magnoliopsida; order Solanales; family Solanaceae; genus Solanum; species Solanum lycopersicum. Next base: position 26,032,349 of record NC_090806.1, read on the forward strand.
ATTACTTGGGTCCAATTGGTATCTAGGTGATACAAATTGGTATCTGACCATCTTCACTCTGTTTCGCAGATGGTTAGAACTAGAGCAACAACTGCGCCAACACCAACATCGGCAAGACAAGAAGCGTCCGAGCCAGCCATTGGGGCGGTAGCTCGAGGAAGAGTAGCAGCAAGAGGCCGTGGTAGAGGTCGTGGGAGGACATCCTCTAGAGGAAGAGGACAAGCACCTAGCTCGTCTGATACTAGGGCGGTGACTCCTCCACCGACTGAGGAAGTGGTAAGAGAGGGTGAGGAAGCGGAGAATGAACAAGTGCAAAATGAGGAATTGCCACCCCAACCTACCCCAGAGATGATCAATCAGGTTCTCGCTTATCTTAGTGGGTTGTCTGATCAGGGTCAGGCCCCTCCAGTGTTTTCTGCACCAACACCTCCGGTTTCAGAGGTACAACATGTAGCCACTATGGCTCCTCGTATGGATGCCTCATTGGACATAGGCACATTTCCACGTCTGGCTACTGGGCCTATAATGACAAATGATCAGCATGAACTTTTCAGTAAGTTCTTAAAATTGAAACCTCCAGTCTTCAAGGGTGCTGAATCTGAGGATGCTTACGATTTTCTGGTTGACTGTCATGAGCTACTACACAAGATGGGTATAGTAGAACGGTTTGGTGTTGAGTTCGTGAGTTATCAGTTTCAAGGGAACGCCAAAATATGATGGCTGTCACATGTTGAGTGTCAACCAACGGAGGCACCACCTATGACTTGGGCCTCATTCTCTAGCTTGTTTATGGAGAAGTATATCCCCCGGACTTTGAGGGATAGGAAAAGGGATGAGTTCTTGAGCCTAGAACAAGGTAGGATGTCGGTCAATGCATATGAGGCTAAGTTTCATGCACTATCCAGATATGCCACTCAACTTTGTTTCAGTCCACAAGAGCGGATTCGTCGTTTTGTGAAGAGGTTGAGGTCAGAGTTGCGAATTTTAGCCTTACAGGTAGCGGCTACGGCAAAATCCTTCTAAGAAGTGGTAGATTTTGTGGTAGAGGTGGAAGGAGTGAAGCCAGATGAATTCACCATGGCATCGACATCAAAGAGGTTTCGAAAGGGAGGTGAGTTTAATGGTTCTTACTCTAAAGGACAGGGTTCCAGAGGTTACTCAGTTCGACCCATTCAATCTTCACTACAGACTGTAGTTGGGGGTCCACCTCACACCGGTCAACACTTCTCTGAGAGACCTATGCTTGACTCTAGAGAGTGTTATGGATGTGGGGAGACTGGACATATTAGGAGGAATTGTCCAAAACAGAGTTATAGACCCCCAATGGCTAGAGGTAGAGGTGGTCATGGTAGAGGCCGTTATTCTGGAGGACGTGGTGGTCGAGGTAATGGTGGTCACCAAAATGGTCGAGGTGATGGGCAAACGGGAGCCACTACATCACAACATGGTAGGGACAATGGAAAGACAAACGATAGGGCCCATTGTTACGCTTTCCCTGGGAGATCGAAGGCGGAGACATCTGATGCTGTCATCACAGGTAATCTTCTTGTTTGTGATTGCATGGCTTCTGTATTGATTGATCCTGGATCCACATTTCCTTATGTATCTTCCTCATTTGCTAATGGTCTAAATTTACATTGTGAATTGCTTGATATGCCTATTCGTGTTTCTACTCCGGTGGGTGAGTCGGTGGTAGTTGAAAAGGTATATAGGTCTTGTTTGGTGAACTTTGTGGGGAGCCACAGTTATGTAGATTTGGTTATCTTAGAAATGGATGATTTTGATGTAATCCTGGGTATGACTTGACTTTCTCTGCAATTTGCGATCTTGGATTGTAATGCTAAAACGGTTACGTTAGCCAAGCCTGGGAGAGATCCGTTAGTGTGGGAGGGTGACTACACTTCCAATCCGGTGCGTATCATCTCCTTTCTTCGTGCTAAGAAAATGGTTAGTAAAGGGTGTTTAGCTTTCTTGGCACATCTCAAGGATGACACTACCCAAGTACCTTCGACTGAGCCGGTTTCGGTGGTCTGTGAGTTTCTGGATGTGTTCCCTGCAGATCTTCCTGGTATGCCACCAGATAGGGATATTGACTTCTGTATTGATCTTGAACCGGGTACTTGCCTCATTTCTATACCCCCTTATAGGATGGCTCCCCCGGAGTTAAGAGAGTTAAAAGCCCAACTTCAAGAGTTGTTGAGCAAGGGCTTCATTAGACCAAGTGCATCTCCTTGGGGTGCTCCGGTTTTGTTTGTAAAGAAGAAGGATGGGAGTTTTCGGATGTGCATAGACTACCGGCAGTTGAACAAGGTAACCATAAAGAACAAGTATCCTCTTCCTCGCATTGATGACTTGTTCGATCAGTTACAAGGTGCTTGTGTCTTCTCTAAGATTTACTTGAGATCCGGTTATCATCAATTGAAAATACGGGCAACGGATGTGCCAAAGACCGCTTTTAGAACCAGGTATGGGAATTACGAATTTGTAGTGATGTCTTTTGGTCTTACGAATGCCCCTGCTGCGTTCATGAGTTTGATGAACGGGATTTTTAAGCCATATTTGGATCTCTTTGTGATCGTATTTATTGATGACATACTGATATACTCTAAAAGTAAGGGGGAACATGAGGAGCATTTGAGAATGGTATTGGAAATGTTGAGGGAGAAAAAGTTTTATTCCAAGTTCTCTAAGTGTGAGTTTTTGCTAGATGCAGTGTCCTTCTTAGGGCACGTGGCTCTAAGGATGGAGTGATGGTGGATCCTTCTAAGATTGAGACAGTGAAGAATTGGGTAAGACCTACTAATGTGTCAGAAATAAGGAATTTTGTTGGGTTAGCTAGCTACTACCGCTGATTTGTCAAAGGATTCTCTTCTATTGCTTCCCAACTAACGAACTTGACTAAGTAAAATGTTCCATTTGTATGGTCGGATGAGTGTGAGGAAAGCTTTCAGAAGGTCAAGACTCTGTTAACTACTGCACCAATTCTCACCTTGCCACTGGAGGGTAAGAATTTCATTGTCTATTGTGATGCATCCTATTCGGGTTTGGGTGCAGTGCTAATGCAAGAGAAGAATGTGATCGCTTATGCTTCAAGACAATTAAAAGCGCATGAATGTAACTATCCAACTCATGATTTGGAATTGACCGCAGTAGTGTTTGCATTAAAGCAATGGAGACACTATTTATATGGGGTTAAGTGTGAGGTCTATACGGATCATCGTAGCCTACAGTATGTCTTCACTCAGAAAGATTTGAACTTGAGATAGAGGAGATGGATGGAACTACTGAAGGACTACGACATCACTATTTTGTATCATCCGGGGATGGCGAATGTTGTAGCGGATGCTTTAAGTAGAAAGACGGGAAGCATGGGAAGTCTAGCTCACATGCAAGCTTCTAGACGCCCATTGGCTAGAGAAGTTCAGATTCTGGCTAACGACCTTATGAGGTTAGAAGTAAATGAGAAGGGAGGATTTTTAGCTTGTGTGGAGGCAAAATCATCCTTCCTTGACAAGATTAAGGGAAAGCAGTTTAATGATGAAAAACTGATCCGGATCCGAGATAAAGTGTTGAAAGGAGAGGCTAAAGAAGCGACAATCAATGAGGAAGGTGTTTTGAGGATTAAGGGAAGGGTATGTGTACCCCGCGTCGATGATTTGATCAACACTATTCTGACAGAGGCTCATAGTTCAAGGTATTCGATACATCCGGGTGCAACCAAGATGTACCGTGACCTAAAGCAACACTTTTGGTGGAGTAGAATGAAGCGTGATATTGTGGATTTTATTGCCAAATATCCAAACTGTCAATAAGTAAAGTATGAACACCAAAGGCCCAGAGGAACACTTCAGAGAATGCCCATTCTTGAATGGAAGTGGGAAAGGATTGCAATGGATTTCGTGGTTGGTCTTCCAAAGACATTGGGAAAGTTTGATTCTATTTGGGTAATTGTTGATAGGTTAACTAAGTCTTCTCACTTCATTCCGGTCAAGGTGACTTACAATGCAGAGAAGTTAGCCAAACTTTACATCTCGGAAGTGGTGCGATTGCATGGGGTTCCACTCTCCATTATATCATATAGAGGTACGCAGTTTACTTCTAAGTTTTGGAAAACATTGCATGCGGAATAAGGTACTAGGTTGGACCTTAGTACTGCGTTCCATCCTCAGACCGATGGTCAGTCTGAGCGAACGATTCAAGTGTTGGAGGATATGCTTCGTGCATGTGTGATAGAATTTGGTGGTCAGTGGGATAACTTCTTACCCTTAGCAGAGTTCTCCTACAACAATAGCTATCACTTAAGCATTGATATGGCCCCATTTGAGGCACTATATGGGAGAAGATGTAGGTCTCCCATTGGGTAGTTTGATGCATTGAAAGTTAGACATTGGGGTACTGACCTTCTGAGGGAATCGTTAGATAAAGTGAAATCTATTCAAGAAAAGCTTCTAGCGGCGCAAAGTAGACAGAAGGAGTATGCAGACCGGAAGGTTAGAGACTTGGAGTTTATGGAGGGTGAACAAGTCTTGCTGAAGGTTTCACCAATGAAAGGGGTGATGCGGTTTGGTAAACGAGGTAAACTTAGCCCAAGGTATATTGGTCCATTTGAAGTACTTAAGCGAGTAGGGGAGGTGGCTTATGAGTTAGCCTTGCCTCCAGGGCTGTCCGGAGTGCATCCGGTATTCCATGTGTCATGTTGAAAAGATACCATGGGGATGGAAACTACATTATCCGTTGGGATTCAGTTTTGCTTGATGAGAATTTGTCTTATGAGGAGGAACCTGTTGCCATTCTAGATAGAGAAATTCGCAAGTTGAGATCAATGGAGATTGCATCCATCAAAGTTCAATGGAAGAATCGACCAGTCGAGGAAGCCACATGGGAGAAAGAGGGTGATATGCGAGAAAGATACCCACATCTGTTTACAGATTCAGATACCCCTTTTCGCCCTTGTTTTCCTTCTTGTGATCGTTTGGGGACAAACGATGGGTAAATTGGTATATATTGTAACGACCTGTTTAGTCGTTTTGAGCAGCAGATTTTATTTCTTGAAAAATAGGCTGAGCTGATGGACCTCACGACGGACCGTCATGGGCACGACAGACCGTCGTAGGGTCTCGTTTCAAAATACTTAGAAAATCTGAAATTGGGAACTGAAAATCGACTCTCTGAACTTCGTATCGGAATGGCAGGACGGACCGTCACTGGTGTGACGGACAGTCACAGACTCTTCAGAGAAATTGAGTCTCTGAACCCTGTGACGGGGCAGCAGGACGGACCGTCGCAGGCGCGACGGGCCGTCACAGACTACGTAATCCCAATCTGGGTCAGATTTCTTGATACATTTTAAGGGACATTTTTGACTATTCCTGCTTTAATTATAAAGTTAGTGGGTTAATGTTAATAAGTCTAATTACTTGGGGGTTAAAAGAGGTAACCTTAAGTTAATTAGTGGGTTATTATTGCCATCTTTTATTCTTAATTATATGCTAATTAGGATAAAAGAAAGAGGGTTTGAATATGAAAAAGAAAAGAACAGAAAGAGAGAGAAGGAGAATCGATAGAGAGAGACGAACGAAGAGGAGAAGAACAAAGCTTTGGGAATTTGCTTGCTTGATCACTAGTCTTCGGTGGAGGTATGTTATGGTTTTTATGCTTTCATAGTAAACTCTTAATAGAGAATGATATGTATTGATAGTATTGTAAACCCTGTTATGTGCTTCATTGTAAGCATGCATGAACGTGATTATATAATTGTGATTATATTAAGCATGATGAAGTTATTGAATCCCAAAAATCTTGATAAAAACCTAATCTCTTTTTAATAATGATGCCTTGGTAAGGGAGAAGGCTTGATAAACTAAAGTAATGAGATTGATGATGCCTTGGTAAGGGAGAAGGCTTGATGAGTTGATAGAATTAGATTAGGGGATCGGGTGTCACGAACCGACACGTAGATTTAGGGGATCCGGTATCACAAACCGACACGTAGATTTAAGGGATCGGGTGTCACGAACCGACACTTAGATTTAGGGGATCGGGTGTCACGAACCGACACGTAGATTTAGGGGATCGGGTGTCACAAACCGACACGTAGATTTAGGGGATTGGGTTTCACGAACCGACACATAGATTTAGGGGATCGGGTGTAACGAACCGACACGTAGATTTAGGGGATCGGAGTGTCATGTACCGACACAAGAGGATTAATGAATATGAGGGAGCGGAGTGTCACGTACCGACACAAGAAAAATAAAGATAATGAATCTTGAAAGATGTTAATATACTCAATAGAATGAACATAATTCCCAAATGAGTATGGTATTGAGGCTTGAGTCCTCATGTGTGAACTTGACGGTAATTGTTAATGATATAGTACTTGCTGTTGCTACATGTTGAGTATCATAGTTGATTTTATGATATTACTTGGTATATATTGATTTCTATTTTGAGTTGGCCGATGCTATCTACTTAGTACCCGTGTTTTGTACTGACCCCGGATATCAGGGTGAGCTAATGCTTCTAGCTTGGACTGGATCTTCCTCTTCATGTCTTGATGCCTTGAAGTTCCGGAATGGACTAGCTTTTACTTGTTTTATCTTTCTAGAATACTCTTAGTTTAGTAATTTGATCATAGATGTTCTTGTGGTGATGACTTCCAGATTTTGGGGATAATAATAGTTATTGATTTTATTAATGAGTTTAAGTCTTCCGCATTACTTTCTGTTGATATTATATTGAAATGTTAAGGTTTAGATTGGTTGGTTCGCTCACATAGGAGGGTAAGTGTGGGTGCAAGTCGCGGCCCGGTTTTGGGTCGTGACAGGTTTACATAGACCTGTACATACACATAATATATATTCATATCGAGTATACATAGAATCTTCATATAGGAAGGTTACATAGCCTTATACTTTTATTGCACATATCTATATAAAAATATAGAAATAGTCTCAACGATTGTCTCATCTCATACCATCTAAACGAATGTCACAATATGGGCATAGCCCTTACATCAATTAAACAAGAGATGTATAGGTCATTCGAAAGTACAATATTCAAATAACAAGGAAAGGAATGATAGAGTCAATAAGCTCAAAATAAAGTCCAAAGCTAGAAGATGGCATTGCCCTCGAAAGTTGAGGACCTACCCTACTTGGATGAAAGGAAGAATCCAAGCCTTCAACAATATCGCCTTACAAACTCTTAAATGACCAGAACATACAATGTTTGGGACAAGGAAACCAAATGGGTTTAGTACTCCACATGAACTAAATATGAGATCTTATGCACATACACAAGCAAAACATGCTAAAAAGGTACTTTTTAGTAAAACATGTCACTCTACCCCTTTTAGGGGCTTAATGCAAAATCAAGTAAGTCATATTAATCAACCAAACATGCTTACTATCTCAACAAGTAACACTTATCCCAACACACTTAGAATCATGATTTACTACAACCCTAACATCAAGGAATAATATCACAATAATGAATAAGAGTTAAACATATCATAATAAGCAAGACAACTACTCACAAGTCCTTATCAAGTCAACAAGTGCAATGATCAGGCAAAGCCCCATAACCTTAATCAATCAAGTATCATGAACAAGAAAGCATGACCAATGTCCAACTTTACATATCATTGGCATTTAGGCTTACATTTCATCTTATATTATCATTATAAACCAAGGATATTCATAAATCAACTAATCAACATATAGTGTCAACAATATGACTTGGTTATCATATATGTACATCATATATTATCATAACATAAACATATAAGAACATCCTTCTAAGACTCCCCTCAAGAATAACTTGCAATGTCTAACTAGAATCTAATGCCCCTACCTAGACTAAGCTAGACCCCTTAGGTTATCCAATTTAGAGTTCCAAGTCCTTTAATTCGTTTTAACTTTTGGTAACATCTTGCCCTAATCGACATAGACCACATGAGATATAGTGGAATTCGGTGTCATAAAACCCTACACCGGAAGAAGGCGGAGTACTTGCCAAGGTAGTGCCAAAACATTAACATAGCAACTACGTGGATCCACTAGCTAGTATTCCTATAGGGGAAACATAGTTTAAGAACTAGGAGATTTAGTTGGGACCCTCTTTATGCGTCATGCATTATGATCTCCAATCTCAAGAGCAATTTCGTGCTCCTACCTTCCCTATGTGGGAAGGGACACTCTTCTATCTAGTTCACTTGGTGCTAAGCTAGAGTGCCTTTTTGAAATGTCTTTAAGCCTTTTATTATCAATCATAAATTAATTTAGGCCATAGGATCTACCCCTTGTATAATCATTATCATCAATAGCTCAATAATAATTGTGTAAGTTTAAGTTCTTTCATCACAATTCATATAAGTGAGGTTAACACTTTAGCATTTCATAATATTTTAAGGCACATTGATATTTTTCACCATCCTTATAGCACCTACACCTTAATAAACCTCACAACATAGTAAATACATTTCAATTCAACATTATACCACCCTATAATCTTAATATAAGGCATACTCCAATGAAATTTCATAGCTTAACAACAATTAATCACAATTGGAAGTAAAGATAGAGATTCTAAGACTTACCAAGTCTTCGTCATAGTCTATCATCAAGGTCTTACCATCAACCCATAACTCAACCCAACATGGAGGGAAAATCATAGCACATTGATAATCAATAGAATAACAAGGCCAATTGCATCTCTATAACACAATTCATCTTTAGATCACAACTTGATACAAGATACATATGCTAATTTCACATTATAATTCATAACCTAAAGTACATCTCAATAACTAGCATGATTATCCTCTAATTCATCTTAATTCAACCATAATAGAACCATAGGATAGTAATCTAATCCACAAACAACTCAATTGAACGACCAACATACAACATAAGTCAAGTTCAATACCAAGGGTTAGGGATAGAGGATCATGTTCTTCAATTTGACAAAACCAACAACAATTATCATAAACAAGTTCAATTACATGTAAATCTACTCAATACAACCCAAAGAATTAACTAACAACCCAATCCATAACTTCAGTTTTGTAATTGAATGAAACCCAAAAAAAGCTCAACTTTTTTAAATCCATTTTTAAGGAACTCTTTGAGGAAAGGATCTCAAAGGTGAATAGAATTCATACCTTAATGTTTCTCAACAATTTGATGAATAATCCACCTTTTCTATCCCATAAACCCTAGTTCTTGTTAGCCTTCAATGATGGGTTCTTGTAGAGAGAGAAATAATAGAGAAGGAAGAGAGTTTATTTTGAGAGTTGACTTTAGTTTAAGGAGGGTTAAGGGTAATTTATAGAGGCGCTTAATTAACTTAATTAGTTTCCCTTAAATCACTAACTAACACCTAAACCATTTAATTAATTTAAATGAAATCATTAAAATACATTAGTGAAATTCGACCCTCACCGATGAGACCCTGTCGACGGTCCGTCGGTGGGTCGACAGACACCCCCCCTCCGTCCTATACTTCCGTCATCTTTATCAGTGACTTTGCAGGTGAGACTTCCTCCAATTTTTCTTAGTATAGGATGACGGTGGCCTCGATTCCCAGTCGAGCCAATGACGCCCCATTGGCCCTTTTGGTCGAGTGTAACAGTAGATAGGCAAACAAGGGCCTTCACAAATCTTTCTAAGTAAGGGACAATGGTGGACTTCGACTCCTCGTCGAGCCACTTACGAACCGTCGTCTGCCCTGTGGATGTAGAGTGCTTGTTAGTGCTGCATTAAACTACAGGGGCTCTCCTCGAGGGCCCTTGGTTTGTCCTTAGTGAGTCGTACCCATAAGTTCCAATCACGAAACAACTCAAACACCCATTAGCTACCTTTCCACCCAAATTCTTACATTTCCGACTTCTAAAACTTAGTAAAAGAAAAAGCTAGGGCATACTAACATCTATTTGAACCAACTTATCAGACATTTCGGTTATTAAACCTTCTAAATGACCTATATTCGTTATAAATGGACTTAGAAACAGTGTTTCGACTTTATGACACCTATGTTATCACCTAGCATCCCAACCAATCAACAATATCAATTTAACATGAATCATATCACTTCAACAAAGAAAATATCAAAACTTATATTACCATACCTAAGGCTCAAAACACTTCATCATGAGGCTTTTTTTTCATGATCGGGATCTAGACCCTAGACGATACCGACGTCGTTGACCTCTTAGAGTTCGTAGACAAGCCTACATACGTCATCGTTACTTCATCTAGGTTAATTTTGGCAAAAAAAAACAAACTTTTGTTTGGTTTAATTTTATATTGGAAAACATTGATCTCGCATAATACTATCTACGTAAACTCATAAGCATTCACAACAACCATCTAATACCAAGATAATCAAATGAAAGACAGTCAATATCTGTATAAAATGTAGTGTTGCCCAAATGGCACCAATACAATAGCTGAAAAAACTTGGAAAGAAACACTAGTGGAACCTACACCACTAGATGATGCCTACGTCTAATGCTAGAATAAAATAGTAAGCATTCTCGAAAGCATAAGGGCCTACCAAATCCGGATGAAAGGTCCACATCCAGATAGCTTCAGCATCGATTTGTAAGTTCTAGCCTGCAGCTGCACCTGCACCTAAAATTAGAGAATTTTATAAGATTAGTACACACTTGTTTCTATGCTTCGAATTCCCACGACACCACCGCCTCACAACAAAAATCCCAAACACAATCCGTCGAGAAGAATGTTGTTGATTTTCGTTTTTAGCTTACCTTTTCATTTGAGTTTTTGTGTGTAAGTTCTTCAAGAGTGAAGAACTATTATTTTCAGTTCTTTTATTGATAAAAAACTTGAGAATGAGAGTGAGAGATGTGAGTATGAGAGGATTAGGATTAGGAGAGTTAGTTGAGACTTAGTCAAACTAGGACTCCTCATTATTTATTAATTTTATTATTATTAATATTTTATTAAAATCTGATTTTTCCCTTACCTAAATCATCTTTTTAAATATTAATTAATTCAACTAATTTACTTAATAAAATTAAATCAATTTAATCCTTGATTCCACCAAGGCTCGAACCCAGGTGGAGGTAGATTTTGCTTAAAGGGTCAAATTCAACAACCTCTACCCGAATTGCCCCTCTAACATATTAATTAACTAAATATTTAGGATAATTACATACTACCCTTAGCCTGGAAAATACCATTTTACCCTAGACCCTCCAAACATAAGATTACCCCTTTTTAAGTCGTGTTAAGACTCATCCGAGTAAATCTTCATATTCGGGTGACCTACATGGCTGGACCCAACCTTTCCTAGCTTAAATAACTCACCAAGTTGGTTGCCTTGACTGTTTCAAGGGTTCAACGGTCTAGTTTTTACGCGCATCAATCTGTGTGAACCCAATCTAATCGTAGGTGTTCTAGATACATTAAGCATTACTTAGCATAGCCATTTTAGGGTTGTTACATGCCCCCCCCCCCAGGAATATTTTTCCCCGAATGACAATAAACATCATTTTAAAATAAAGAGGGTTATTTTCTAAAATATTTTAAGATACTTGAGACTTTTATCTTTGTGAATTTCTGTTCCACACTTACTCTGGATAATGCATATTACTCAAGCTTATCTGAAGCTTCATATTTGAGATTAAGGAACTTCCTTCTCAATCGCACTTAACTTGATGCACCTCACAACTAATTCAACACAAAAAAATCATGTTTGTGCTATACAAAAACAGCAACATGACATGCAAACATGAATTCATTTTAACTCACATAGTGCAATGATTACACATATGATTTTGGACTTACAACACCAAGTCGACTATTGCACTAAAAATTAGAGTTTCTTACACAAAACCAGCCTAGGGAGGAGTATATCTAACCCCTTAGATAACATCTTTTTGGCCTTAAGATTTGAAATTATATGGCTTTGTTAGATTGATCCATGCCCTGCCCATTTATACCCTATCTCATTCGGCAAGTTAAACCTCACTACCCTGGTTTGATAGTCTATGGTAGCATAACACTTATTGAGAAAATCCATACCTAAGCTATTTAATGCTTTTTGTTGGTGAATATCTGATTTACATATTAGTAGGTTGGTGAACATCCTTGAAACCTACTAGCAGTTTCGAATTAATAGACTAAGGAACTGCTTCCTAAACTAGTCTCTTCAAACCATACAACGTAAATAAACACATAAGTCAACAACCAACATGATGACTGAAACATATTAACTTAATACTAGTGCATAAAACCATACACATGAAAAACTATGTTAGGCTACGCACCTGAGATATCACCAGAGGGGTCTTCCCCTACTCCCATTGACTTGAGTGCAAAGAATCATTGCCTCCTTGGAGACTCTTCACTTGGAACATTCGACTGAACTTTCTCCTTCCCTTTTTCTAGGCCTCTCATATACGGACAATACTTCATCATGTGACCCGGTTTTCTACAACTATAACAAGCGTTAGAGCCCCTCATACACTCTCATCCATGAAGTTTTCCACACTTCCTACAAGGTGGCCTCTCCTAAGGTGTATCTACTTCACTATTTCTCTTAACTCTAGGCTCGGAATCCCTATCATAGCGACACTTAGATGAACTTGACTCCCCTTGGTGGGAGAGTCCCATCATAAACCTGGGCTTATCCCTAATTTCAGCACTACTCTTCCTTGAAAAATTCTTCTCAGCTTACCTTAACATGTTCCCTTCCCTAGTATGCTTTCTCTTCCTATTTTCCTCCACTTGTTGGACACAGACCATAAGACTGGAAAAGTCCATGCTCGCATGCAGCATAGCTTCCCTACACTCCGCCTCGAGATTCTCACCAATCTTAGATCAAGTGTAAACGGGAGGAGTCATCCTCATGAAGTTCCTTAACCTACTAGCCATGGTGCTGGCAAGTGGGTTCTTCATGGGAACACCTTGTTGCTCTGCCTAAGCTGTCATTGCCTGAGCTTGTAAGGTGATGGCTTGGGCCATCTGTACCAGGGATGTCATTACTTCTCCATCTGTCAACCCAGATGGGTTAACAGACATCTCCATTTCAGTAGTTGGGGCCTGGGGAGGAACTTGGTTGCACCTAGCAGCTGCTTCTCCTCTTCGCTGATCAGCGTTCCTCCTTGTGTTCATTTTCTGAAAAAGTAGAATTGTTATTAGATATGCTCATAACAACAAAGAATCATACATTAGAGAAGGCATGATAAGATCAGAAGAAGGGAATTTTCCTACGTATCATGCAGTCTCTAACTCAGGATAGTTGTGCACTCCACTACCATGACTTAGAAACTACTCGATGTGGTTGATGTGAACTTATTATCCTCGAAAATTAACCTAGTTCTCTGATACCAACTTTTTCATGAGTAGGATCTAGACCCCAGACTAGACCGACATCGTTGACATCTCAAAGGTCGCAGACAAGCCTACATACGTCATCGTTACTTCATCTAGGTTAATTTTAGCAGAAAATTTGAACTTTTGTTTTGTTAAACTTTATATTGGAAAACATTGATCTCGAATAATACTATCTACGTAAACTCATAAGCGTTCACAACAACCATCTACCAAGATAATCAAATGAAAGAGATAGTCAATATCTATAGAAAATATAGAGTTGCCAAAATGGAACCAATACAATATCTGAAATAACTGGGAAAGAAACACTAGTGGAACCTACTGCACTAGCTAATGCCTACGTCTAATGCTAGAATAAAATAATAAACATCCTCGAAAGCATGTGGGCCTACCAAATCTGGATGAAAGTTCCACGTTCAGATAACTTCTTCGTCGATTCGTAAGTTCTAGCATCCAGCTGCACCTGCACCTAAAAGTAGAGAGTTGTATGGGATTAGTACATACTTGTTTCAATGCTTCCAATTCTCACGACACCACTGCCTTACCACCAAAAGCCCAAACACAATCCGTCGAGAAGAATATTGTTGATTTTCATTTTAGCTTAGATTTCGTGTGAGTTTTTGTGTGTAAGTTCTTCAAGAGTGAAGAACCATTATTTTCAGTTCTTTTATTGATAAAAAACGTGAGAATGAGACTGAGAGACGTGAGAATGAGAGGATTAGGATTAGGAGAGTTAGGTGGAGACTTAGTAAAACTAGGACTCCTCATTATTTATGAATTCTATTATTATTTTTTAATTAAAAATCTGATTTTTCCTTACTTAAATCAGCTTTTCAAATATTAATTAATTTAACTAATTCACTTTATAAAATTAATTCAATTTAATCCTTTCTTCAACCAAGGCTCGAACCCAGGTGGAGCTAGATTTTGCTTAAAGTTTCAAATTCGGCAACCTTTACCCAAATTGCCCGTCCACCATATTAATTAATTAATCAATTAATAATTAAATATTTAGGGTAATTACAATACTACCATTAGCCTGGAAAAAACCATTTTACCCTAGACCCTCCAAACTTAAGATTACCCCTGTTTAAATCCAGTTAAGACTCATCCGAGTAAATCTTTGTATTCGGGTCTGGACCCAGCCTTTCCTAGCTCAACTAACTCACCAAGTAGGTCGGCTTGGCTTTTGTAAGCGTTCAGAGGTCTTGATCTACGTGCATCAATCCGTGTGAACCCGATCTAATCGTAGGCATTCGAGATACAATAAGCATTCTTTAGCATAGCCATTTAAGGGTTGTTCAGTTCCTTCTCACAACATTTATGAGCTCTACATACATCACATTAGTCAATTAGCACAAAGTTCAACTTATCAGCATGCTACCTATCATTTCATGAAGACTCACCATATCAAAATGCACAAGATAACTCAAAGCAAGCAAAAAGAAAATTTCATGTTTTAATAGCAATACTACAGTGACTTCACTTTAAGACTTACTGCGAGGTTTTAAAAAAATTTCAGTTTTTGCAACACTTCACCCAAAAATCAAGAATCACAAATATTTTTCATACTTATATAATTAAAAAGAATGGATAACCTGAATTCTCAAAAAGATGAGGATAACAGGATTCATATCGGCCTCGGCCTCCGATGTAGCACCCTCAACTAATTGATTTTTCCATAACACTTTTACAGAAACCACCTCTTTATTCCTCAACTATTTGACTTGCCTATCAAGAATTTGAACTGGGACTTCCTCATAAGAGAGGTTATTCTTGACACCAAACCCTCAATATGAAGAATGGACTCGGGAATGGATTGGGGATTACCGATGCACTTTTTCAACATAGAAACATGGAAAATCGGATGAATCGAAGCCAATTCATTAGGAAGTTTCAATTCATAGGCAACCTTACCAATCCTTTGCAAGATTTCGTAGGGAACCACATAAAGAGGAATCAATTTCCCTTTCTTGCAAAACCTAACCACCTCTTTCATTGGTGAAATTTTTAAATACATCTTATCACCTTCTTCAAACTCCAAACCCCTTCTCCTATTATCGGCATAAGACTTTTGCCGACTATAAGTCGTTTGTAACCGGTTTTTTATGATATGAACCTTTTTTCCAGAGTCTTTCAAATCAACTCAAGACCAAGAAGTGATGGCTCACCAACTTCAAACCATCCAATAGGATACCTAAACCTCCTAACATACAAGGCTTCATAGGCAGCCATGGAAATAAATGAATGAAAATTGTTGTTGTAGTCAAACTCCACCAAAAGGTAAATGCCTGTACCAACTCCCTTTAAAAGTCAATAATGCAAGATCTAAGCATATATTAAAAGGTTTGTATCATACGCTTTGCTTGACCATCCGTTTGGGGATGAAAAGCGGTGCTCAACTTCACCATAGTACTTAACCCTTTTTGGAATGACCTCGAAAATCTAGACGTGAATTGTGCACCCCGATTCGATATGATGGATAACAGAATGCCATGGTGGCACACAATATCATCTAGCAAGATTCTTGAATAATCCTCCGCCGAATATGAAGACTTGATGGAGATAAAGCGAGTGGATTCAGTCAATCGATCCACAACCACCCATATGAAATAATAGGACTTTTGGGTCTGGGGTAAAGCTACTACAAAGTCCATATTGATTTCTTTTCAATTCGAAGTTGGAATTTGGATCTCTTGTAGTAAGACACCAAACTTTAGGTGTTCAGACTTTACTTGTCTGCAATTCGGACACTTAGCGACAAATTCCTCTATGTCCCTTTTTAGAACTTCCCACCAATATATTACCCTTAGGTCATGGTACATTTTTATTGATCCCGGATGAATTGAGTAGAAGGACCCATGTGCTTCTTCTAAGATCTAATCCCTCAACCCATCTACATTGGGAACACATAACCTCCCTTGGTACTTTAGCACACCATCCCCCCTAAGGAGAATGATTCATTCAACTTGCCAAGAACTAATTCTTTCAACTCCATAAAGGATAAGTCAAGGTGTTGTTTATACTTCACCTAATCCACTAATGATGACTCAGACTTATGATGAACTACGGCACCCCCATCTAGAGCACTCTTCAATCTCACCCCCAACCTAGCCAACCTATGCATTTCCCTTGCTAGGTTCTTTTTGGCTTCATCAAGATGGGATACACTACCCATGGCCATCCGACTTAGGGCATCCACAACTTTATTAGCCTTGCCGGGGTGATAAAGGACACTCATATCATAATCTTTCAACAAACCAATCAATATTCTTTGTTAGAGATTTAACTCCTTTTGGGTAAACACATATTGGAGACTCTTATGTTCAGTAAAAACATCCACATAAAACTCATACAAATAATGCCTCCAAATTTTCATAGAAAACACCACGGTCGCTAATTCAAGGTCATGAGTGGGGTAATTTCCCTCATGTACCTTTAGTTTCCTGGAGGCATAAGTTATCACATTCATGTTTTTCATAAGCACACACCTCAAACCCACTCGAGATGTGTCACAATATACCACAAAATCCTTTGTACCCTCAAGTAAAGTCAACATCAGAGCGGTAGTAAGCTTATCTTTCAACAATTGGAATCTCTTCTCACATGCCTCCGACCACTCAAACTTTTAACTCTTTTGCGTCAAAGTAGTCAAAGGAGACGCAATGGATGTTATACCACCCATGAACCTCCTATAGTAACCCACTAAACCCAAGAAAATCTTGATGTCAATCGGAGTTAATGGTCTAGGCAAATTTTTCACCGCTTTCGTTTTCCTTGGGTCTACTTCAACTCCTTCACTAGAAATGATGTACCCAAGAAAACTAATCGATCTCAACCCAAACTCACACTTACTATATTTGGCATACAATTGATGTTCTTTAAGGGTTTGCAACACTACCCTCAAATGACCCATACGATCTTCCTCATTTTTTGAGTATACCAAGATATCGTCAGTAAAGACAATGACAAATAAATCTAGGTAATTTTGAAATAGTTTATTCATTAGGTCTATAAATGCCGCAAGAGAATTATGAGACCGAAATACATGACCAAGAACTCATTGTTTTCATACCTAGTCCGAAAGGTCATCTTCGGTACATCGTCCCCTCTCACCCTAAGTTGATGATACCCCGACCTCAAATATATCTTTGAACAATAATTGCCCATTGGAGTTGATCAAATAAGTCATCAATCTTAGGGAGAGGGTACTTATTCTTAATGGTGACCTTGTTGAGTTTATGTTAGTTAATACACATTCTCAAAGACCCATCTTTCTTTTTGACAAATAACACCGGAGCACCCCATGGAGATATACTAGGCCTTATGAAGACTTTGTCAAGCAAATCCTTGAGTTGAGCCTTCAACTCTTTCAATTCGTATGGAGCCATCCGATATGGAGGAATTGCAATGGGATTTGTTTCCGGTAGCAAATCGATACTAAAATCAATTTCCCATTCTGGAGGAATACCGAGAAGGTCATTAGGAAAAACCTCCTAAACTTTATTCACTACAGGGACCGACTCAATAGGAGGAATGTCGGAATCCATATCTTGGACTCTTATAATGTGATAGAGACAACACTTTGAGATTATTTTACATGCTTTTAGACAAGATATGATGCGACCTCTAGGAATAGAATTTCTCCCCTTCTACTTAACAACGGGTTTATTTGGGAAGTTAAAACTCACCACTCTTATCCTACAATCAATAGATGCAAAACATGCATGCATATAATCCATACCCAATATAATATCAAAATCAAGCATATCGAGTTCTACTAGATCGACATAAGAAACTCTATTGGGCAATGAAATATGACAATTTCAATAGACTCTTTTAGCAACAATCGACTCTCCCACCGGAGTAGACACTAGAAAAGGCTCATGCAATATATCGGGTAAAACATCAAACTTTTTAGCTACTAGTGGTGTAACAAAGGACAAGGAGCACCCGGATAAAGTAAAGCATACACATCAAGAGTAAATATTTTTAAAATACTGGTCACCACATCGTGAGAGGTCTCTTGATCACCTTAGAGCGGAGAGCATAGAAGTGGTTCTTCTTTGGAGCATCATTGGATTCACTTGCTTGAGCTTGGCCACTACCCTTGTCATGAATTTTGAGAATCTCTCATTTTGTGACCACTCTTTCCACAACTAAAGCAATTATCTGTCCCGTTAAGGCACTCACCATAGTGATTTTTACCACTCTTTCCACAAGTTGGATTCTCCTTTGGTGAATTAGAACCTTTTCCCTTCTTGAATTTAAGGTTAGACACCCTATCACCACTAGCTCTTGGAAATTTGGTTGGGACTTGGTTTGAACCCCGCTTCTAAAATTTAGGCTTGTCTTGTATTTCAAACCTATTCTTTGAGGAGCCTTCATCAAAAGACCTAGCCCTCTTAGCATCTCTACTTTTTCTCTTTGCTCTTGCCTCCTCAACCCTTCTTTCATAAACCATAAGAAGGGAAATGTTAAAGTTGTCATGTAGCATGGCCGATTGGAACTCCTCTTGTAGGTCCTCCGACACCCCGTCACAAAATAGCTCATTTCATCTCTAGGATCGGAGACTAAATAAGGAATATATTTGGACAACTTAATGGATTCCAAAGAGTAATCATGAACACTCCTCCCTCCTTGGTTAAGATTTATGAACTCTGTCACCTTCTCCTCTCTCATCTCTCTAGGGAAAAAACGATCTAGAAACGCCGCCTTAAAGATTTCCCAAGTTACTGGACCACCCTTCAACGTTCTATTGTCCCTGCAATACAAATACCATGTTTGGGCCACATCCTTAAGTTGATATGAGGTCAACTCGTCCTTCTCACTTGAAGTCACCCCCATAGCATATAGAACTTTGTAGACCTCATCAAGGAAGTCTTCATCAACCTTAGACCCATATAAAGTAGGAGGGTTCATCCGAGTGAAGTCCCTTAGCTGGGAAGCCATAGTAGTGACTTGTTGATGAGGACGAGCAGTAACATCCTAATTGGCTTGAGCCGTCATAGCTTGGGATTGAACCATTGTAGCTTGTTCTTGGGTAGTCATAGCTTGGTACATTTGAGCAAGAATAGACCTCATCTCCACCTCCGTCATAGGTGGAGGGTTAGCCGAGGCTTGATCAATATTAGCATCTCCTCAAGTGGAGGAACTTGCTAATCATGGAGAGGATCTCCCACATTACAAACTTCCTCCTTAAGTCTTCGAGTCGCATTCCTTCGAGTGTTCATACTTCCTATAATCACAACAATATGATTAGTTGCAAAAGCACACCATAAGTATACTCTATTGACACGATAAAGGATTTCCAAGAAAGAGAGTGATAAGTAAGCATCACATAGGTTCCTACTCATAAGTGTGGCGTGTTACACAATTATGAATACTAACCTACATAAACAAGGTAATGAGAGACATAACTCAATGGTATTTAACTTCATGCTCTGATGCCAAGTTTGTCACATCCGAGTTTACCCCCTTAGACGCAACCGGCGTCGTCATCCTTTGTAAGGGCTAAGACTAGACTCTTAGTTCATGTCATTACATTCATAGGTTGAAAAATGCAGAAAAATTTAAAACTTTTACTTTCTCTACTTGTAGGTTTAGATAGACTTCTATATACACATAATACATATTCATATAGAGTATTCATAGACTCTTTATATAGGAAGGTTACATAGCATTCTACTTTTACTGTACATATACATACATATATATATATATATATATAGAAATAGTCTCAATGATTGTCTCATCTCATTCCATCTAAATGAATGTCACAATATGGGCACAAACCTTACATCAATTCAACAAGACCATGTATAGGTCATTCTGAAGTACAATTTTCAAATAACAAGGAAAGGAATGATAGACTCAACAAGCTCATAAAAAAGTCCAAAGCTAGAAGATGGCATTTCCCTCGAAAGTTGAGGACCTACCCTACTTGGATAAAAGGAAGAATCCAAGCATTCAATGATATCTCCTTCCAATGTCTTCAACGATCGGAACCTAAAATGTTTGAGACAAGGGAAGAAAATGGGGTTAGTACTCCACATGTACTATGTATGAGATCTTATGCACATACACAAGCAAAACATGCTATAAAGGGACTTTTTATTAAAACATGTCACTCTACCCCTTTTAGGGGCTTAATGCAAAGTCAAGTAAGTCATATTAATCAACCAAACATGTTGACTATATCAACAAGTAACACTTATCCCAACACACTTAGAATCATGATTTACTGCAACTCTAACATCAAGGAATAATATCACAATAATGAATAAGAGTTAAACATATCATAATAAGCAAGAAAACTACTCACAAGTCCTTATCAAGTCAACAAGTGCAATGACCAAGCAAAGCTCCATAACCTTACTCAATCAAGTATCATTAACAAGAAAATATGACCAATGTCCAACTTTACATAATATGGCATTTAGGCTCACATTTCATCTTATATTATCATTGTAAACTAAGGCATATTTACAAATGAACTAATCAAAATATAGTATCAACAATATGACATGGTCATTATATATATACATCATATATCATCATAACATAAGCATATAAGAACATCCTTCCAAGACTCCCCTCAAGACTAACTACTGCAATGTCTAAGTAGAGTCCCATACCCCTACCTAGACTAAGCTAGACCCCTTAGGTTATCCAAGTTATAGTTCAAGTCCTTTAATTCGTTTTAACTTTCGGTAGCATATTGCCCTAACCGACATAGACCACATGAGCTAGTGTGGAATCCGGTGTCATAAAACCCTAAACCGAAAGAAGGTGGACTACTTGCCAAGGTAGTACCAAAACGTAAAACGTAGCAACTAGGTGGATCCACTGGCTAGTCTTCCTACGGGGTCAACATAGTTCAAGAACTAGCTGATTTAGTTGGGACTCTATTTATGCGCCATGCATTATGATCACCAATCTCAAGAGTAATGTAGTTCTCCTACATTCCCTATGTGGAAAGGGACACTTCTCTATCTAGTTCACTCGGTGCTAAGCTAGAGTCCCTTTTTGAAATGTCTTTAAGCTTTTAATTATCAATCATAATTTAATTTAGGCCATAGGGTCTAACCCTTGTATAACAATCATCATCAATAACTCAATAAGAATTGTATCAGTTTAAGTCCTTTCATCACAATTCATATAAGTGAAGTTAACACTTTAGCATTTCATAACATTTAAGGCACATTGATAGTTTTCACCATCCTTATAGCACATACACTTTAATTAACCTCACAACATAGTCAAGACATTTCAATTCAACATCATACCACCCTATAATCTTAATATATGGCATACTCCAATATAATATCATAGTTTAACAACAATTAATCACAATTGGAAGTAAATATAGAGATTAGCATACTTACTAAGTGTTCCTCATAGTGTATCATCAAGGTCTAACCATCAACCCATAACTCAACCCAACTTGGGAAGTAACATCATAGCATAATGATAATCAATAGAATAACAAGGCCAATTGCATTTTTATAACGCAATTCATCTTTAGATCACAACTTGAGACAACATACATAGGCTAATTTCATATTATAATTAATATCTAAATTACATCTCAAGAACTAGCATTATAGGCCAATAATTCATCCTAATTAAACCATAATATCACCATAGGATAGTAATCTAATCAACAACCAACTCAATTGAATGATCAACATACAACAGAAATCAAGATCACTAGTACTTCAAATTGACCAAACAATCAAAAATTATCATAAAGAAGTAGAATTACCTGTAAATCTACTCAATATAACCCTAAGAATTCACTAACAACTCAATCCATAATTTTAATTTCGTAAATGAATGAAACCCAGAAGAAAATTCAACTTTTTAAAATTCATTTTGAAGGAACCCTTTGAGGAAAGGAAATCAAAGGTGAATAGAACACATACCTTAATGTTTCTAAACAATTTGATGAAGAATCCACCCTTTTTCATCCCATACACCCTAGTTCGTGCTAGCCTTCAATGGTAGGTTCTTGTAGAGAGAGAAATAAGAGAGAACGAAGAGAGTTTATTTTGAGAGTTGGCTTTAGGTTAATGAGGGTTGAGGGTATTTATAGAGGAGATTAATTAACTTAATTAGTTTCCCTTAAATAACTAATTAAACTGTAAAGCATTTAATTAATTTAAATGAAATTATTATAATCCATTAGTGAAATTCGACCCTCACCGACAAGACCCTGTCGACGATCCGTCAGTGGGTTGACGGACACCCCCCCTCTGTGTTTCACTTCCATCGTCCCTATCATAGACTTTCCAGGCGAGGATTTCTCCAATTTTTCTAATTATGGGATGACGGTGGCCTCGACGCCCCTTTGAGCAAATGACGCCCCTTAGAGCCAATAACGCCTTATCGTCCCTTTCCGTCAAGTGTAACTGTAGCTAGGAAAACAAGGGCCTTCACAAATATTTTTAAGTTAGGGATGATGGTGGCCTTCGATGCCCCTTTGATCCACTTATGGACCTTCGTCTTCCCTGTCGATGTACACTACCAGTTTGTGTTGCATCTAACTGCATGGGTTCTCCTCGAGGGCCCTTGGTTTGTCTCTAGGGAGTCATAACTAGACGTTACAATAATGAAACAACTCAAACACCCATTATCTACCTTTCCACCCATTTTATTACATTTTTGACTCCTAAAAGTTGGTAAAAAAACCTAAGGCACACTAACATCTCTTTGAACCAACTTCCTTGACATTTTGGTTCTTAAACATTCTAAATGACCTATATTCATTAAAATTGGACTTAGAAACAATGTTTAGACTTTATGAAACCTATTTTAGGCTTTTCCATGAGTCCTAGATTTTCAAGGTCTTATAGAGTCAAACAGTGTCTTGGCAGTGTGCACCCATGAGAAGGCATCGACGTGGTGTGTGTTGATCGATGGGGTGTAAATGCCACCCTTCAACCAACACTTAGAAAATTTGTTGGAGGCCCTCAACTGCATATTATATGACAAAATTGACGAGTGTGCAACACGTAGGAGGGACCAGTTGTTGACTCATAGACGGACTGTCGACGGGGTCTCGTATGTGAGGGTCTAATTATCCTGTACTTTTTTACTTACTCTAAAACAATTAATTAAGGGTTTTTTGGTTATTTAGGCATTAAGAAAAGTCTAAATAAGTTAATTAACCTCCCACATAAAGACCCCAACCCCATTAGTCTAATTACAACTCACAAAACAAAACTCTCTTCACTCTCTCTTCTTTCTCTCTCTGTTAGAAGACACCATTGAAGACAACCTAGAGACAAAAATTTGGGGGATATAAACATACAATTTCACCATCAATTATTCATGAACCATTAATTTATGGTATCTAATTCATCTTTGAGAGATTTTTCCTTATAGAGTTCCTTCAAAGTATTTTCAAAAGGTGAGTTGTCATGTGAGTCTTTCTCAATATCAAAGATTATGTTATGAGTTTGTTTTTTTATGATTTATTTTGGATATTATGAGTATATTAACATGTATTATAACTTAATTATGATATATCTTGATAATTTGGTCTAGTTTGTATAAGATGACCCTTAACCCTTAACCTCAGGTTTGATCTTGATATGAATTACATAGTATTTGGTTCAATTAACCTGGTTATTGGTTGAATTGCTACTAGATGATATCGCTACACTAATCATGAACAATATTATGGTGATTGGTATTCTTTCATGCTATTTATTGATAAGATGATCTAGGTTAGAAAGTATGTTGTGAATTGACCTTATTATCTTGTCTTAAGCTATGATCTAGTATTGGATTGTGACATAGTGATTCTTATAGCATTGTTATCATGTTGATTATTAACTTATGATGATGTATACTCAAATTGTGTTGAATTGAGGGTTTATGGTAATATCTTGATGATGAACTATGAAGGAGACTCAGTAAGGCTTATGATCTCTATCGTTTACTTCAGATTGTGGTTAATTGTGATTAAGTCATGATGTAGTATTGGAGTATGCCATGCATTATTATTGATAAGGTGGTATGATGTTGAATTGAAATGTCTTGATTATGATTGTGAGGTGTTGTCATAAGATGTAAATGTTATAAGGATGGTGAATGATGTACCAACGTGCATTATCATGATATCAGAATATTAATGTGCTAAGCTCACCTATATGAATTATAATGAAAGGATTTATACTCATGCAATTCTTATTGACCTATTGATGATGATGATGATTATAAAAGGAGTATACCCTATGACCTAAACTAAGTTATGATTGATAATAAAGGCTAAAGGCATTTCAAAAAGGGATTCTAGCTTAGAACAGAGTGAACTAGAGTGAGGAGTGTCCCTTCCCACATAGGGAAGGTAATATCACTAAAGTACTGTTGAGATTGGAGACTACATTGCATTAGGCATAAAGAGGGTCTCAACTAAATTTCCTAGTTCCTGAACTATGTTGCCCCCGTAGGAATACTAGCTAGTGGATCTACGTAGTTTCTATGTTTCATGTTTTGGTACTGCCTTAGAAAGTAGTCCGCCTTCCTTTGGTTTAGGGTTTTATGACACCAGATTCCACATTATCTCATGTGGTCTATGTTGGTTAGAGAAATATGTTCCCAAAAATTTAAAATTAACTAAAGGATTGAACTCTAACTAAGATGATCTAAAGGGTTTAGCTTAGTCTAGGTAGGGATATGAGACTCTACCTAAGCATTGCACTAGTTAGACTTGGGTGGAGTCTTAGGAGGATGTTCTTATGTATGAATATATTTTATGATGATATATGATATGTATATGATAAACTTGCATATTGTTGATACTAAATGATTATTAGTATCACTTATGTATAAGTGTTGGTCTATATGGTTTAAGTAAGATGATATGTACTCTTAAATATTATTTTATTTGAATTAGGATATTGTCCATGATTATTGTCGGGTTACTTGATTGAGTAAGGTTATGGGGCTTTGCTTGGTCATTGCACTTGTTGACTTGATAGGGATTTATGGGTAATTGTCTTGCTTTGGTTATGTTGAAATGTACTCTTATCCATGCTTATTGTTAATATAACTTGATGATAAAGTTACTTGAATAGGTATTCAACTATATGTTATGCATGTTGATTTGACTAGACTTGATGATGCTGGTCTTGTGATGTACATACTTATGACTCAGTGAAAATGTTTATTTAATTGGTATGGTCTTGTCGAATATGCATAAGTGTTTTCAAAGTAATTGATATATCTTTATAAAATGTCCCTTTTCTTAGCATGTTTTCAAAGTATGTGTGCATATGGTCTCATACTTAGTACAAGTGGAGTACTAACCCCATTTCTTCCTTTTCCCCCAACATTTTAGGTTTCGGTAGTTGAAGTGCTTTGAAGACGACTTGAAGATGACTTGGATCTCTTATTCATACAAGTAGGGTAGTTCCTCAATTTCTTAGGGTGATGCCATTATCTAGCTTACGGATTTGCTTTTAGTTAAATACTTATTTGTTTCTTTCTTTCCATTTCGTATGAAACATTCTATAGCCCATGTGAGGCATTTTTACTGGATGTGTTGGTTATGCCCACGTTCTTACACTCTTATTAGATTGTTATGAGATGAGACGACTATTATGACTATATGATTGTTATGTCTACATTATATTTTACATACTTACGTGCAATAAAAGTAGAAAACTAAGTAATCTTCCTATATGAAAGTTCTATGTATACTCGATATATATATGCTATATGTATGTAGAGGTCTATGTAAACCTCTAAGCATAAATAATTATAAGTTTTAGATTTTTCACTAAATTTGACCCATGAATGTAATGATGTAAACTAAGAGACTAGTCTTAGTCCTCAAAGAGGACGAC
The DNA here is from genome assembly GCF_036512215.1 of Solanum lycopersicum. Lineage (NCBI taxonomy): Eukaryota > Viridiplantae > Streptophyta > Magnoliopsida > Solanales > Solanaceae > Solanum > Solanum lycopersicum. The sequence goes on from NC_090806.1 coordinate 26,058,570, forward strand.
GACGCCGGTTACATCTAGAGGGTAAACCCGGATGTGACAAACTTAGTATCAGAGTATGAGGTTGAATTATCTCTAAGTCAAGGTCTCTCTCAACCACTTATATGCAAGTTCGTATTCATAATTGTGAAGAGTGTCACACTTATTGATACGAACCTACGTGACGCCTGGGAAAACTCTCACTTTTTTAGAAATCCAAAATCGTGCCATTAGAGTATACTTATTGTGTTCTTTTGCATATAATCCTATTGTTATGACTATAGGAAATGAACACTCAAAGGAATGCAGCACGAAGGCTTAAAGAGAAGATTTCCAATGAGGGAGCTCTCCCCATGGTGATGAAGTTCCTTCTCTTAAGGAAAGTGAGAATGATGACCAAGCCCCGGTAAATCCTCCTCGTTTGACGGATGAGAATATAAGGGTCGGTATTATTCAAATGGACTAAGCCATCACTAACCAAGCACAAGCCACCATTGCTCAGTCCCAAGCCATGACAAACCAAGCTTATTGGATGGTTGTATCCTTAGCTCATCAATAAGTTGCTACCATGGCCTCCCGTCTAAGGGATTTCATTCGGATGAATCCTACTATTTTATATGGGCCCAAGGTTGAAGAAGACTCCCAAGATTTCATCAATGAAGTCTACAAGATACTCTCTGCTATGGAGTTTTCTACAAGTGAGAAAGCCGAATTAGCTAGTCATCGATGAAGTCTACAATATACTCTCTGATATGGGGTTTTCTACAAGTGAGAAAGCTGAATTAGCTAGTCATCGATGAAGTCTACAATATACTCTCTGCTATGGGGTTTTCTACAAGTGAGAGAACCAAATTAGTTAGTTATCAACTCAAGGATGTGGCTCAAGCATGGTATGTCCAATGGAGGGTTTATAGGACATTAAGGGGTTGTCCAGTTACTTGGGAGATCCTTAAAAAGGCTTTTATTGATCAGTTCTTTCCTAGGAATATGAGGAAAGCTAAAGTGGTGGAGTTCATCAACCTTCGCCAAGGAGGTCTGAGTGTTCATGAATACTCGTTGAAATTCACTAAATTGTCAAAATATACTCCTTCTTTGATTTTCGATCTTAGAGATTAAATGAGCCGCTTTGTAACGAGGGTTTTGGATGATTTGCAAGAGGAGTGTCATTCGGCTATGCTACATGATAACATGAACATTGCTCATATTATGGTGCATGCCAAATTAAGAGACAAGGGCTAAGAGGAAGAGTAGAGATGCTAAGAAGGCAAGATCTATTGATAAAGGTTCTTCAAAGAATAGGCTTGAGATATAAGATAAGCCTAGATTAAACGGCTTTCAAATCAAGTTCCTTCCAGGTTCCCTAAGGCTAGTGGTTATATGGTGTATAATCCTAAGCCTAAGAAGGGAAAGGGTACTAATTCACCAATCGACAAGCCAACTTATGGAAAGTGTGGCAAGAAGCATTATGGTAATTGCCTTAAGGGGATGGACAATTATTTTAGTTGTGGTAAAAGTGGGCACAAGGCTAGGTATTACCCTAATGTTAAGGGGAAAGACAAGGGTAATGGTCAAGCTCAAGCATGTAGTTAAAATGAGGCTCCAAAGAAGAATCACTTCTATGCTCGCTGCTCTAGGGGTGAGCAAGAGACTTCTCCCGACGTGGTGACCAGGATGTTGAAAGTCTTCTCTAATGATGTATATGGCTTATTTGATCCCGGTGCTACTTTATCATTTGTTACCCCTATAGTAGCCAAAAAGTTTGACATTTTGCTCGATATTTTACATGAACATTTTATAGTGTCTACTCCGGTGGATAAGTCGGTTGTTGCAAAAAGGGTGTATAGAAATTGTCCTATAATGTTTCCCAATATAGTTTTTTATGATGAACTAGTAGAACTTGATATGCTTGATTTTGATATTTTATTGGGTATGGATTGGTTGTATGCCTGTTTTGATCTATTGGTTGTAGGACAAAGGTAGTGAAGTTTAACTTTCCAAACGAACTCGTTGTTGAGTGGAAAGGGGGAAGTTCTATTCCTAGAGGTCGTATTATCTCTTGTCTAAAATCATGTAAAATGATTTATAAAGGTTGTCTATACCATACTGTAAGAGTCCAAGATTTAAACTTTGAAATTCCTCCCATTGAGTTGGTCCCCGTAGTTAGTGAATTTCTGGAGGACTTTCCTAATGATATTCCTGGTATTCCTCCCAAATGGGAAATTGATTTTGGTATCGAATTATTACCAGATACAGATCCCATTTCAATTTCTCCTTATCGGATGGCTCCAGCCGAATTGAAAGAGTTGAAGGCTTAACTCAAAGATTTACTAGACAAGCTTCACTAGACCTAGTATTTCTCCATGGGGTACTCTGGTTTTGTTAGTAAAGAAAAGGGATGGGTCCTTAAGAATGTGCATTGATGATTGCCAACTCAATAAAGTCATAATCAAGAACAATTATCCACTCCCTCAGATTGACGACTTGTTTGATCAACTCTAAAGAGCAAGCTACTTTTCTAAGATTGACTTGAGATCAGAGTATCACCAACTTAGGGTGAGAGGTGAAGATATACCAAAGATGGAATTTGGGACTAGCTATGGTCAATATGAGTTCTTAGTCATGTCCTTGTCTCACAAATGCCCTGGCGGCGTTTATGAGCCTCATGAATAGGGTGTTTCAAAATTACCTTGATTTATTTGTCATTGTCTTCATTGACGACATCTTGGTATATTCGAACAATTAGGGTGATCACATTAACTATTTGAGGGTGGCATTACAAGTACTTAAATAACATCAATTGTTTGCCAAGAATAGCTATGTGATTTTTGGTTGAGGTCGGCGACATTTCTTGGTCATATCATCTCTAGTGAAGGAGTTAAGGTTGATCCAAGGAAAATGGAGGTAGTGAAAAAATAGCCTAGACCATTGACTCCAACTAACATCAGGAGTTTCTTAGGTTTAGCGGGTTATTATCAGAGGTTTGTGGATAATTTTGCATCCATCGCATCTCCCTTGACTACTTTGACCCAAAAATATAAGATATTTGAGTGGTCGGAGGCATGTGAGAGAATTTTTCAAATGTTGAAAGATAGGTTTACTTCCTCTCCATTGCTCACCTTATCGTAGGGTACCAAAGGTTTTGTGTGTATTGTGATACATCCTGAGTGGGTTAGGGTGTGTGCTTATGCAACATGGAAAGGTGATAGCCTATGCTTCTAGGCAACTTAAGGCTTATGGAAAGGTGATAGTCTATGCTCCATGGTGATTCACCAAGAGTACTTGTCTATGCTCAGACCTCAGTTTCTTTTTTTTCAGCCATATTGTCCCTTTTTACAACATAGTGTCCATGCTTTCCATAAATTTTCAAATACCTGAAGTTTAAGAATTTTTATCAAATATTGGTATAAGACACACATTTGAGGACACTATTTCCATTAAAATATAGCTCTAAATGATTCCTATATGTGGAGTAATCATAACCTAAATAGAATTGTGTTTTTTACACTAATAAGATTTAAGCTTCCATATTATAGTTAGTATTTTATGAGATGAATGATAAATATAAGTTGGGGTTGAAATCATTGATTCACCCACCTATGAGGTTAAATGTGGTTGCCACTCACGACTCTATTTGGGTCTTGAAAAACATGGTATCAAAGCGTTAGGTTCAGTGAACTCACCACACAAGGACAAGTCTAGTAGAGTCTTGAAAAACAATACTAGGAAACCTTTACTTTTCTTCAAGAGGCTATAGGACTTTAGCAGAACTCATTTCATTCTTTCGTGTTACTACTTCAATACAAATGGTATCTAGGAGATACAAATTTGTTTATTAACTTCTTTCAATGTATTTCACATATGGTTAGCACTAGAGTATTAGAAGTTGAAATAGCAACACCAGAAAGAAAATAAATTTTTCCTTTGAAATGGATATATTTTCTCGATTGACTACAAGACCTATAATGACTAGTGATCAACATGATTTTTTTATTAAGTTCATAAAGTTGGTACCCTCATTCTGCATGGTTATTGATTATAAAAATGATATGCTTTTATTGTAGATTATTTTGAGTTGCTTCAAAAAATGAATATAGTGGAGAGGCTTAGTGTTGAGTTTTTGACATACTAGTTTCTAGGATACACAAAATGTGGTGATAGTCTCATGTTGAGTGTCGATTATTAAAGACACTACCTATTATTTAAGACATCATTTTTCTAGATTCTTCATGAAGAATTATATACCATAGACTTTTAGAGATAGGAGGAGAGATTAGTTACTGAATAACAAGAGCTATATGTTGCACCAATTGAGGTCAAAATCTCTACTACGATCCATACATTGAGTGTACATTAGAGAGGGTCGTCAATGCTTACTTGATTAGAGTTATGAAGTGTATTACTTTTGTTATTGACTTGATCTATAAAGTAAAGAGAATTTCTTGCGCTATAGAGAGAACAAATTTGATAATGTTTTGTAGTTATTCTATCGGTAGAAATGTATGAGATATTTGGGTACTATCTTCTCGATAAGTATGATGTGTTCTAGTGATGGATTTAACGGATTTCATGGTACGATACTAGTGTAATGTGGAAACAAATACATCGATTCTCAAGTGTGAACACTAACTACTTAAGGAGTTGTAAGTGGTATGAAATGCTTAGATAATGAGATTCAGTGTTGCTTTCTTATTTGAGAAACCAACTAGTTTATTACTATGGGCGATCGGATTGAACATTATTTTATTAGGTTCTTTAGTAAAATATTAATACATTTAGGTTGTGAAATGTATCTTGATGGATTTGAATGAGGACATATGATTTTACCTTAAATTTCAACGGTAGATTGATACTAGAATGACATACTTACAGGGAAATAAAAAGCAAGTGAGTATACTTTGGGTGAAAAAATTGAAATTTTTTGTAAGAAAGTGTGTATAAAATTGGGTTAGTCCCTTGAATTTGATTGGTATACCTGAGTTTAAGGTGTCAGATTGAGGAAAAGGTTCACTTCGTAGTGATGAAAAGTGCTAACTGTATGGATGGTAAAAAGAGTTTGTGAGGGATTGTGATTGGGATGAAACTGTATAGTAAGGAATTGTTGGTTAAATGAATTTTTATGGTAATAAAGACTTGTTAGTATCTAAGGTGTGATTTTCTACTATTTAGTGAGTAATGTGGTTGTATGTCAACTTTTAGAAGATTTTGGGGCACTAAACGAATAATTTAAAGTAGCTAGAGTAACAATTAAAATAAGATAAAATTTGTGGGATGTGTAGCCTGTAGAAATAGGTGAGAGCAACAATATTTTTTCTATTGCAAGGACTAAAAATATACTTTCGAGTTGGGTGATAAGTTTTATTGTAGTGTTGAATTTAGATATGAGTGTGGTCGGATTTTTAGTTAATGATACAGTAAGGTCGATGGAGAGGCGATCGATGATAAACTAAGATACATAAATTCATAGAAGTCTTAAATGTATAACCAATGTATATAGATAAGGGCATTGTGTTACACAGTTGGATTTATAATTTAAAATTTTCATTATAAGTTTGCATTCCTGGTAATATGTTTTGTCAAGGCATGAATTTTTTAAGCAAGAAATGATGGTTCAATTGGGAATTGAGTATTTGGAAGGACTTATGCATGATTTTGTTTAGAAAGTTCTTTTTTCATTTTTAAAGGACACAAGGAAAACACTTTTCACTTAAAAGTGTGTATAGGATAAATGTCATGGGTTGTTTGTAAAATGATGAGATCATTAAGCGACCTACAAAAATTAAGAATAGTATGATATATTGAAGGGTCGAGATATTTAGATTTTTTGCACCATGAGAAGAATTTGAGAAAAGTAAAGGAATATTACTTCTCGTATGAACCCTTGGGGTGTAGATGAGAGTTGTATTGATTTTTGTCCATGAGTTTAGATATGACTGTGGGATGTGAACTGGTACGATACATAGTTACTTGGAGTTTATCATCGACTTTTACAAAAAATGAGTTTTGGGTTGGGTGAAAAACACTGAGGTATGAAAATTTTCGAGTTTTATGCGGGCTTAGACTGCTTAAATTATGATATATGACTTAAGAATGATTTACAATGTGAGATATTATTTTACATGGTTAAAGAATTTAGAGTAGGATTAATACTACTGTATTGATGGGACTACATAGAATGTATGATACTTTATCAGAAAAAGTATTATCTAACGTATTATAGTCAATATTGATTAAAGAGTCCACATGCAAATTATTTTGTTGTTAGTTGAGTTTAATATTAATTAAAGAGTCCATATGCAAATTATTTTGTTGTTAGTTGAGTTTACATATAACAATAATTATCATTAGAGTATTGAGAAGACCCCATTTGAGGCATTGTACGAGAGGTGTAGGTATCCAATCAGTTGGTTTGATACTTTTGATATTAGACTTTGGATACTAATATTTTAAAGGAATTGTTGAAACAACAATCCTTTCTTATCCGCGCCTTCTTTTGATCGTTCAGGACAAACGATGGATAAATTTGTATCTAATTTAACGATTATTTTATCTTTTGAGTACTAAAGAGCTTTTATTGCATAAAAAGACTATTTCGATAAATTTTAAATGAATATTTTGAGCATATTCATTTTACCACAATATTTTATTGAGGAATACTTTTTTAAGTAAAAAATTTAATAGGTGAGTGATGGGACAAGTCCAAAGTTCATATGACAATATATATGTTGTGGCCCATGCATAAAAAGGACTTATGCCTACTAGGTTACAGTTTTAGATAAATAAAAATATTTTGCGGGAAGCTATCACCGTCTCTGCGTGCAGGTAAGAACTTGATTTGTTGAATTCTTTTATTGCTAATACGTCTGAAGGAAAATTATCCTTTCAACATTAATTATTATAATAATTTGTAGTGTGTGATACTTATAAAATCATGGGACAAGAAATAGTGGTTGGATCTCGACTTGATGAGGAGCTAATGATTGAGAAAAAGAAAAGGATAAAATAATGTGTAGATGTATGGCGTCAAATGGGTGCTAGCTTGTTACTGTTTTGATAGTCATGTCATAATTGTGGCAAATCAATTTATTGTATAAGTAAAATGATTTCACCCTTAATTTTTATATACTAACTGGTATATAATTGTGTTTTAAGTGTGTTTCCTACCACATACATGATTCGTTGCTTTCCATAGTTGAAAGTTGAAAAGGGATCTTCTGTATGGTATCATAATAATTTAATTTGAATTTTGATATAGTTAGATAGATAATTAAGTAGTAGCTGTATTGAATTATTTGAATTCCATTAAAGTTATGCTAATTGGAAGAATTTAGACTTATTCTTAGGTTTGAACTTAAAGAAATTGACTAAAAAACTTGGTGAATTTCATGTCTAGGCTAGACATAAAATGATATGAGTGTTTTTAGACTCCTTAAATTAAAAATTATACACATATACTTGATAGCTTGAAAATGTTTGGGGCATTGAGGAAAGTAAAAGTATTAAAGAAGTAGCTTGTTTCACTTCAGTTCTTCATGGAGGTATGTTATGGTTTCTTCTATTTTATAGATAGACTATCAATAGAGATTGATATGCCTTGAATAATATGTGACGTTCTCTATGTACTTGATGGTGTGATTGTGTCGGTTGGTTGTGTTGTTTATGATTGGTCTGAAATCCTAAGACCGTGGAATTTATAATCTTGAACCCTCTCTATAGAAGTGATGCCTTAAATAAAGAAGGCTTGATAAACTATTGTTAATGAATTAAAATATGGTGATAATAAATGATAAACTAATGATATTATTGGATCGGAGTGTCACGTTCCAACACAGTATAATTAGATTAGAGTGACACTTTTCGATACGTATTATTGAATCAGAGTGTGACGTTCCAACATGGTATAATTGGATCGGAGTGTCACATTTTGACATGGTATAATTATATCGGAGTGTCACATTCCGACACGGTATAATTGGATCAAAGTGTCACGTTCCGACATAGTAACATTAAAGGAAAAATACATTGAATTAACTTAAGAACCTATTTCTCAAATGAGCATGGTGTGGAGGCATGAGTCCTCATATGTGTGCTTGATATTGTGATTGATTGTGTTCTCACTTTTGTGTTGTTGTCACTGGTTCATGTTGTTTGTTGCTTTCCACCTGCTAAGTGGCCAAGTTGACTTTATACTATTATTCATTGCAGATTATTTTTTATTTTGGGTTGGCCGATGATATATACTCAGTACATGTTGTCATGTACTAAGCCCTACTTTTGTTTTTTTTCCTTTGTGGAATGCAACGAGTGTACCAATGACTTCATGTTACCCTCAACTCTACCCAGTCTCCAACACATCAAGTTCTAGGGCGAGATAATCATTCAAGCTCGTATTGAATTCTCTTTGTCATGACATGATGTGCTTAGTTCCTGGACATAAAATATTTTATTCATTTCTATGGTATCTTTAATACTCTTGGACTTAGTATTTAAAGATTACATGTCCTTGACATGATAACTTTCAGGTTTTGGGAATGACACATAGTAGACTAAATGGATTTTTGTTTTTTTACACTAATAAGATTTCAGCTTACATATTTTGGTTAATATTTTCTAAATTGAATGATAAATTTATGTTGGAGTTGAATTCATTGGTTCGTCCATCTAGAAGATAAAGTGTGAGATCCACTCACGACTCAATTTGGATCGTTATATTGACTCCGGTGGTGTATATGTCAAAATAAGGAAAACAAAAAGAGTTTTTAAAAAGGATAAGCTGCCCCTTTAAGGTATATGCAAATAATGTAATACCTTCACTTTGAATTCTAACATTTCATAATTTAAGAATATCATTATATCGTATCACATACATATAGAACTTCCACTTTAAGATAATATAATATAATATAATATACAATTATGTACTTAATTTAAAATAAACAAACATACACCACATGAAGTTCGTTTATTAACGCATACACGAAAACTTATTATTAACAAACACCTTGTCACTAACAATGATAATTTACTCAGATATGACAATGAAAAGACTTAGGAAGAAGAAGCTATAAACATGATTCTTTGACACATGAAAAACTCAAATCAGGATGTTAGACGTAGAACGCAGTGGTGTAACTCTTGTCATTATATTTGCTATAACTTCTGAGAATCTAAAAAGTAATAATCTCTTGATGCTTTGCATGTGGTAGTGAAGTAATATTATGGTAAATCCACATCGAGATGTGTACCATATAAACTCATAGCAAAAGTAGTCAATCTGCTTCTTTAAAAGATTGGTGCTAAATTTCATGTTTGAATCACTAGAAAATAAAGATTTGTGTTCACAGACTAGAAGTCTGCTTCGTATGTTGATGAATTTTTCTTAGAAACTCAATTCTTTGTTTCGTAACTGATCATTTAGTTTTTGGTTTTCTATTTCACACATTTTTCTCTCTCTATTTTTCAAGTTTTCACGTTTCTTAGGAAAATACTCTCACTAGGAGTTATTTAAGGAGAGGTTGAACAGTTACATTATAAAATTTTGCCTTATCCTTTTAAAATGATTTATCTAAAACTAATTAATTAATTGATTGATTTGATAAGGCATAAATTGACCGAGTCGGGTCGAGTTGGTCCTCATGGGCGACCCACGACTGAAAACTTACATCTGCCACTTCTGACATGGTGGACCAGACCCAAGACAACATTATATCAATCAGACACACTATTCATATGACAAATATTTAGTGCGACCTGTGAGCATAAAGAGCTTATTTTTATGGTTTTACAATCTTATATAGGAATTCAATCACATGTGAAAACAATTCACTACTATTAAAGGGAACTATTACTCACAATACCCTAAACGTCATTCACTAATTTAGTAGTTACTTATATGATCTCTCAACCTCTTAAAGAGGTGAAGTCGGTTTCATGTTTAACTTTATACACACAATTACACTTGAGTGTAATAGTCGGCTTATGTATACAAGTTGAATTGTTCTTTTAATCATCTTCCCTTTCTACTCGAATCTATATGTTCCATATCAACTCCTTTCCTAGACATGTACTACATTATTGAATCACTCATGAATATTGGTAACATGTTAATGTAAAAAACCCCGATTGGCACTTCAAGAAACAGCAAAAAGGCAAAGGGTATTTCATTGAAAAGATAATTTAACTTTTTTGGGTCTCACAAAATGAAGATGAAGGAAATAGTCTTACATTGACCCATTGATTGCTAGACACACGTGGTATGAAACATGTGATACGATGTTTAAACCCCAAATTGTGTTTATGACTCATTCTTTTGATTATTCAACATCTTACAAACTTTGGTCTAAACACCTCCAGATGTTTAACCCTAGTTTCTCTCTTCACTAATCTTTAAGCTCATTTATTAGAGAAACTTTTGTCTGGATCATAGAACAAGTCACAAAATGGTGGTGAAACTCATCGCTTCACATTCGCTAACGTAAGAAGTGATTAATTCTCTAAGCTAGACAATCTCACAACTTGTTCGATACATGTTATATCTTACGTGCTATCACATGAATAATACATTTGAACATAAATTAAATAGTTTTATATAGAAGAGTAAATCATAACAATCAAGTCAATTTACAATACTGAAATGTCATCATACTCTACGTAAAGCTAGAGCATTGACATGTTTTCTTCAAACAAGTCTCCAGAGATGGCCTTCTTAAAAAAGCATCAACTATCATTTCACGTGTATAAATTTATTGTAAAGTCATTTCTTTACTTGTCACTGTGCCTCTCACAAAGTTATACTTGATGTTAATGAGTTTGATTCATTTGTGATAGTTAGGATCTTTTATGTATGCGACAGTTGCTTGACTATCATAATATATAATCATTGGACCCTTAGAATTCTTTGTAATACTCAAATGCTCAAAGAATCTATTTGACCAAACAACTTCTTGTAATACAGACACACATACCAGAAATTCAAGTTTCATCGTTGAAAGAGTCGTGCAAGTTTGCTTTGTACTTTTCCATGAAATAGTACCACCATTTAGTAACAAGGCAAAATCGGATGTTGATTTTCTATCATCCCAGTCATCATCTCAATCAACATTTGTATAACCTTTTATGTAAAAAATCAGATCGACTATAACATAGTGTATGATCTGCAGTTCCCTTAATATATCGGAATATTCGCTTTACTGCTTTGAATTAATTTTTTCTAAGATTGGATTAAAACTTTCTAACTAGACTCATGGCATAACAAATGTCTAGGCGAGTACACATCATAGCATACATCGAACCCCTGACATTACTAGAATACGGATCTCGATACATGTCATTTTTTTTCAGTCTTTGATCATATTTCAAGACTTAAAGTTTCACCCCTTGCTACAGGAGTATCCATGGGTTTGTAACTATAAATTAGAAAACGTTCCAATGTTCTTTTTATACATGTTTTTTTAGATAAATTCAAAAGTTTCTTAGGAGATTTATTTGGATCTTAATACCCAATATGTAATATGTTTCACCCAAATCTTTCATGTGAAATGATTTTCATAGCCATGACTTGACAGTTTTCACATACTCCAAATTATTTTCAGCCCATAAAATATCATCTACGTAAAGAGAAAGAATGACAAAATTTCCATTGTACTTTTCACATATATACAATGGTCTATATCAATCATGGTGAATGAAATGACATCACCTCCTTATGAAATCTTAGATAGCACTACCTTGAAGATAGCTTTAAGTCATAAATTGATCATTTCAATTTTCATATCTTTTCTTAACCATTGACAACGAAATTTATTGGTTGTTCCATGTAGGTTTCCTCATTTAATTATCCATTGAGAAAAACATTCTTCACATCCATTTGGTATAATTTTAGATCTAAAAGTGCAACAATAGCAAAAAGTGATAATATGGATGTATACTTCACAACTGGTGGAAAATTTCCTCATAGTCTATTCCAACTTCTTGAGTAAAACCTTTTGCAACCAATCGTGCTTTTTGTCTTTCTATTGACCCATCCGATTTAAATTTAAGTAAAAGAGTCCATCTGATACAAAATTAGGTTCATGTAATACTTTAGGAGGTACCTACAAAACATAATCCTCAATCTCACAAGATCGTTTAGTTACACCTTTTCTTGTACACTTCTGAATTTAAAGTTCAGATTCCTTAAAAAAATATTGGTATTCATAACTCCCACTTAGACTAGGAATCACTTATTGATCCATTTAATTATCAAGTATGTTTGATAACATCATCTGATCTTCTGAATTTAACATTTCGTACAAAGGTTCTACTTTATCTATTTTACCCTTTTTGGGAAAATCATTTTCCAAAAATCTAACATCTTGTGATACAATTTCAGTAATACTTTCATCCTCTAATTTATCAATGAAAACATACCCTTTGGAGCGTTCAGAGTACCTTATAAATATACATCTCTTTCCTTTTTGACATAATTTACCAAACTCACTAAAATGATATTTAATGTATGTTGCACATGCTGCACAATCCCACGGTCGTAGATCATTCAGGTTTTTTTATGACCAGTTCAAAGTTCATAAGTAGTGGAAGAAACTAATTTAAAAGGCATTTTGTTCAGTTTTTAAGTCACGGCCAATAATGCATCTCCCTAGAAAGAAATAGACAAATTTTCTTGTGCCATTATTGATCTTGTAATGTCTAATATTGTCCTATTCCTTGTTTCAGATACACCATTTTTGTTGAAGTGTATAAGGAGTAGTTAACAGTCTGATAATATTCTTTTCAGTACATAATTCTTTAAATTGTTTGACAAATGTTAACATTCTCGATCGGTTCATAAAGATTTTATTCTTTTATCTAATTAATTTTCAACTTCATTCATATATCTTTTAAAGCATTCAAGTGCTTCAGATTTATGAGAAATCAAATATACATAACCAAATAGCGTGAAATCATTAATAATTGTAATGAAATATGTAGCACCAGACCTTGCCTTTACGTTCATTGGACCACAAATATTAAAATGAATTAATTGAAGTTGGAATTCAAATCTCTTAGTTTTCCCAAATGCTTTACGGGTAATCTTTCCAACAAGACAATTTTCATAAGTTGGCATTTCAATTTTGGTGAAATAACCTAAATATCCTTCTTTTGCAAACCTATTCATTCGATCTTTCCCAATGTGACCTAGTCTAGAATGCCATTGTAATAACATCAACATCAAGATCATTGTTTCTTGAATAACATTTAATTACACGACGGTAAATATAATAGTCATAAGTTGAAGATTACAATCTAAAACGACAAAACCATCATAACTTAGTCCAAAACCATATAAAACATTATATAGTTTCGTCAAATATCTTGTGTATATAGGAAATCATGAAACATCAAAGAACGACCACCACATAATTTTACTTTGCAAGTGCTTATCTCTTTGACTTCTAGATTCACATTATTTCCTATGTATAGCCATCTTGATTTATATGAAACTCCAAAAACGCTTCTCGATGTCGACTTATGTGGTCAATGGATCATGACTCTACAATCCACATAGGACAAGATTTAGTTTGTAAAGAAGTGCTCGAAACATATGTTGCTCTAGGAGATGAATTTGGAAATGCTACCTTTCGGCTAATTGTATTCAGGAGCGAAATGCCCCAACATTTGGCAATTGTAGCACTTTATTTTGTTTTTGTCTCTATTCTTGAAAAATAATTTTCCTTTCTTGGATTTTGGTTTTTAGAGGGTCCTTCTTCAGTCTCTTTATCTTTCTCATTCCTTTTCCAAATTTTTTAATGCTTGAAGCCTGATGTTTTTGTACCACTTGACTATTCCACAAAGACATTGAAATCACTTTAGCAGCAACAAGGTGCTCATTTTCAAGTTCAACATGGCTATCAACTTCAAAAAAAAAAGTTTTGTTGTATCATTATGGATCTATTTAACCATCAAATTCTCTCATTTATTAGGAAGGGACCGAATTACTGACTGAACTTGTTGCTCATCTTGAAAAACAATATGACCAACCCTCTTGAGTTGAGGTACGATGTTTGACATCACCCTAAGGTGTTATACAATATTACCCTTTTTTTGTTGATTCAACACATGTTTTATACCTTCCAGAGCATTTTGCTCTTCCAGCGTATATCATATTTTACAACTCCAAATGTTGTAATTATCACAATTAAGGTTTTTTACCTTTGTTTAATGTAATGACCCTTAAAATGAACTAGGATGGACTAGACCTTCACAAGGTTTTTAGGATTTAAATATTTTGTTAAATAATGAAGAATATCTTTAGCATTTAGTTTTAAATAGTTTTGAAGTAGAACATCAAGGGACAACCAAGACGTTAGGAAACTAGTCTTACACGTGTTGGTGTGTCCTAGTATGTTGTGTATGTTTTATGTGTTGTTTGGAGTCTAAAATCAGTGGTTGATAACCCTAACACCTAGAGTAAAAATTTTTAGGGTCAAAACATCTGGTTACGACTCTCCAAGGACCAACCTAAGGATCCTTGAGGAGGACCCAAGCCTTGACCAAGTTGCTACCAAGGTAGCTTACTACCGGTAGCATTGGGGGAGCTACTCTGCATCACAGACTTGCTCCTGCAATGGGAAAAATTTGCCTTACCATCACGGAGACATAGAGGAACCTAATGTACCAAAAATATTTTCAAATATTTTGAGGGAACAGCTCCGCGATGTGGACTTGTTCCCCAACGATAATTCCAAAAATTTAAGTTGAATTTGACTTATCTAAAAGGGTTCAATTGATGTAGGGGTGTTTTGAGTATTTTGGGGGTGTAATATATATTTATTTTAGGTCATTATACACTCATTCCCATATCAAAAAACCCAAACACTCAATAAGAATTTGAAATTCCAAAACCTCAAAAGTTCTTCTCTTCCAAAATTCTCTAATGCCACCATTGAAGGTCAAGATCTTAGATCTTGCTAGGAAGATTGGTTTCAACTGATTTTTCTCAATTTTTGTTGGTTTATTGAAGAATAAGGTACGGGAGTACTTTATCTAAGGCTATATATCACCTTAGAGCTAATTATAAAGGATTTTAAAGTTTATGGAGAAGTCTAATATTCACTATAACTCAAGAGTTCTTGCATGAAATTATTTCAAAATTATTAGATATGATATTATTGATATTAGATTAATATTGTCCAATAAAAATCTCCATGAACGCTTGATATTCTCAGAACCCTGATTTTGGCTTCTTAAGTAGGTGTATTGCTTTTTATCTAGTGCTGATGGAATTGTTATTATAATGAGTTGTATAGTTGATTTTTTATTGTTAATTATTCTATTATATTGTAAATTTTTGGAGATGTTATGGAATGGTTATCTTGGCTATTCGACAGGGTAAGTTAACCTAATTCCCTTACGAATGTAGAATTGTTATAGAATTGCTCTTGTGTGGTATGGTTCACTTACAGTGGAGGTGTTTACTTCTTGTTCTTATTGTAGTCATGGACTCGTCGGCATTGTTTTGTAAATTGTAATTGTATCATGTTAGGGTATTTATGAAGATATAATGTGAAGTTGGTTATATGAATTAATGTGACTACGTGGAAGGTGTTATGGCATACTTGAATGTGGAAAGTGAAGTTATATGTGATATATGTGTGTAATGTTCATAATGTGAAGGTTTTCATGTGATATTGATGATCTTGATGTGATCTTGTATAAGCTATGTGATATTGTGTACGAAAGTATGTTACTCTAAATGTTGGCATGTGATATTGATAGACTATGAAGAGTCTATATATGTTGATATGGTATCTTGTTTAGTTAGACTAGTTGTCCCCACTTGATACATGAAAGTTATGTGAATGTGATCTTGACTTGATAGGCTTAGACACCCTTGTCATGTATGTATGAATGAATGAGAGTCTAGGATCGGTAGACCTAAAGTAGGTACCCTTCTATGAAAGAGTAATATGAAACCTTGAATATGAAAAGAAGGTTAA
This sequence comes from Solanum lycopersicum, assembly GCF_036512215.1. Lineage (NCBI taxonomy): Eukaryota > Viridiplantae > Streptophyta > Magnoliopsida > Solanales > Solanaceae > Solanum > Solanum lycopersicum. Next base: position 26,074,520 of record NC_090806.1, read on the forward strand.
TAAAAAAGCCTTGATTGGTAGACCTAAATGGAGCCCTTTTTGAGTGGAATGATAGACTTAGAGATAGTTTGGCCGGAACAACATGAAACCATCTTTAAGAAAATCATAAAAGTTATCCTAATTAACCTTAATCGAGAGCCCTTGTGGACCCTTCTTGGTAATGGTATTATGAGTTGGTCGAAATAAGAAATGACACCTCCTTGAATACTATTATTCCAATGAACTTACTCTATGATAACCAAGGCAAAGCACCGAGTGGATGTGCTTGTGGCAGTAACTCTACTTTACTATGAGACTAGAGTACAAAGAAGCCCTAGATATCCCTTAACCACATGCCAACATGGGATGTGTCATAGTTCTAACTTTTGCAAGTAGAACACTTTCCACATTGTGGGTTCTTATGACACCAAATTCCATACCTAGTTAGTATGGTCTATGTCGGTTAATTCCTATTCTCATCATGTGGTATGTGCACTCTAGTATTGGATAGGTTCTACAACATTTAGGTAGTGGAATGGGACCCTATCTACATATGTCACGAGTAGGCCTTGAATATTCTATAGTGAGTTCCTAGGTCTTTCAAAACCATTATGTTAAGTCCCCTATTTGACTAGATGTCTCTCAAATGGTTTAAATCAATAATGTTCACTTAGTGGAAATATGTTGAATAGAAAGGTTCTTATGTAGGGTAGCTTTGATGATCACTTAGGTGTTCTTGAAAGGTTGTATGGGCGGCCCTTTTATGTCTTACTTAGGTGAGCCTTAGAGTAACCTTAGGTAGAGAGTCTAAATGATGAATAGGCTTACTTGATAAATATGGAAGTAAGCGTTTTAAGTTGATGTTAGTTTGATATGTCTTATATGTGATTGATGACTTATATTATGTCTTTTAAACTCTTATGATGAATGTTTTAATCAAAATGTCATGAAAGCATGTTTCCATACGATATGTCCCTTTTTGCAAGGTTTTTGCATGGCTTCCATACCTAGTGCACTAATTGTGTTAATCTCTTCTTTTCCCTTTTTGACCAAAGTGTAGGGATTGGAGGTTTGATATGATATGGATGATGGATAGGTTTCTAAGTGGTTGAAGATAAAGTTTTGGTGAGTCTTCATAGATTCGATGACAGACCCACATATTTCTTTAATGCCTTTTTAGTCTTTATTTAAATTTTGTACGGCTTAGTCCCATGTTGTACTCTAAAGTATTAGATGGCTTATTAGACATACATGTTGTAAAGTTAGATGTTCTTAAAGTCTTCCACTTTCTTATTAATGAAAGTCTTCTTCTTGTGTGAAAAAAGTTTTAAATTCTTACTGATTTTGAGTATCTTATGCAATGAAAAATCCATGTGAATTGTATGAGACCTCCAAGAGGTAGAATACGTCGGTTACGACTGGGGTTACTCTCGGGTCGTTACATTTAAGTCAGCAATGATTCTTTTTGATGTCATGTATGTTATTGACATATAATTAGGCGAGAATTTTAATAATTATGCATGTGACATACACATTTAAGCAAATCAATCCTCATAAAAGTTTCATATTTAACTATAAAAATGAAAAGACACGTAAGCATGGACTCATAATCTACGAATTAAATATTTAACCAAAATTTGAAATTATCTTCTTAATGTGTACACTAATTTATCATAGACTATAATCACACAGATTTCCATATCTAATTATTAAACACCATATGATATTGTGCAATAGAATAATTTTTCACTTCTCCAAAATAAAAGAGAATAAAACTCAAATTTTGATATTGAATCACAATTAAAGATGTTCACTTCAAAGTTTAATAAAAAAAGTTAAAAAAATTTCTTTGATAAAAAAAGGGAGTATGTGGATACACCTTAGTGATGTTTTTACCATTTAACTCCTACTTTTACATAGTACTTCCATAATTATTTACTTCCCCAATTTCAATTCTAACTTGATTGAATTCATTATTCTAGTATTCAGACAAGAAATAATACAAAACATCGTATCCTTCAATCGTTGTTATTTGAGAGTCACTTTCAATAAGCTTTTCAAATTTCATGACATAGATCTGGAGAAATTCTACTAAACAACCAAGGGGGTCCATCTTCAAAGAATTAAACTCTCTTAGATCTTTTTCCATTTGCCTTTGAATGGTCCTTCCATTCCTTAACATACTTTGTGTCTATTTTGGGACACCAATCTGTTCAACTTCTCGCCCTCGGACCCATGTCTTACGGCTAGTTGTTCCTCTACCCCGTCCATTTGCTCGACTTTGAGAACTTCCACTTGGAGTAATTTGAGCATGTTCATATTCAGCCATAACTTGAAACGGGAACAAAATTAAATATCGTTAATACAATTTAATTTGACCACGTATGTCACAATATTTTCATAAAAGAAAAGCAACAGTTTAAGGAATATAAGGACTAAATGAATACACAAGACCAGTAAGATCCTAAAGAAGACACATTAAAATAATCCTAAATAGGACTCTAATCTATATTTAAAAATAATTCCTTAAAAATGTTTATTAGCCAAACTTAAAAGGTTCATATCTTACTTGTTTAAATCTGTTTTTCTATTATTATATATTATCGAAAAACTTAAAACGAGTAAATTTTTCCAAACAGATGCAGTTTTTCAGAAAATCGTAAAAAATTGCAAAAAATTTTTTAACAATTTGTATCTTACTCGTTTTAATTCCGTTATTCCGTTATAATATGTTTTAGGAAACCTATGAGCAAGAAGATTATGGAAAAATAAGTTTCGACCTAAAATATCTTCCAACCAATTTTCAGATAGATATTAAACATAAATAATTATTTTAAAAAAATACATAATTACTTTCTTAGTAGGAAAAATAATCCTATTTATTTTTCATATTATTAATCTATAATTAAACATCAAAAAATTGACTTTTTCCAAATTTTTTCTTTCTATTCATAGTCTTCATATAATTTCTTATAAACATACAAAGTGAATACAAAACAACGCATCACATAATCAAATCAATTACAATGACTCTGATAACAATGAAGGATTATTAAGATAAATCAATGGTGAGATGTGTACCTTGTAATTGGAAGTGAAAGTCATCGATTTGCTACTTTGGCAGATTGGTGCTAATGTTTGTTTTTGAATTACTAGGAAATTAAGATTTGTGTTCACAACTACAAGTCTACTTTGTGTTGATGAATTAGTATGAGAAACTCAATTCTTTGTTTCTTGGTTGATTGCTTAGTTTTTTGTTTCTGTTTCACACATTTTTCTCTCTCTATTTTTCAAGTTTTCACGTTTGTTAGACAAATACTCCCACTAGAAGTCATTTAAGGAGAGGTTGAACAGTTAGTTTGAACACCTTATCCTTTTAAAAGGATTTATCCACAACTTATTAATTAATAAATTGGATAAGGCATAAAATAGATCAGGTCGGGTCGAGTTGGTCCACATGGGCGAACCACGACCCAAAACTTACTCGTATGATCCTAGAAAATATTTTTTTCAAGAAAAACACATAATTTTAATCTAAAGAAAAAAAGGTAATAACATAAAGATGATCATCATAAAAATAATAAAAGTTAATGTAATAGTAGTAATAGTATTTAAAAGATAATTACTACTACACTAACCTAAGTAATAAATCGAAGTAGTAGTGAAATAAAATATATTTGACTTATCAATATTTTGAAACATCAATAGAATAAATTTTAAGAAACAGAAGATCAAACTGAGTGTCAACAACTTGCCTCTCTTTGACCCGAGATGGTGAAGGAGTTTTCGAGAACAGAGGTTGACTTATTAGCCAATTTTGTCATGGCCAAAAATTTTAAGTAGGCAGAGCATTTTAGAAGAGTGACGCTAAAAAATTTTATCCTTGAGGGATCATGAAATTAGTTAATTGAGTATACAAGAATAACTGGATAACACACATTTCACATGGGTGGAGATTAGTTCGAGAGTAGATCCTTGACCTCTACTAGTGATTTAGATATCCTCTTTACTAAATTTTCCCCAGTTCACTACTAAGAGAGAGTTCCAAATTGTGATGCGTCTTTGATTACTTTAGTTATTTTCCCTTGGACTCATGCTAAAATTGTCATTAAAGTGAGAGATAAAACTGAACTGTAACAATGTACAAATAAATAAAATGGTAATATATATGTGTGAGAAAAGGGATAATGTCGTGTAGCTTATGAGATGACAAAGGCGTGTGGAAAAATGTTATCTCTAGTTATATTTAGAGACTTTATGAATAAAGATGTCTTCGATTGTCTATGAAGACTTGATGAATAAAGATGTCTCTGATTGTCTACAAAGATTTGATGTTGAGTGTTGAAATATCTGGATTATGTTTCTTAGGGTTGCATGACCAATTGGTGTCTCCAATTTTCCTCAGAGACACATTGGCAAATGACGTCTCTGGTATTTTTTCAGAGACTTGAAGATAAATGTGTCCCTAAAGATTAAGGTCAAGTCGTTAAAATATGTAGATTATATTAAGTAATTGGTGAAGTAGTTAATAAAGTAAGAGTCTACTCGTCTGACTTTTGTAATAAGTGTAGACAATGTCTCTAATTGTCTTTTGAGACTTGAATGATAAATGAGGTCACCATTTCTCTTCGGGGACTTGCACGATAAAAGAGTCTCCAATTGTCTTTGGGGTCTTAATGGTAAATGAATTATGTAAAAAAGGTAAAGTTGTTAATGATTACATAAAGTATGAGTTTAATATGTCTTTTTTTAAGGTGAAAAACCCAAATGTGTTTATATCCTATATTAGGATTGATGAACCCGATTTACCCTACTTTAGGATTAACGAACCCATGTATCCTTGTATAGGGTGGATGAACCCATGTATCCTATTTTAGGGTGGATGGACCTATGCCCTATTTTAGGGTGGACGAACCAATGTCTTTTTTTAAGGTGGACTAATCCAATATGACCTATTATAGGATGACAAAGCCATATCCTATTTTGGGGAGGATGAACCCAGTATGTCATATTTTAGGGTGTACGAACCCAAATGCCCTCCGAATGTCTTCTGGGACTAGCCTTAATGATGCCTCTGATTCTCTTGGGTCTATACGAAGTGATGCCACCGACTGTCTTCCATTCTAGATGTTGTGTTTATAAACTCTTGTAAAATTATAGAGTAAATTATGATACACTCATAATAGAGTAAAAAATGATTTTAATAAAGAAATAAAGCCTTGTGGCTTATGACTATGGGACTACCCTCTGATGCTCAACATCTAAGCCTTGAAGTGCAATTCAGTAGAAAGAGTGGCGCCTATAATGGACTTGATTTTTATTCAATAAATTTTAGAGGGAGTTTATTGTTCTTCGTGCACTCAAAGAAAACTCTTAGTTGGGAAGGGTGTTGATTCGGTGAACTTGAAGCTTAACTTTTTGACCCTTTGCATATCCAGTCTGTACAGACCTTGTATCTTCATTTAACACATGGTAGATGAACAATAAAAATACTTATTTATCAATAAGAAATAATCATTTGAAGGAGACATTTGTTAGTTTCTAGAAAAGTAACTAAGTCTATGTGTATAAGTTGTAAAAGATAAATATTTTGTATCGTCTCCTAGATTGTGACAGTTCTGAAACAAAATGATATATCCTTTGTTTGCTTACTCCTTGTCGCATATCTTGCCTATAGCTTAACATTGTTCAGTCATTCCTTGTGCATGTTCTCTGAAAACTCTGTCGCAGTGTTAATTTCAAAGAAGTATACTAAATTTTTTTATATTGAGACCGAACCTTATAGAGGTTGCCTATGTATCTCGCCAAGAGAATCATGTGAGAACTTAGTTTAAGGTACTTAGAAAATACTTAGAATTTTTATAAAAAAAGGGACCAAATCTGATTTGCGTTGCCTACATATTCCACCAAGGAAATAAGGCCACGTCTAGTTTAAATTACATATATAGTAAAAGGTTTTTGAATTTCTATCATAATGTGATTGAGCCGTATATGGTTGGACTACGTATCCCGCCGAGGGAATCAAGTCAAACATTGTTCTTTTGTTACAAATAAGAAATTTTAGAAATTTTCTTTAGTAAAACCGAACTCTATGTAGGATGTCTATGTACCCTATCAAAGGAATGAGGTAAGAATGTAGTCTATAAGTTGCATGAAATGTGGAAGTTACATTCAAGAAGTCTATCTAAACCCACCATTTGGTACAATGTCTTGACGTCTCTTGAATTGACAAACATGATGCTCGGATATTTTTATGTTGTCATGTCTTTGGTTTGATTATGAGTTATCTTCACATCCTTCAAAATCTAGTTTGGCTTTTCAAACTTTGTTCATTTGTTTCATTATGTCACAATCATATATATATATATATATATATATATATATATATATATATATATATATATATATATATATATATATATATGAGAGAGAGAGAGAGACAATTAAGAGAATAGGAAATACACTCATGGATTTTGCAATTAAATCCAAAAATGAGGCCAAAAAAAATTTTAAGACTCGGTTTTTAAAATCGTTCTTACTTCAAAATCATTACTACTTTTTCAATTTACCAAGACTCCCCGCGAACCAACGACAAAGTACAAGTCGAAGTCTTCCAACTCTCCTCTGGTTCCACATCTAAAATGGTTGGTGTATCGATGTTGTAGAGAGGTGATAACACTCATCTAAACTTCATTCAATTCTAAGTATAGGCGATCGCAACCAAATATAAACTCATCTAAGAGTTGGGATCAATCCCACAAGGAGTGATAAAGTTATTAATTCGATGAACAAATGTTCTAATAGTTTGTAGAAGTATATATTTTTAAAAACAATTAAAGTAAATGGTAGGGGACTAACAATTAATGTAATTTACTGGGGATTAGAGTGAACAATTAATAACTACGAACAACCGCGGGTAATCCAGTAGAGGGGGATCCTTGGGAGTGTAATCAATTAAAAGCTAATTTTGCTATATGGGTGATTATTATTTACTAAAAGTCGTTGAACTTTAGTGGGTAGCCTAGGTCTTAGGAGTGATGGCTACTTCTTTATCAACTATCACAAATCAAGCGAGTTCTCTCAAACCTCAACAAGCCCAACACAGGTAAATAACCCAGTACCTCAATCAATCTACTTTTTCAAACTATATTAGTAGGATTGAATTTAGACCCACTTTCTCAAGTTGAGTCCATAATATCCCAATCAAGAGAATCATCAATGAAAAGTTTTAACTCTAATACTTTTTTCTCAAGCAAGCTTAGAGTGCTAGACTAGAGTTGTATTTGCAACTACAATTCATCAATTGAAACTCAATTATCAATTGAACCCACTTCAAACCAATATTAAAATCAGTAAGTACTAACACCCATAAGTTAATAGAAATATTCAATCACACAATCACACCCTCAAGAATGGGATTTTAGCCAAACATCATAAAAATCAAGAAATTGTTACCAACTTATTTTACCATCAACTTGGGTAACAAATCAAAAAATCACAAGTCTTCAAATCCTATTAAAGCAAGAAGACAAAACCAACCCTAAATCCCTACTCAATATGACTAAAAAAATGTTAAGAATGTTATGGATGAAAAACCCAAGACCAAATTATGAGGGAACTCCTTTTGCTTTTTTAAAAATTCCATTTATGCTTTCCCAAAATTTCATCTTTGGAGTCATTCGGCGAAATAAGTCAGGCTTAGCCGACATGATAGGTGATGCGCGAAATGTTTCTTGTTCGGCGATGCCAGAAGGGATTCTCTTCTCGCCTTTTTGGATTTACTTTTCACCAATTACTCTGTAAATTTTGGCAGGCTAAATTTGCATCGCCGACCATTTTGGTGAATCACCAAAATGCCTAGCCGATCGCCAAGTTGATCTTGTCCAAGGGTTGGCCTGCTGGAACTTTAGGCAAGCTGAGGATTAACTTGGTGATTTCGCTGAGTGTCTTTGGCAATTACCATCCTTATTATTTTTTTATTCTCTTCAACTTTTGTTCTCTTTTTTGCCCGATAATGTCATTACCTTGCTCTTTTTCCTTCCTTGCTCCAAAGTAGCATTTTAACATAAATTTAGTGTACAGAACATGCATTGAGGACACTAAAATTTTAGTATTAAGCGTTAAATTAGTCGAAATCCCCAACTCATGGCAATCATACCACACATGGCATTCAACACAATAACCAATCAAGATTCTATAAATTTAGCTCGCGTGCAGCTTTCATCACAAGATTCATTTCAACAATCGGTTAGTCACAATAAGATGATAAAAGTTCACACATGACTTATGCAACTCAAATTTGCCTCATTAGAATTGCATAAACATAGGTTACAAAAAAAGATCACCAAGAATCATCACATAGATAGGTAGCACCCTGCCAAACAAAATCTAATGTTCTACTCAATGCAAATATAACACATGTAGCTAAAAAGGCAAGTAGATAAGGGTTATTGTGAATCAAAAGAGTAGAGAAAGAAGATTTTTCACTTCACACCCAGTAGGAAAGTGGGTCCTACACTAAACTATTCGATAAAATATCAAATTGGAATGGTCGCGCTGAACTTTTCTAGAAGGAATGTTTGCTAACTACAGCAAAAAGGTGAACTTATTCATTTATCGTCAAATGGTTATGCAATACACCGAAAGGTCTATGCATATTTCCCAACATTATAAAAATAATTTTTGCCAACTTAATAAAAAGGGAAAACTCAATTGGGCTCGCTAACTGGTTTTGTGATGCACCGAAAGGTCCACGCATCTCACTAAAGTGTCCAGAAAAGTCCCAAAGGTGACCTTAATATGGGCAATTTATTTGGGCGATCATGAAGCTAGATTAGAGATGCATTGAAAGGTACAGGACATTGTTGATTCGTCGTAGTGTCAAAACTATGGATTTTAACCTATACATTCAGCAAACGTTATTCAAAAACAATTCAAACTTGAGTTGCCTCCCAAGAAGTGCCTTATTTAATATTGTGACAAGATATTGACATGATCTCAAACATTTTTAGGGTTTTGGCAGAAGACTTAGAGAGAAATCTGTTTTATAGGTGAGGAGATAGGGTGAAGAAAGGTCTACAAAAACAGTTTGAAACAATGTGTCAGGTCCCTTAGTCAACGCATTGTTTGGACTTTAGGCGGTTGGTAAATGGTTAAAAGGGTCGATGACATACATGTGTAGATCTCGATTGTTCTTGTTTGACAATTTAAAGCAAATGTAAAGAGTGCTAAACTTGGGAGGGACTAGGTACTCAGCTTCATGTGAAATTTGATTCTTGAATGGTTCTGATCATTCTCTGCTCTTGTGTTTTCCATGGGTGTATACCTACAACATGTACATAAATGGTCTCACTTAAGCAATATAATATGAGTAATGAGGATACCTACCCTCCAGATTATAGCCACAACAAGGACTGGAGGCCTTTGGATGGGATAAGGTCTGTGCATGTTCATCATTCCTAGTTTCAACTTGTTACTCTCAAATTGATCCTTGCTGAGAGCTTTGATGAAGATACCTGCAATTTGATCTTCTTTTTTTCAGTACTACATGATGATGTACCCTTTTTAAACATTATCTTTCAATAAGTGATATCTGATATTAATATTCTTTGTTCTTTTATATTGGACTAGATTCTTCTCCATGTTGACCACACTGGTATTTTCATACATGAGAGGGATAGTGTCGATGTGGACTCTGAAATCCTCGAGTTGTTTCTTGATCCAAATGAGTTGAGAAAAGCAAGACACATCATCTACATATTTGACCTCTGCTATTAACAGGGCTACCGAGTTTTGCTTTTTGGTTCCCAAAGATATGAGTAAGAACCCAAGGAAATGTGTCATTCCAGAAGTTCTCTTTTTGTAAGCTTGATATCCTGCAAAACCAACATTTTCATACCCTACTAGTCTGATTAAGTCACCTGCAAGATAGAGTAGGATCAGGTCCCCTATCTTCTTCAGATGCCTTAGGATTTGCTTAGCTACCTTCAGATGTGATTCCCTAGGACAAGCTTGGAATCGTGCACACATTCCTACACTGAAAAAAATTTCAAGTTTACTAGTTGTTAGATATAATAGAGATCCAATAATTCCTTTGTAAATAGCTTGATTCACTGGCCTTTCAAACTCATCTGTTCCCATCTTAGATTTTATACCCATGGGAGGTATCAATAGGCTTAGAATCAACTATATGAAATTTATTCAACATCTTCTTTGTGTACTTGTTTTGATAGATTGAGGTACCTCTCAATGTTTGTTTTATTTATAGACCAAGGAAGAAGTTCGGCTCCCCCATCATGCTTATGGAGGAAATTTTTGTATGCATGTCATGAATAGTTTTCCCTTGCTTCATAGTGAAATTTTCATATTGGGTGGTTAGCATGTCTACTTAAGATTCCTTCACGTGCTTTTTACCCTCGTAAGTAGTCCTGAAACAGTCACAATTTCTTTCATTGATTTACATGAAGAGATCCCATCATATTCTTCAACACAAATCCCACACACCAATCGTTTATTTGCTTTGTATTTTTTTCTCAATCTTTTCTATGTCTACTTTGTTGTTGTCACGACTGGGGTCTAGACCCTAGCCAAAACCGGCATTGTTGACCTCTCGGAGGTCATAGAAAAGCCTATATACGTAATCATTATGTCGTTTCGGTTAGTTTTAGTGAAAAATTTAAGACTTTTGTTTGCTTTGAAGTATACATAGACTTGCATTATATCACATCAGTTCACAACAACAATCTAATAATAAGATATTCAAATGAAGGAAATAGTTCATCACCGCATTAATATAAAGTTGCCAAAATGGAACCAATACGACGTCTGAAAATATGTTAATGACCTCCCACTTCCAATTCAGAACCTCAATCATTTGAGTGAGACCACTAGGCTTGAGGTGCTCTGCCTTAACCTTCTGACAATTAGGGAACCTAGACACATACTCAACAATGTCCTTTTTCATGCCATCTCACCGATATTTCTGCTTGAGGTTATGATACATCTTGGTGGAACTTGGATGTATCGAATACTGGGAACCATGAGCCTCTGCAACAATCTTGGTTCGCAAATGATCCACGTCTAGAACACACAGCCTGTCCTGGTATATAAGTATATCGTCACCTCCCAAAGCAAAGGACTCATTCATCTTTATCAGCACTGAGTCCTTCAAATCCATCAACACAGGATCAAAATGCTGACACTTCTTGACTTCAACTACCAAGGATGATTCAGAACTAGGATAAACTGAAACGCCCCCACTAGTAGAGTCAACCAACCGCACACCTAGTCTGTCCAGAGTTGTGTACATCCTTCACTAACTCTTTCTTCTCATCATCAACGTGGGTTGTACTCCCCATGCTCAACCTTCTCAAAGCATCAACTACAACATTTGCCTTCTCTGGATGGTAGTGGACACTCATGTCATAGTCTTTCAACAGCTCCAACTATCTCCACTGACGTAGATTCAACTCCCTCTGCGTGAACATGTATTGGAGACTCTTCTGGTCTGTGAACACATCCACATGCACCCCATACAAGTAATGCCTCTACAGCTTTAATGCAAACACCACAGCTGCCAACTCTAGGTCATGAATGGGATAATGTTTCTCATAAACCTTGAACTGTCTGGACGCATAGGCTATCACCTTACCACCCTACATAAGAACACAACCCAAACCAACCCTAGATGTTTCATAATAAATAGTGTAACTCTCACCACATTTAGGCAACGTAAGCACTGGGGCTGAAGTGAGTCTGTCCTTGAGCTCCTGGAAACTCTTCTCACAAGTCTCCACTCATTCGGACTTGGCTTCTTCATAGTCAAAGTTGTCAGTGGGGCAATGGAAGAAAATCCCTCGACGAACTTGCGGTAGTAACCAGTCAAACCTAGAAAGCAATTGGTGGGAGTAAGAGGTCTTGGCCAATTCTTAACAACCTCATTCTTCCTGGGGTCCACCCCACACCCTGATCAGACACAACATGAGCTAGGAAGGTCACTTATCTAAGCCAGAATTAATACTTGGTCTTAGAGTAGATGAGGATTTCATTGATGAATACTATGACGAAAGAATCAAGGTATTCACGGAAGACTCGGTTCATGAGGTCCATAAATGCAGCTGGTGCATTAGTGAGACCAAATGACATGATTAGGAACTCATAATGACCATAATGAGTACGAAAGGCTGTCTTTGGGATATCTTCATCCCTAACCCTAGGCTGATGATACCCGGAATGAAGATCGATCTTCGAGAAGAAACTGGACATGATCTAGATCATTGACACTCACGAGACTGCATAGCAATCCCTTGGACATCATTTTATTAGATTTTAGGTTCGAAATCAAGGTACTTGAACGACTCAAATTGTACCCCTCTAAAACCAGCTCTACTTCATTAGGGAAACATAATCTCACAACCCTACTATGGCAATCCATGAAGGCATAACATTTATGGAGTCACTAATCTACGGCGATGAAAAAAACAACGTGACATAAATAATGGAAACAAATCAAATGAGGTGTTCATTTGTTTGTCTTTAACGACTTTATAGAAATAGTTGAGTTTGTTTATTAACTTTAAATTAAATAATTATATTTAAGTTTTCTTTCAAATTTTAATGAGAGGAAATTAAAATTTCAAATTCAGTGAAATTTAATTAGCTACTAAACCTAAATTTTTAATTAAGAATGTAATTTAGTTATCTTAGACAATTAAAGAAATAAGTTAATGAATAATAAAATAAAAGTGATGTATGCAAAATTAATTTTTATTTCAAATTTTAAATGGGAGGAAACAAAAAGTAAATTCATTGAAATTCAACTAGCTAATAAACCTAATTTTTAATTAAGAATGTAATTTAATTAACTTAGATAATTAAAGAACTAAGTTAATGAATAATCAAATAAAAGTATTGTAAAATGTAGTTGTGGGGATTTATTTGAACCCACAACTTTAAAGTAAGAAGGGAAGCTTCAGACCATTGGGCCAAAGCATGTCAATGTGCTTGTGGTGTCCAATTTATTTATTTTAACCGTTATAATTAGCATTTGACTTATATATACGGTATTTTTTTCTGGAGAAGGGTGTCCAATCAAACACCATCGGGACACTTTAGCTCCACCACTAGGCCATACAATGTTTAGTACTCAAATGAAAAGGAAAGAACATAGAAGTATTAAAAACTAGAACAAATCCATAAGCTTTATAGTGGCACTGCCCTCGCAAAGTGAGGACCTACCCAACTTGGATGAATGAGGATTCCAAGTCTTCCTTCAAAGTCGTCTCAAAAACCTTCAACGACCGGAACCTAAAATGTTGGAGAGAAGAGAGAAAATGGGTAGCAACAAATGAAAGTCAAATCGGTCAAAGAGGTTGGATGTACCGCATAGATCTCAAAAAAATAAGCAAGTTTAAAAAAAGAATAGCTCCCAAAAGATGCTCGAGGAAAAATCTACGGTCATTTGAAACTCGAGCATCTTTTGGGAGCGATTCTTTTTTTCAACTTGCTTATTTTTTTGAGATCTATGCGGTACATTCAATATTTTTGACCGATTTGACTTTTGTTTTTCCTTATAATTTTACCCTATATATGGTTAAAAACAGATAAACGTAAAACTATAAGTCCTACGGCAGTGCGTGGTATTTTTTGCGTAGATATCAAAAAAAATCAGGTTCGAAAGAAAATTTGGCTCAATCAGACATTGGATGCGTGTTTTATATCCGTTTGAAGTTCAAATTTTCACAAGTACCCCTTTAAAGTCACTTTTCGTGAAACTTCAAATGACCGTAGATTTTTCCTCGAGCATCTTTTGGGAGCGATTCTTTTTTTAAACTTATTATTTTTTCGAGATCTATGCAGTACATACAATTTCTTTGACTGATTTGACTTTCGTTTATTCCTTATAATTTTACCCTATATATGGTTAAAAATCAATAAACGTAAAAGTATAAGTCCTACGGCAGTGCGTGGTATTTTTTCGCGTAGATACCATATATAGGGTAAAATTATAAGGAAAAAACAAAAGTCAAATCGGTCAAAGATATTGGATGTACCGCATAGATCTCAAAAAAATAAGCAAGTTTAAAAAAAGAATCGCTCCCAAAAGATGCTCGAGGAAAAATCTACGGTCATTTGAAGTTTCACGAAAAGTGACTTTAAAGGGGTAAAGTCAGGATATCTCAACCAAGGAACCTAAGAAGGACAAGTCTCTAGTTCTCAAAATATCATCTGGTGAAGTGTCTAGTGAAGAAATGCTAGTGACCTTTGTCATAGGTGCGGAAAGGTTGGCAATTTATTAGAGATTGCCCTATGACTAAAACTTGAAATAAAGAGAATCAAAAACCTAGAGGTGAAAAATATAAAAGAAGGGACCTGGTACATGAAAAAATAAAAGTAAAGTTGTTGTTGACTACGTCGTGAAGAAAACTCTTGCTATGTGGGTGGACTCTTCAAGTGAGTCAGGTGAATCAGAATACCCTGATGATGCATCCATGCTAGTTGTTCAATATAATGCCAATGTATTTGATGTGTTGTTTTCCTTCATGGAAAAATTAGACAATGAAGTTAAGGTAACCCTCCTTGACCTCTAGCAAAACTTAAATACCTATTCTTTTAGAAGGTTGAGGAACCTAGATAGTGCATTGATTGACTCTTTCATAGAGTTAACAATTGAAAAGGACTCTATGAATAACAGTATTGATATTCTGAGCAAAGAAAGAACACTGATGATTGTGCAAATTGAGGAACAATTACTGGCACTAGAATTAGAAAACCTAAAACTCAAGAACCAATTAAATTTAATGGTTGAGAAATATTAGAAAAAAAAGGGGGAGGTTACGGGCCTGCAGGAAAATCTAGAAGCCAATCTGAATACGGTTTAAAATAGACTTGCCCTAGCTTTCGAAAGAAATGATCAGATGGAAAGGGAATTGATCTGCCTTAAAAAAGAGCTACAAATTTCTCTAAAATGGACCAGCTCCACCAAGTTGCTTTCAAACATCACCATGCAGAGTAACTATAACACGAAGGGATTAGGTAGTTTGAAGATCACCCCTCCTTACAATACTCATAGTAAGTATGCCTATCGTGTCTTCATTATGGTCGAAATGGTTATCTAAAAAGGGATTGTCTAGGATGAAAGACTTCATAAGAAAATTTTCAGTCTACTCTAGACAGGAAGTTGCTCAAAAGAGAGTACCTGATACTATTCATAAGAATTCAAACAAGAAGAAAGCCAAAATGCCTCATTGGTCAAGAAGTACTCTTAGTATGCCTCTATTATCTTATTGGTAACTCATGTTGAAGTGGGTTCCCAAATCTAATAAGTGATGCTTGTTGCATGTGAGTGAAGGAAGTAGCAGTTAGTGCTGGTTTATGGACAGCAGTTGCTCGAAGTACATTACTGGAAACACCAAAAACTTTGTGTCACTCAAGGCACTTCCAGACGGAGGTGCCTCTGTCTGTGATGGAAAGAAGGGTTACATTATTGGAGTTATTAGAGTTGGAAAATCACTTGAAGATTCCATTGAAAATGTGAACTATGTGAGTGGGTTCATATAAAACCTACTTAGTGTTTCCCAGATATGTGATAAGGGAAACGAAGTTAGTTTTCTATCAGACAAGTGCATTGCCACCAGTTTGTCTACCAAAAATGTGATACTGACAGCTAGGGGAAAGAAAAATATGTATGTTTCAGAATTTAAAATGACTCATGGAGATGATCTGACATGTTTCAATGCTCAAAGTGAAAATGCTGACTTATGGCATAGGAGGTTAGGTCATGTGAGCTTTTCTCTACTAAACAAGATTGTTTCCAGGGACCTGGTCCGTGGTCTTCCAAAGTTGAAGTATAGTAACAACAAAGTGTTGATGTATGTGTTAAAGGGAAACAAAACAGATCTTCACTTAAATCCAAGAAACATGTTAGTTCCTCAAGGGATCTTGAGTTACTAGATATGGATTTGTGTGGGCCAGTAAAATCCGGAGACAAAGTGGAAAGAATAACATCTTTGTGATACCGATGACTACTCAAAACTCACATGGACTATGTTTCTCAAGTCAAAGTATGAGACTACTGATGTGCTGATGACGTTTTTCTAAAGGATTCAAACCAAGCTCAACAACATGATTAATGGGATCAGATCCGTCCATTGAACTGAGTTTGAAAATGTGAAGCTTGCTGTCTTTTAAGCAGAAAATGGGATTGATCATAACTTCTCAGCACCCAGAATGACTCAACAAAACGTTGTGGTTGAAAGGAAGAACAGAACTACGGTAGACATTTCCATAACCATGCTTGTTTGAGTCTAATCTTCCTCTAAACTTCTAGGATGAAGTTGTCAACACTGTGTTTTATGTGACTAACAAATGCTTGATCATATCTCTCCTAAAAAAACCTTATGAATTGCTGAACAACAAGAAATCCAAGCTAAGTTACCTGAGCAATTTTTGGTGCAAGTGCTTTGTGCTAAACAACGACAAGAATGATTTTGGAAATTTCAATCACAAAAGTGATGAAGATGTATTTGTAGGGTACTCATCCTCAATCAAAGCTTATAGAGTCTTCAACAAAAGAACATTATGCATTGAGGAAAGTGTTGATGTGATCTTTGAAGAAAGTGGTTATTTGAAGAACCTGGAGCTGAAGGACGAAGATGATCTCTGTGAGCTTTTCAAAGAGTAGAATAATGAAGTTAATAGGCCTAAAGCCGAAGGGAATCTAAAATCAGATGGTGTTTTCCATACTATAAGGTGAAAAAGGATGATCAACCTACTATGAGACCTGGTCTGTCACATGATGCAAGTCAAGAGGAAACGCATCATGTAGAGTTTGAAGATGAAGAAGAACATACATATCAACCTTAACCCCTTGCGTCCAAGTCAGGGTGGAAGCACATCTCATCAAAGCCCCTTTCTTTCATATGTTGTGAGACCTTGGAATCATGGACTAAACATTAGGACTTACCAAATGAGGGATCAACATATGGGACCTCAACAAGGGAGCCTTCTTTAGAAAATACAGAATCCGCTTCTTTAATTCATACATACTTCATTTTCATCCATTTATATACCTAGGATGTTGTTTAGGACTCTTGTATGGTTCACTGTGTAATGACCTAGTGTCAGTACTTGAGTCAAGTTCTCCTCTTGATCATCCTATCCAAACACCTTTGGTATCATTCATTTCATTATGTGCATTACATGAGGCTGGATGCATTCTTTCTTTGGAAACTTTAACTTTAACTGACATAGATCATGTGACTTCATGAAATCCAGAGTCTAACCCACACCAAAAAGAGGTAGAATCACTGTCCAAAGTGAAACCAAAACATGCTAGCATATATAGGGAAATGAACCCTGCTAGAACCCTATGTTGGAAGCATAGGTTCAAAAACTAGGAGATATAAGGATACTCATACCCGACTAAATGGACAGTCTCATCTCATGAGATATATACGAACCTCTACCTTCTCTAAAAAAGGAATCATGACTCATAGCTAGCCTATCAGTGATCTTTATAAAGTTCCATTACATTCATATCACACATCATAAAAGCTGGCTTCTAACATGAAGGCACCATTGCTCACTAGATTATTTCTCATCTCATCATTAGTATTAAGTTTGCATTAATCTCAATACTTTCATTAGAGTGATTCTTAGAGACTGGTCTCTTTATTAGTTTTACACTCTCATAGGTGAGTACGGTTTTTAATAACACTTATTAGTCTCATTAGAGATTGATATCGTCTTTAATATTAGCCTCTTATCATTGTTTCACCACATTCATTAACTTTAGCATATTAGCTCTTCATAATTACTCACTCCATTACGTGAATGTTCATTTTGTCATATGCCAATGCACTTGGCCTTTTTGTGGATTTCACACTCTTACTTAACCCTCCTGGGGTCACATCATTTCATCACATACATCTTAGGTTCACTTATTTTTAAACGTACGTTTGAAGCCCTACGTACAAGCCATGAGGCTTCGTTCATAATTATTCTAAGTGACTTATTACCCAAGATTATGTAGTACAAGACTTATCCATCTTGTAAGTATGACAAGGTCTGGAGTTCGATTCCTATAGGCGGCATTCATTAATTATTTATTCACGTAAGACTTATGTATCAATACGAGATTGAGCAAGGGTACCCGATTTCAAATCCTTTGAGAAACACTTAGTCTTATATTAATTTTTGATTTAAAATTTCAGCTTGGGGTCCCGATGTCGAGCCCCAATGCCTACATTTCTTTTTTTATATATTTTCTTTCCTTCATTTTTCGTTTGAGGCCGAGAGGGTGTGGGATCGATCCCTCACAACCTCATTTTTACTTCTCTTTAATTATTCTCCTAATTTCCTCACCTTATAATTTTACCCTATATATGGTTAAAACCCGATAAATGTAAAACTATAAGTCATACGGCAGTGCGTGGTATATTTTTGCTTAGATATCAAAAAAATAATCCGGTTTGAAAAAAATCGGCTCGATCGGATATCGGATGCGCGTTTTATATCCGTTTAAAGTTCAAATTTTCACAAGTACCCCTTTAAAGTCAATTTTTGTGAAACTTCAAATGACCGTAGATTTTTCCTCGAGCATCTTTTGGGAGAGATTCTTTTTTTAAACTTGCTTATTTTTTCGAGATCTATGTGGTACATCCAATCTCTTTGATCGATTTGACATTTGTTTTTTCCTTAGTTAGTACACCACTTGTACTAAATATGATACCATATGCACACATATCATGAGATTATGCTAAAAAGGGACATTTCATACAAACATGTTATTTTTCATATAGAAAGTCTTATGCACACTCAAGGAAACCATACCAATCAATAAGACATATTAATTAAGTATAAAGCATGTACATCACAAGACCAACAATACTAAATCTAGTTAGTCAACATACATATCGCATAATTGAACACATAGTCAAAGCAACTCTATCATCAAGTTATAATAGCAACAAGCTAAATAAGAGTTCATTATAACATAACTAAAGTAATACAATTACCCATTAACTCTCATTAAGTCAACAAATGCAATGACCAAGCAAATCCCCATAACCTTACTCAATCATGTAACTCAACAAGAATCATGACCAACATCCCACTTCTCATACCATATCATTAAGAGTACATATCATCATTCTTTAGCAATGTAGACCAACACATATTCATAAGTGAAACCAATCATCATATAGTATTAACAATGTGCAAGGTCATCATATGCATATCATGTACCATTATAAGCATATACATATACAAGAACATCCTCCTAAGGCTTTCCTCAAGGCTAACTAGTACAATGTCTAGGTAGAGTCATACACTCCTACCTAGACTAAGCTAAACCCCTTAGGTTATCCTAGTTAGAGTTCATTCCTTTAATTCATTTTACCTTTTGAGAACATCTGGCCTTAACCTACATAGACCACATGAGCTAATGTGGAATCTGGTGTAATGGAACCCTACATCAAAGGAAGGCGGACTACTTGTCAAGGTAGTACCAAAATATGAACATAGAAACTACGTGGATCCACTAGCTATTAGTCATATGGGGGAACATATTTCAAGAAATAGGAGATATAGTTGGGACCCTCGTTATATTACATACATTATAGTCTCCAATCTCAAGAGTACATTAGTGATCCTACCTTCCCTATGTGGGAAGGTAGTTCGCTCGTAATGCTAAGCTAGAGTCCCTTTCAAAATGTCTTTAATGTCTTATTAATCATCACTACCTAATTTAGGTCATAAGGTCGATCCTTTGTATCATCATCATCATCATAGCTCAATACGAATTTCATGAGTATAGTCCTTTCATTACAATTCATATAAGTGATGTTACCACATTTACATATCACTTCATAATAAGGCATATTGGTAAATCATCACCATCCTTGTAGCATTTACATCTTAGCCAACACCTTACGAACCATAGTCAATATATTTAAATTCAACATCATACTAACCCTATCAATCTTAATATAAGGCATACTCCAATACAACATCATGATTTAATCACAATTAACCATAATTGAAGTAAAGAATAGGGATCACAAGACTTACCAAGTCTCCTTCATAATCAATCATCAAGGTCTTACCATCAACCCTTAAATCAACCAAATAAGAGTGTAATATCAACATACAACAATAACCCATCATGATAACAAAACCAATTGAACCACTATATCACAATCCATCACGAGTACATAGCTTAAGATAATAGGATTGGGTCAAAGTCATAATTTAGATCAATCTCAAGAAATAGAATAATAGGACTATTATTAATCTTAAACTATTCAGGATTGATACAATAGCATCATCTAGTAGTAATTCAACCAATAACCAAGTTAATTGAACCAACATTACATAATTCATATCAAGATCATAACATAGGGTTAAGGGGAATAGGTCATCTTCTATAAACTAGACCAATCAATCAAGAAATAACATAATTGAGTTATAAGACGTGTTAATATATTCATAATATCCAGAATAAATCATAAAAAAAGCAATTCACAAGATCAATTTCAAGATTGGAAAAGACCCACATTAAACTCAACTTTTGAAATCAATTTGATGGAACCCTTTGAGGAAAGAGGTATCAAAGGTGAAAGGAATCTCATACATTATTGTTTAATAAAGATTGATGGATAAACCTTGGTGATAGAATCCCTAAAACCCACCTTGACCTTGTTTTCTATGGAGTTATTCAACTAAAGAGAGAAGGAAGAGAGCTTTGGGTTTGGGAATTATGAGGGCTTAGGTTAGTTTAATTAGCTTAGGGTATTTAGATAGGTCATTAATTAACTTATTAAACCTCCTCCTAAACCCTATTTAACCTCCTAACCACTTAATTAATAAATCCAACTTAACTTAAAACGAGCACTGAAAATTGTGGTCTCGCAGATGAGACCACGTCGACGCCTCGTGTTTCAATTGATGGGCCAAGGAACAACCGTCTTGTTAGTCCCTCATTGAGACTCTGCAAAACAGTCCTTCCATAGATTAGTCTAAGAGTTTATCAATGGAGTCAATCGACGCCCCATCAATTGGACCACGAGTTGTGTGTTTCATTCGTTGGTAACACTGTCTATTGACAACTTTTAGTCACTTTTGCAAGGGTCCTTCTCAAGGGCCCTTAGTTTGTCCTTGGGAAGTCGTGCCCCAAGGTTTCTACTATGAAATAACTCTAATATGTTTTAGACACTCTTCCACCAATTTTCATCTTTTTCCGACTCCTAAAATCTAGTCAAATAGGCTAAGGTACACTAGTACCTCATTGAACTAGTTTCCGGACGTCATGGACGTTCTTGGACGTTTTGATTTCTTGACTTCCTAAATGACTTATATTCATTAAAATTGAGCCTAAAATAGTGTCTTAAACTTTTGACACTTATGTTAGGCTCTAGAACAAGTCTTAGATTTTTTTAAGTGTAACACTATGTCCCATAGCTCGTTGTATTCAGCCATCATTGGTGTTTTCCAGCAGCTAGAGAGCATCTACTCTGATACCAATTGATAGAATGTGTGCATCCACAATCAGTCAGCAGACAACGTTCCTTGACTAACCCATAAAGGTAACTACGAGTAAATAACAATAATAACACAACAAAAGTAGTGTATGTGGAAACCTCCTTGCTTAAGGGAGTGAAATCATGACCTATTCTATAGAATTTTTAACTATTACACTAATCTTCTTGAAGCAGAATAGTACCAATGTGAGAAAAAATTACTAATCTCATGACCATGTAATCATACCCTATTACTTGAAGACCCTAAAAATATTTTACTTTTCCCACTAAGTTATTACCAGTAGACAACTTAGGATTTGACTAAGCAACAAGCAGGTTCCTCACCAAGCTACCATGCTCTGGATGAATTAGACTTTGACTAAGTAGCACACAAGACTGCCCACTAAATCAATTGGACTCAACCGATCTAGTCTTTTACACCACGACAACTATCTGAATTCTTTATAGATATAGGAACATATTTATAATATGTCTGTAGAAGAATTAATCCTAAGACCAATAAGCTTGTAGCTCGATCTGGTTTGAGTTGATCTTGAGGATGAATATTCACTTGCGTTCTAGCCTTTGCAAGAATTCATGAGAATTTTCAAGTTGTAAAAACTAAGGTTGTAACTATTGAACATTACGTTATTGAAGAATAGTCACAACCTTCGAGATCACGCCATTGGCCGAGGTTTCTTACCTTTCTACCACAGTTGGAGATTGTGCACCAACCAATTGTACTTTTTTAGCCTAGCAGTTGAAGTGTATTTTGCACTACACACCAGATAAGGTCCCTAGGTTTGTCAAATCATCAAAATTACAAATAAAAATAACCAATAGACCTAACAATCGATAAACAAAAAGATGGTGGTCCTGACTAATGATAGCTTGACATATCTAGCGATGATTTGTTATTATGCAAGAGAGTTTCTCTTTTAAGCAAGCCAATGATGGGTGAGTTACTTCTTCTACTAACACTGCTATGTCAAATTATTTTTAGTGTTGGGATAACAATACGTCATACTATACCAATATCACATAATTCCAAACAAACCCTCTATCTATGTCAAGGCTTGAAGCTTTGATTTGTCCCAGTCACCTTATTGCTTTACTTGCATTACAAGCTCACGATAATGAGCTCAGTAATATATAGTGTTTGTTAAGTTTTTATATGTCACGACCCAAAATGGACGTGATGGCACTCGTCTTATCCCACCAAGACAAGTCAGCCTAAAACTCAATCATTTCAATAAAATGCGGAAAATTTATAAGTTACTTAAAAGTACCCCCAAAACCTGGTTGTCACGTGTACAAGCCTCTAAAGTATTACAATTGAATCAAAAGAAAATATAAGTCTCATATGATATTTTTTCTAGAGTAGAACAAAATCATAAACAAGAGTAAGGAGGTATGCTGAGATGACCAACAACTACCTCACAAATCTCCAGGAAGCCTCGGAAAAGAAGAGAATGTATCATAAAGGTGCGGGCTAGTAACCTACAAAAAAATTGTAGAAGCAAGGGTTGAGTACCAAACCACACGGTACTCAGCAAGTAAACCTCTAAACACAAGGTAAGGGGATGAAATACGGGTACTCCTACCACCCCCAACCGAACCTCCACAACTACAACTGCATACAAAGCAGCTCAACCTAACAGCTCACAGTTTACATAGCTCGTAGATCAACAATACTTAGACAAATTACATATCCTCAACAAAAATACTTTAACAAATTACATACCCTCAACAACAACAATTCCACAAATAACATATCCTCGATAACAACACTTCAACATATTACATACCCTCAACAACAACAATTCAACAAATTACATATCCTCATTAACAACAATTCCACAAATTACAGATCCTCGATAACAACATTTCAACATATTACATACCCACAACAACAACAATTCAACAAATTACATATCCTCAATAACAAGCTCAGTATTCATCAATCACAAATTTCGCAGAAAGGCAATCACAAGATCAGCAAAACACAATATCAAGTTCACTAAGGATAAGTATGTGTAATTCAATGGAATGCAATGTCAAGTATAATGATGCATGTCTGATCTAATGATACAGACCCGCTGTCTCTTAGTCTGGGACCCATGGGGGACATATCTATCCATGCATCTGTCATCGCGCACAACACGACCCTCAATAATAGTAGACATCGTGGCGCGTGATACGTCCCTCGAAATATAGTATCCATCGTGGCATGCGATACGTCCCTAAAAATATACATCCTCTTAAGTACTCATTCTTTCTCAATGCACATAACACTTCTCACAACCAATGCCTCAAAATAATGCAGATGATAAGTTCACACAAATAATGAGGAGATAACCATTTTCATAACATCACACAGTTCACAACCACACAAATATGAAGTCACATCAATAATAATTAAACAAGCCTTCAACCCTTTCTCAACACAGATAAACAATTAATCACGTTGCCTTTTGTTATCCTTTTTTTTCATCATTAGAATTAATCAATGTGGACAAGTCAACCCATCACCAATGTCGTTATTCCCAAACATATACCTCGAGAAAATACACGCATTTCATACACTTAACAAGAGTTTAGAAATCCACTTGCCTCAAATAGTCGAACAATATCACTCTGGGACTTGAGCTTTCCCCTTTCATAAAGCTTCCAAATCAATGTATTCTATTCAAGTACATATTCACAATAAGACTTCAAAATTTACAATACCCACATTATTATGTGTGTAGCCTTGACCTAAAAATTCACTAGAATTTATACTCAAGTTCATAAATCTTGATGCCAATTAACATTTCAACTATCATATTTTTCAAGTTATAAACCTAGAGTTAAATTTCAATTTTTCCAAATAATACCACCATAATAATATACCATTATTTAATTTCTTGACTAACTATAAGAAAAACTAGTAAACAAAATCAAAGTTGTACGCTAACTCATGGAACGATAATATGTTCCACATACCATAACTACTAAATCATTATTCCAAAGGGAATTTTATATACCATTTTACTCCATCATTAGGCAATCATTATCTTGCCTCCACTAACCCTAAAATCTACAGAATTGGTGGCTTTAATATTGAAAAAAAAATCTCTTTAAGTCTTAATCTATTATATTCATATTATCACAAAAGATGTGATCCATTTAGTATATAGTTATTTACAAAATAAAAAAAAATTAGGACTAGTTGTATTAATTGTTTGTTACCTGCCACTTGAGGTTTGTTCGTCTCCTCCGCCATTTGTTTGGTCAAGTATGTTTTCGTCCCTTCTCTTTTTTTTCTTTATTTTATCTTATTAAAATAACTATGTATTATATGTGACAAACCCTAGTAACTTATTTTTGATAAATATGGATCAAATATTATAAGGTGTTAAATAAATTATCACTTTAGCCCATTAATTATCAATTAACTCAATTATCTACAATTACTCATTAATTAATTAACTCAAGTTAAAAGAATAATCAAATTTATTTAAAAATGACTTTTCGGGTCATTACATTATCCACCACTAAAAATCATGTTAGTCCTCGAACATAAGGTGAAAGAAGAACGAATAACCGATGTTACCAAGCTTGAGATATAATTTCCATTATTGTTTATCTCTCCAACTCCAAGTGAGCTCATTGTCGCGCCCCATTTTCGCAGAAAATGGGTTTTGTGCACGACCTAACAACTCTTTTGGGATTTTAAGTTTGAGGAGTCGCCACCTAACGAATTAAGGCGCGTTAGGGCACCTATCTAACCTAAGTCTAACTAAGGTCAACGAGCCAGAGATTAGGGTAAGGGTTCAAATTACCTCGAGGGGAAGATGTTAGGCATCCCTCGAGTTCCACAAGTGTGGGTCCCGACCGTATCTCATGCAATCTATCTGGGGGTTACAATTAGATATCAAAGTCAATTCATTTATTAATTTATTTAATCTTGCTAAGTGATAACAAATAAAAAACAATTAATACTATTAATTTGAGCATGCAAGGCTGGGTGATAGCAATAAATAAACAATCAAGTTTTATTTTTATTTAAGCATGTGAGACTATGTTATAAACAAAATTTATAAATACCAAACAATTAATATGTGCGAAAGTAAAGTTTGAAAATTGATGAGTTTTGAGTAGGAATTTTTTTTGAAAAAAAATGTTTGTTTCTTTATAGGGATGATGCCACGATATTGTTGATCGCGCTCCTCCACCATAGAAACAATTTTGATTGGAGGTCGGTCTAAAAAATAGTTTATGTTTTGAAAATGATTTAAAAGATTTAGTACATGTAGGCACATAAATATTTACATATAAATACACATAATTCCTTTTGAAATTCATGGATAGGTGGTACTTCCGAGGACGCGTCGGGTTTAAAAATTTGAACTGGATCTCGTAGTTCCTTTGACTTTCCACTAACGATAGGTTAGGAGCTAGAGCTTATAATTTATTTTTAAAAATAAACAATGTCATAATCAATCCAAAAGTTTTAAAGGATGATTGAATAATGACTCTTAAGAAAATTATGTTGCAAGGTTTTGATATGAAATATATTTAAAAGCCACACAATTTGTTAAATGCATGAAATGATTCTAATTTAGTATTATTAAGAAAAAATGACATATTGCATCATGAGTGCAGAAATCTTAAAAAAAGGACAAATATTAACTAATTTTAGTAATGCATGCATGATTTTGTAAATCTAA
The DNA here is from genome assembly GCF_036512215.1 of Solanum lycopersicum. NCBI lineage: Eukaryota > Viridiplantae > Streptophyta > Magnoliopsida > Solanales > Solanaceae > Solanum > Solanum lycopersicum. The sequence goes on from NC_090806.1 coordinate 26,100,729, forward strand.
ATGATATGAACAAATTAGTCCTTAGGCCTGGTTTCTATGTGACAAGACAATGCTAAAAGTTATAACATTTTTAAAAAACACCTAATCAGCCTACTAAAATATGATTTGATTTTAACATTCAAAATTAATGGAATCTAGTTATTATTTTTTTTAGACTTATTAACAAAAGCGTCAAGCAAATTAAAAATTGATTAGATTATAACACCTACAAACAATAATTCTAGGTGGTTAGAGACAAACCTATAAAATTTGGTTAGATTATAACACATACAAACAATAATTCTATGTGGTTAAAGACAAACCTATAGGCATGATTTCTAAAAATTACAATGAACAAGTAGCATGTAAATCCCCCTCCCCTAGACGATCCCCAAATAAATTTATATGAGTTTTAGAGTTACAAATGTTACAACATTCGAATAAATAAAATAAGAAGAAAAAAATATATAGATTCAAATAAACAAATAAATCTTTCTTCACGGTTGATCTTCAACTTGAACTTCAAGTTTGAAACCTGTTAAAGCAGTAAAATAATGGTTGAGTAGATTAGGAATGGTAGCAATGAAAAGCAAGTTGATCCAATCTTTACTCGTACAAAAGCACAAAGCAAGGTAGCGAAGAAGAGCACTTGAATGTTTATCGAAATCTTAATGTATTTAGAGTAGCAAGAGAGTAATGGGAGAATGAAGAGTGATGAGAGAACTTGTGATTGAGAGTGAATGATTGTATGAGTTCTGAGTTCCTCCAATAATGAATAAAAGGGGTCTTATTTATATAGCAAAGAGAGGTGCACTTAATAAGGGCAATAAATAAATTAAGGAATCAATTATTAAACCAATTTCCTTAATTTAAAGGAGAGACAAATCAGAAAATTTTAAATTATTTTTTACCAAAAATAAACAAACAAAAAATATGTCAATTTTCCAAATAAAAAAAAAGGATCAATTAATATTAATCTTTCCTTATTTTATAGGAGCTAAATCGGATTTTTCAAATCATTTTTACCATTTATAAACAACTAACAAATTTGCCTATTTTAATTAAGGTAGCACAAATCATTAGCAAAAATTTATGCGATTGAGCCACAATAGACAACTATCTTAAAGGAAAGAAAATACACATACAAACCACAATAAATCGCAATTGTAATAAGCTATCGTATTAATATATATACCTTCTTTATACAATTAATTATAAAGTTATTACCCGCAATTCGTTTACAATGCATCCAATATCAATTAGTGGATCAAAACCTGCAAAATTCTACTCATATGCAAAAATTACGCTTCATGTTAACGAATACATATAGTGTACGCGTGCATTCTGACATTAATAATCCATTACATGCAGCAGTTTACTAGACAACAGTGAGATAGTCGGCATACAAAAATTTTACCACAAAATAAATGCCTCAAAAATTAGTTACTAAGCATGAATGAAGTTACCCTATTAAATAATGGCAAAGAAATAACCATAATGAATCAATGAGCAGTTTAATCTTAAAGATTTTAAAAGAGAAGTGATGAGGACATATGATTTTAACAGGCCAAATCACACATATAAGTAAAATGATGCTGTCTAGACGAAATATTGACTCACACATATGAATTATGAATTTGAGCAAAGTGAAGAACATGAATTATTTTTCTAGAATAAGCAGCCCACACACTAACTCAAGACTATAAAATAAATAAAATCGTAACTGGGACATATATGTAAAGAACCTTCCTTATCCAAATGCTTCTCTTTCGATGTTTGTGTCGCCTCTCGATGTTGCTGTTGGACCTTCGCCAAGCATTGTTGGTCACTGTTGCTTCTCGCCGGACTGCCGGTGTTGTCATGCGTTCCTCCAGGTGTTGTTGCTTCATCGCTGCTGGTGGCTGTTTCTTCTCGCCGGACTGCCGATGTTGTCGTGCGTTCCTCCAGGCGTTGCTGCTTCATCGCTGCTGGTGGCTGTTGCTTCTCGCCGGACTGCCAGTGTTGTCGTGCGTTCCTCCAGGTGTTGCTGCTTCATCGCTGCTGGTGGCTGTTTGCTGCTGCTGCGTGCGTCGGAGCGGTTGCTCGCCATTTTGCGAGAGCGACGAGAGGGAGGCAACGAGAAGAAGAGAGCGATGGGAGAGGAGGGAGGTTGGCGGCTTGGAAAAGGGAGCAAGGAGAAGGGGAGGAAGGAGGGGAGAAACAGAGGAGAGAGATGGTCGTTTGCCTCCTCTTTGCAGCTGCTGGCCGGGCGCAGGGGTTCTCGCTGGCGACTGCTGCTGACTCCTAGCCGGTCACGGCTGCTGATGCTGCTCGACATGGCTACTGGTTGTTTCTTGTCGCCTGGAAGCTCGCCGGTGGAGCTGCTCGCTGCCAGAGAAAAGAGAGAAGGGAGGAGAAGAGGGAGGAGGAGGAGCGACGGGAGAGGGGAGGAAGAGAGAGGAGGGTTGGCGGCTTGGAGAGTGGGGGAGGAAGAGAATGAATTAAAATTTTAGGTTTTAGGGTCTTTAGTTAGAATAGGTAGATTAAATATGAACCATAGGATTAGTTTAGATGGACGGTTAGGATTTATTTTGAAGATGGACGGATGAGATCAAAAGATCAAATCTTGAAATTAGATTGGCAAAGATATGGAATGGCTAAAATTGCAATTAAATTGGCTAGAATTGAAATAAAAGAGTGGCTATGATTGGAATAAAGTTTGAAGTGGAGTGGCTAGAATTGAAAGAAATTATGATAGAATAGGCTATTTAAAATTTAAGGAAAGTGTAGGAATTACTATTTAATTAAAATACTACATATATCAAAATATTTTTTATATAATTGAAAATCATTTATTTTTTCAAAACATTTGAAATTCATTAAAAAAATTATAATAATTTTATAAAGTAAACAATACTAAAATATATAATTTTTGAGAAAAATCGACTAAAACTTCAAAACTTTAAGTAAATTTTAAAATACGTATTTAGTCGAATATAATACTAAAAATGGTTAAAGGTCGGTCAAAATTGGGTGTCAACACTCATCCTTAAGAACATTTCATCCAAAGGCAACTACTAGAAATTGAACTTTCAAATCAAACTTTTGCATATAATATAACCAAGTTACAAACTAACCCAATAATCCAATTGAACCAAAATTCTCTAGAGCACAACACACCCATTAGGATGAATCTTTTCTCACATTACCAAGATAACATTCTGAGTCTATACCGGCTACAATCAGAAGTGAACCTAAACTAACCACCACATACTCATATTGCACAACTATCATAGATCTTATCAAGATTATCTTCCACCACCATAATTTTTCCATAAGCTTTAACTATAAAAATATATTTTTTTTTAGACATCAGTTACTCATCAAGGGAGAAAATGATTAAGTAAGCACCCAACAAGCGATACATTTCAAAATGTAGAACCTCTAATAATATTCTTAGAGAATTGTAACTCGTCATAACTCTTAAGTAAGTTCTCATAAACAACGTTGTAGAACGATTGGTATACTTTAACTATTCCTAACGACACCAATCTATCATAACTGAAATTACCAAGACCCAAGGATCCTAACCTATCAAGAAGACATAAGAGGATCGATACATTCGATCCAGCAAAAAGAATTCACCCATAGATGTGGAAACACGCGTAATATAAGAAGGGAATCATACTCCAAATAGTGAACAATACCAAGAAGGTGGTTACATTAGAATATACAGTACCAAAGTTGAATTATACTAAACACTTTTTCCATAATGTCCATATCAAATATTTCAATTCATCTGAGTACATCTCTCAATTTTATTTTTTTGGCCACATAATTCAACCAGACTGATCCCCATTACAATCTCATACATACTCGATTTATCAAACTCCATAGACTTCTGAGTACGATAACAAACATTCTAACCACACCAATCACTTATTTTACTCTCAATTCATCACTAGTATTAAAGTCTTCTTAGCAAACACATTATTGCCTCTAAAAATTTTGAACTATGGCTTTATCTCTTTCCATTTAAGCATTTCATGACAAATACAGGTCACACCCAGGGCTCATACAGTAATTTCAAATCTAAAAGTATTTTATCATCGAGATACAACAACTGAATCACACTCAATGTCAACTTCATGTATTTTTTTTTTCATATACCAAGTTGCAACTAACATTCAAAACCATCATACACCTTATACCAACACCTAAGAAATTTTTTTATCACCCCAATAATTCGGATGACAAGTTCACACAAATAATGAGGAGATGACCATTTTCATAACATTGCACAGTTCACAACCACACAAATATGAAGTCACATCAACAATAATTCAACAAGCCTTCAACCCTTTCTCAACACATCACAGATAAACAATTAATTAATCACGTTGACTTTTGTTATTCTTTTTTTTCATTATTAGAATTAATCAATGTGGACAAGTCAATCCATCACCAATTTCGTTATTCCCAAATATATACCACGAGAAAATACACGCACTTCATACACTTAACAAGAGTTTAGAAATCCACTTGCCTCAAATAGTCGAACAATATCACTCCGGGACTTGAGCTTTCCCCTTTCATAAATCTTCAGAATCAATGTATTCTATTCAAGTACATATTCACAATAAGATTTCAAAATTTACAATACCCACATTATTATGTGTTTAGCCTTGACCTAAAAATTCACTAGAATTTAGAATCAAGTTCATAAATCTTGATGCCAATTAACATTTCAACTATCATATTTTTCAAGTTTCAAACCTAGAGTTAAATTTTAATTTTTCCAAATAATACCACCATAATAATATACCATTATTTAATTTCTTTACTCACTATAAGAAAAACTAGTAAATATAATCAAAGTTGTACACTAACTCATGGAACGATAATACGTTCCATATACCATAACTACTAAATCATTATTCTAAAGGGAATTTTATATACCATTTGACTCCATCATTAGGCAATCATTATCTTGCCTCCACTAACCCTAAAATCTACAGAATTGGTGGCTTTAATATTGAAAAAAAAATCGGTTTAAGTCTTAATCTATTATATTCATATTATCACAAAAGATGTGATCCATTTAGTATATAGTTATCTACATAAAAAAATTAGGACTAGTTGTATTAAATGTTTGTTACCTGCCACTTGAGGTTTGTTCGTCTCCTCCGTCATTCGTCTGGTCAGGTATGTGTTCGTCCTTTCTCTCTTTTTTCTTTATTTTATCTTATTAAAATAATTATTTATTATATGTGACAAACCCTAGTAACTTATTTTTAATAAATATGGATCAAATATTACAAGGTGTTAAACAAATTATCACTTTAGCCCATTCATTATCAATTAAGTCAATTATCTACTATTATTCATTAATTCATTAACTCAAGTTAAAAGAATAATCAAATTATTTAAAAATGACCTTTGGTGTCATTACATTATCAAATACATGTATTCGTCTTCATCATTGCATATTCTAAAACATTCAATGTGGAATTTAGTGTGCGTCTTGTCCCACACCAGTGGCACATAACGAATACATATATTTTATAAATTTGGTGTAAAATTTGTTGTTTTGAATATTTAATATTATTTTATTATACAAAATTTAATTAAAAAATATATAAATTATATGTTTTAATAAATCTCCTGTATATTTAATTACTTCTATGAAATAGTTTTATAATATTAATTTTAGATATAAAATTTAGTGTAACGATCTGTTTAGTCGTTTGGAGCAGCAGAGTTAATTTCTGAAAATCACTGTCTGGGTCGACGGATCCCACGACGGACCGTCGAGTGTGTCTCGTTCCAAAACACTTAGAATTTCGAAATTTGGGTACTGAGATCGACTCTCTGAACTTCACGATGAAATGGCAGGATGGACCGTTGAGGGCTCGACGGACCGTCACAAATCCTTCCACAGAATTAACTCTCTGAACTTTGTGACGGACGTGCAAGACGGACCGTCACAGGCTGTGTGACCCTTACTGGGTCGGATTTCTGTTAAATATTTTAAGGGGCGTTTTGGACTATTCCTGCTTATAATTATAAAGTTAGTGGTTTAATGTTAATAATTTAATTACTTGGGGGTTAAAAGAGAGAACCTTGAAACAAGTAGTTGGGTATTTTATCATCTTTTATACTTAATTATATGCTAATTAGGGTAAAAGAAAGAGGGTTTGAATAAGAAAAAGAAAAAGAACAGAGAGAGAGGGAGAAACGATCGATTGAGAGAGAGGAAGAACGCAGCTTTGGAAAAGTAGATTGCTTGATCGCAATTCTTCGGTGGAGGTAGGTCATGGTTTATGCTATTTCATAGTAAAATCTTAATAGCGAATGATATGTATTGGGTAGTAATGTAAAGTCTCCTATATTGCTTAATCGTGTGTATGTATGATATGATTACATAATTGTGATGAATTAGCATGATGAGGCTGTTGAATCTTAAACCCTAAAATCTTTTTGTTAATAACGATGCCTTGGTATAAAAGAAGGCTTGATGAACTAAAAGATTGAGAATAGTAGATGGATCGGGTGTCATGTTCCGGCACCAGGATAATATATGGATCGAAGTGTCACGTTCCGACACCAGGATAGTATATGGATCAGGTGTCACGTTTTGACACTAGGATAGTATATGGATCGGGTGTCACGTTCCGACACCAGGATAGTATATGGATCGGGTGTCACGTTCCGACACCAGGATAGTATATGGATCGGGTGTCACGTTCCGACACCAGGATAGTATATGGATCGGGTGTCACGTTCCGACACCAAGATAGTATATGGATCGGGTGTCACGTTCCGACACCAGGATAGTATATGGATCGGAGTGTCAAGTTCCGACACCAGGATAGTAGATGGATCGGAGTGTCACGTTCCGACACCAGGATTAGTAAAGAGAATGAATCTTGAAATATGTTAATATACTCATTCTAAGGAACCTGTTTCCCAAAAAGAGTATGATGTGGAGGCTTGAGTCCTCATAGATGTGTTTGGTGATGTTGTAAATGATTCTTATACTCGTTGCTATCACCTGTTAAGAATATTAGTTGATTTTATGTTATTATCTGAAATATATTGCTTTCTATTTTTAGTTGGCCGATGATACCTACTCAGTACTCGTGTTTTGTACTGACCTCTTCTTGTAATTGATTTTCTTTGTTATTTGTGGAGTGCAGCGAACGTGCCATCGTCTTCAACTCAACCGCAACTCTAGCCAGTCTTCATCACGTCGGATCTCAGGGTGAGCTAATGCTTCTAGCTTGGACTGGATCTTCTTCTTCATGTCTTGATGCCTTGAAGTTCCGGCATGGATCATCTGTTTACTTATTTTAGCTTCCTAGATACTCTTAGATTTAGTAATTGAGGATAGAATGTTCTTGTGGTGATGACTTCCAGATTTTGGGAATGACAAGTATGGAGTTTTAGAAGTTATTTAATCGATTTTCGTTAATGAGTTTTAAGTCTTCCGCATTATATTTTGTTCATTATGGTTGAAATGTTGGGGTTTAGATTTGTTAGTTCGCTCACATAATAGGATAAGTGTGGGTTCCACTCGCGGCTCGTTTTGGGTCGTGAAAAACTTGGTATCAGAGCATTAGGTTCGTTGGTCTCATCACACAAGAACGAGTCTAGTAGAGTCTTAAGGAACGGTAGGGGGACGCCTTTACTTTTCTTTGAGAGGCTATAAGACTTTAGGAAAATTGCATTCTTTCTTTCTTTCGTGCTATTACTTGGATCCAATTGGTATCTAGGTGATACAAATTGGTATCTGACCATCTTCACTCTATTTCGCAGATGGTTAGAACTAGAGCAACAACTACGCCAACACCAGCACCGGCAGGACAGGGTGCGTCTGAGCCAGCCACTGGGGTTGTAGCTCGAAGGGGAGCAGTGACAAGGGGTCGTGGTAGAGGTCATGGGAGGACGTCCTATAGAGAAAGAGGACAAGCACCTGTCCCATCTAGTACTAGGGCGGTGACTCCTCCACCGACTGAGGAAGTAGTAAGAGAGGGTGAGGAAGGGGAAAGTGAGCAAGTGCAGAATGAGGAATTACCACCCCAACCTACCCCAAAGATGATTAATCAGGTTCTTGCTTATCATAGCGAGTTAACTGATCAAGGCTAGACACCTCCAGTGTTTTCTGCACCAGCACCTCAGGTTTCGGAAGTACGACAAGCCGCTGCTGAGGCTCCCCGCATGGATGCCTCATTGGAAATAGACATGTTTCCTCATTTGACTACAGAGCCTATAATGACAAGCGATCAGCATGAACTTTCAGTAAGTTCTTGAAATTGAAACCTCCAGTCTTCAAGGGTGCTGAATCCGAGGATGCCTACGATTTTCTTGTTGATTGTCATGAGTTACTACATAAAATGGGCATAGTGGAATGATTTGGCGTTGAGTTTGTAACCTATCAGTTTCAGGGAAATGCCAAAATGTGGTGGCGGTCACATGTTGAGTGTCAACCCGCACAGACACCACCTATGACTTGGGCGTCGTTCTCTAGCTTATTTATGGAGAAGTATATCCCCCGGACCTTGAGGGATAGGAAGAGAGATGAGTTCTTGAGCCTAGAGCAAGGCAAGATGTCGGTGACTGCGTATAAGGCTAAGTTCCGTACATTATCCAGGTATGCCACCCAGCTTTGCTTCAGTCCACAAGAGCGGATTCGCCGTTTTGTGAAGGGGTTGAGGTCAGATTTGTGGATTTCAGCCTTACAGGTAGCGGCTACAGCGAAATCCTTTCAGGAAGTGGTAGACTTCGTGATAGAGGTGGAGGGAGTGAAGCCAGATGAATTCACCATGGCATCGACATCTAAAAGGTTTTGTAAGGGAGGTGAGTTTAATGGTTCTTACTCCAGAGGGCAAGGTTCAGGAGGTTATCCAGCCCGACCTATTCAGTCTTCACTGCAGACTGTAGTTGGGGGTCCACCGCAGATCTGTCAACACTTCTCTGAGTTTGCAGGTTATCCCCAGACTTCGTCATTCTCACAGAGACCTATGCTTGAATCCAGAGAGTGTTATGGATGTGGGGAGACTGGAAACATTAAGAGGTATTGTCCAAAACAGAGTTACAGACCTCAAATAGTCAGAGGTAGAGGTGGTCAGGAAAGAGGCCGTCATTCTGGAGGGCATGGTGGCCGAGGTAATGGTGGTCACCAAAACGGCCGGGGTGACAGACAAATGGGAACTACTGCAGCGCAACCTGGTAGAGGCAACGGGCAGACAGGTGATAGGGCCCATTGTTACGCTTTCCCTGGGCGGTCGGAAGCGGAGACATCAGATGTTGTTATCACAGGTAATCTTTTGGTTTGTGATTGTATGGCTTCTGTATTACTTTACCCTGGATCCACATTTTCATATGTATCTTCTGCATTTGCTACTGGCCTTAATTTAAATTGTGAATTTCTTGATATGCCTATTCGTGTTTCTACTCCGGTGGGTGAGTCTGTGATAGTTGAAAAGGTATATAGGTCTTGTCTGGTGACTTTTGTGGGGAGAAATACTCCTGTAGACTTGGTTATCTTAGAAATGGTTGACTTCGATGTAATTCTGGGTATGACTTGGCTTTCTCCAAATTTTGCAATCTTAGATTGTAATGCTAAAACTGTAACGTTGGCCAAGCCTGGGACAGATCTGTTAGTGTGGGAGGGTGACTACACTCCCACTCCAGTTCGTATCATCTCCTTTCTTCGTGCTAAGAGAATGTTTAGTAAAGTGTGCTTAGCTTTCTTGGCACATCTCCAGGATGATACTACCCAGGTACCTTCAATTGAGTCGGTTCCGATAGTCCGTGAGTTTCTGGATGTGTTTCCTGCAGACCTTCCTGGTATGCCACCGGATAGAGATATTGACTTTTGCATTGATCTGGAGCCGGGTACTCGCCCCATTTCCATACCTCCTTATAGAATGGCTCCAGTATTGTTAAGGGAGTTAAAGGCCCAACTTCAAGAGTTGTTAAGTAAAGGTTTCATTAGACCAAGTGCATCCCCTTGGGGTGCTCCGGTGTTATTTGTGAAGAAGAAGGATGGGAGTTTTCGTATGTGCATAGACTACTGGCAGTTGAACAAGGTAACTATTAAGAACAAGTATCCCATTCCTCGCATTGATGACTTGTTCGATCAGTTACAAGGTTCTTGTGTCTTCTCTAAGATTGACTTGAGATCCAGTTATCATCAATTGAAAATACGGGCAACGGATGTGTCAAAGACTGCTTTTCGAACCAGGTATGGGCATTACGAATTTGTAGTAATGTCTTTTGGTCTTACGAATTCCCCTGCTGCTTTCATGAGCTTGATGAACGGGATTTTTAAGACATATCTGGATCTCTTTGTGATCGTATTTATTGATGATATACTGATATACTCCAAGAGTAAGAAGGAACATGAGGATCATTTGAGAATTGTGTTGGGAGTGTTAAGGGAGAAAAGGCTTTATGCCAAATTCTCCAAGTGTGAGTTTTGGCTAGATTCAGTGTCCTTTTTGGGTCACGTGGTTTCTAAGGATGGAGTGATGGGGGATCCTTCTAAGATTGAAACAGTGAGAAATCGGGTAAGACCTACTAATGTGTCAGAAATAAGGAGCTTTGTTGGTTTAGCCAGCTACTACCATCGATTTGTCAAGGGATTCTCTTCTATTGCTTCCCAATTTACGAACTTGACTAAGCAGAATGTTCCATTTGTATGGTCGGATGAATGTGAAGAAAGCTTTCAGAAACTCAAGACCTTGCTGACTATTGCACCTATCCTTACCTTGCCAGTAGAGGGTAAGAACTTCATTATTTATTGTGATGCATCCTATTCTGGTTTGGGTGCAGTGCTAATGCAAGAGAAGAATGTAATTGCTTATGCTTCGAGGCAATTAAAGGTGCATGAACGTAACTATCCGACCCACGATTTGGAATTGGCCGCACTTGTGTTTGCATTAAAGCAATGGAGACATTATCTATATGGGGTCAGGTGTGAAGTCTATACGGATCATCGTAGCCTATAGTATGTCTTTACTCAGAGGGATTTGAATTTGAGACAGAGGAGGTGGATGGAACTACTGAAGGATTATGATGTTACCATCTTGTATCACCCAGGAAAGGCTAATGTTGTGGCAGACGCCTTAAGTAGAATAGCAGGGAGCATGGGTAGTTTAGCCCACTTACAAGTTTCTAGACGCCCATTGGCTAGAGAGGTTCAGACTCTGGCTAACGACTTTATAAGGTTAGAAATAAATGAGAAGGGAGGATTTTTGGTCAGTATGGAGGCGAGATCTTCTTTTCTTGACAAGATCAAGGGAAAACAGTTTGATGATGAGAAACTAAGCCGAATTCGGGATATGGTGTTGCGAGGAGAGGCTAAAGAAGAAATAATGGATGAGGAAGGTGTTTTGAGAATTAAGGGAAGGGTATGTGTGCCCCGTGTTGATGATTTGATCCACACTATTCTTACAGAGGCTCATAGTTCCGGATATTCTATACATCCTGGTGCAACCAAGATGTACCGTGACCTAAAGCAACACTTTCGGTGGAGTAGAATGAAGCACGACATTGTTTATTTTGTTGCCAAATGTCCAAATTTACAGCAAGTAAAGTATGAACACCAGAGGCTCGGAGGAACACTTCAGAGAATGTCCATTCCTGAATGGAAGTGGGAAAGAATTGCAATGGACTTCGTGGTTGGTCTTCCAAAGACATTGGGGAAGTTTGACTCTATTTGGATAATTGTCGACAGATTAACTAAGTCTGCTCACTTCATCCCGGTAAAGGTGACCTACAATGCAGAGAAGTTAGCCAGACTCTACATCTCAGAAATTGTTCGATTGCATGGAGTTCCACTTTCCATCATATAAGATAGAGGTACGCAGTTTACTTCTATGTTTTGGAGAACATTGCATGCTGAATTAGGTACTAGGTTGGACCTTAGTACTGCATTTCACCCTCAGATCGATGGTCAGTCTGAGCGAACAATTCAGGTGTTGGAAGATATGCTTCGTGTATGTGTGATAGAATTTGGGGGTCATTGGGATAACTTCTTACCCTTAGCGGATTTTTCATACAATAATAGCTATCACTCAAGTATTGATATGGCTCCTTTCGAAGCATTGTATGGGAGGAGATGTAGGTCTCCCATTGGTTGGTTTGATGCATTTGAGGTTAGACCTTGGGGTACTGATCTTTTGAGGGATTCATTAGAGAAGGTGAAATCTATTCAAGAAAAGCTTTTAGCGGCTCAAAGCAGGCAAAAGGAATATGAAGATCGAAAGGTTAGAGACTTGGAGTTCATGGAGGGTGAGCAAGTCTTGCTGAAGGTTTCGCCCATGAAAGGGGTGATGCGGTTTGGAAAAAGAGGTAAGGTAAGCCCAAGGTATATTGGACCATTTGAAGTACTTAAGCGAGTAGGGGAGGTGGCTTATGAATTAGCCTTGCCCCCAGGACTGTCAGGAGTACATCCGGTATTTCATGTGTCTATGTTGAAAAAGTACCATGGGGATGGAAACTACATTATTCGATGGGATTCAGTTCTGCTTGATGAGAATTTGACTTATGAGGAGGAGCCTGTTGCCATTCTAGATAGAGAAATTCGCAAGTTGAGATCAAGGGAGATTGCATCCATCAAAGTTCAACGGAAGAATCGACCTGTTGAAGAGTCCACTTGGGAGAAGGAGGCTGATATGCGAGAAAGATACCCACACCTGTTTACAGATTCAGGTACTCCTTTTCGCCCTTGTTTTTCTTGTTGTGATCGTTCGAGGACGAATGATGGGTAAATTGGTATCTATTCTAACGACCTGTTTAGTCGTTTGGAGCAGCAGAGTTAATTTTTGAAAATCACTGTCTGGGTCGACGGATCCCACGACGGACCGTCATGGGCACGACGGACCGTCGAGGATGTCTCGTTCCAAAACACTTAGAATTTAGAAATTTGGGTACTGAGATCGACTCTCTGAACTTCACGACGAAATGGCAGGACGGACCGTTGAGGGCTCGACGGACCGTCACAAATCCTTCCACAGAGTTAACTCTCTGAACTTTGTGACGGACGTGCAGGACGGACCGTCACAGTTGTGACGAACCGTCATAGTTGTGACGAACCGTCACAGTTGTGACGAACCGTCACAGGCTGCGTGACCCTGACTGGGTCGGATTTCTGTTAAATATTTTAAGGGGCGTTTTGGACTATTCCTGCTTATAATTATAAAGTTAGTGGTTTAGTGTTAATAATTTAATTACTTGGGGGTTAAAAGAGAGAACCTTGAAACAAGTAGTGGGGTATTTTATCATCTATTATACTTAATTATATGTTAATTGGGGTAAAAGAAAGAGGGTTTGAATAAGAAAAATAAAAATAATAGAGAGAGAGGGAGAAACGATCAATTGAGAGAGAGGAAGAACGCAGCTTTGGAAAAGTAGATTGCTTGATCGCAATTCTTCGGTGGAGGTAGGTTATGGTTTATGCTATTTCATAGTAAACTCTTAATAGTGAATGATATGTATTGGGTAGTAATGTAAAGTCTCCTATATTGCTTAATTGTGTGTATGTATGATATGATTACATAATTGTGATGAATTAGCATGATGAGGTTGTTGAATCTTAAACCGTAAAATCTTTTTGTTAATAATGATGCCTTGGTATAAAAGAAGGTTTGATGAACTTAAAGATTGAGAATAGTAGATGGATCGGGTGTCACGTTCCGGCACCAGGATAGTATATGGATCAGGTGTCACGTTCCGACACCAGGATAGTATATGGATCGGGTGTCACGTTCCAACACCAGGATAGTATATGGATCGGGTGTCACGTTCCGACACCACGATAGTATATGGATCGGGTGTCACGTTCCGACACCAGGATAGTATATGGATCGGAGTGTCACCTTCCGACACCAGGATAGTAGATGGATCGGAGTGTCACGTTCCGACACCAAGATTAGTAAAGAGAATGAATCTTGAAATATGTTAATATACTCAATCTAAAGAACCTGTTTCCCAAAAAGAGTATGATGTGGAGGCTTGAGTCCTCATAGATGTGTTTGGTGATGTTGTAAATGATTCTTATACTCGTTGCTATCACCTGTTAAGAATATTAGTTGATTTTATGTTATAAAAAAGAGAGATTCGTCTTAATATATATACTTTACAAAAGAGATTAATTGCTTAAAGTTCCTTCATAAATATTATTTATTCTGCCCCAAGCTTCGCTACCAATATCATAAACAAGCACCTAAAATAGTTCACAAACACCGAAAAAAATCCATATATTAGCTTAAATGACAATACATTTTATTGAAGACGTAATTCATCAAAACAAAAGTCAAATTTTCCATAAATTATCGCAAAAGGGTCATTTCATAATAAGCTTTCTAACAAATTACTAATGGATCTTTTCTATTGCTAAAAAATTATTGACGTAATAATAATCAACTTACTAAATAAATTTGAAATTTCTTGATAAAATCTTTAATAATTGATTGTCAATGTAGTTTAAAATAATACTATCAGATTTACCAACCAAATTGGTATGTGTTAGTATAATTGCTAATGGATATCAATTACACTTTTCCGTTACTATAATTACCAAACGGTTGCAGACAAAACTTGTATATTAAAGAACCAAATTAATCAACTTATTTTCTATTAATTAGTAAAGTTACTAATGAAATACCAATCAAATTTTAGTAAGCAAATTTAACAACAAAAAATTTTGGAATCAAGATTCAAAAATTGCCAACAATTTATTTTATCATTTACAAATCGAATTTTAGTCGGTAATATTACTAGCGATATAAAATTGGTTGGCAAAATTTATTATTGAGTTTATTAGCAACAGATCAATATCCGTCGGCAATCCATTGGTTATAAACATTGTGAAATGATATTATCAATTCACCAGCAAAATTTGTTGTCGGTAATTCGGAAATTTTTGTAGTGAAAATTTATCACTTGTATCCGTTTTAACATATGTTTTGGTGTTTGACAAATCGTAGAGTTTATTAGGAACAAGTAAAATAAGATTTAAGTTTATTTTTTAAATGATAGTCAAAATTTTACGAATCGCCTTATATATTATTTGTGTATTATTTAGAACAAAAATATTACTCAACTATTATTATTTTTTTCTCAAAAATAGTAAACTATTCAAAAGTCCTCTTCCCTCCTAGTTGGCATACCACACCATTAAAGCTTTATTTTTCTCTCTCTAAATTATAGACTTGTCTAAATCATTTAACCAAAATTAAAATCTTCTTATTTTGTTTCTTTAAAAATAAATTAGTTTATTTAAGAGAAATTTGTATGCTTAAGAATTTTTTCTAGTACTTAAAATTTATATTATTTTCCTTAATAGTCACTCTGAAAATTTCTTACACAAGAGACTTTAAATTTTTAAAAGACAATAATATCTTTTACCTATCACATTTTTTTGCAAAAATACCAAATACCTTAAGAATTTCCTTCTATTATAGTTGAGATGCAAGAAAAAATTACAAATAATCTACTTTCCAACACATATTTCTACAAATAAAATTCAAAGAAAAATCTTTTTAGATAATTATTACTTGAGGATTTTTTAAATCCCTAAGTAAATTATCTAGGGATTTTAAGCAAGTAAATTGTCATAAAAATATTCAAACAAATTTGTAATGTTAACATAGGGAAAGGTTAATAAAAAGCGAGAATTACTATTCAAGTTTTATTTTTAATTTTTTATTCATTTGTGATTGTCCCTTCTTCCAACAATATATAATGATTGTTCACTATACTAACCATTTCATAACATACAATAATAGAAGGTATTGACTTTTTTCAGTTTCACTCTTATTTAAGTAAGTTATTTACTTGTCCATTTTTTACTTGACATATATAAATACTTTTTTTGTCCTTTATTACTTGTCAACTTTTTATTTTTTAGTTATCTCTAATTGCTTGTCAATTTTGACAAATCAAAAAAAGATAATTTTTACCTATTAATACAATCATTTAATTTCTTTAAAAAATGTAAAACTTCTTAAACATCTTAAGTCTTTAATTCATCAAATTCATAAATAATAGAGGTAAAATAGTAAACTCACTGTGTCAATAATTGTTTTCTTGATAGATATGTCAATTTAAAAGTGGACAATAATTATGGACAGAAGAAGTAATAATAATATTGTAAATTTACCATTTTACTCATATTAATTGATAGAATTTTCAAAATTAATTTATTCATTAAAGAGGTTTACATTTTCCAAAAACATTATCTCTTTAAATAAATTGAGGGTGTAATAGATTAAAAAATAATTTCTTTTCGTTATTTGTCAAAAGCTGACAAGTAAAAAAAGATAAAATTGGACAAGTAAAGCCAAGTTTCTTGTCATTTTTTGACGAATCAAGATTAGACTATTTCTTTTTTTACTTATTATATACCCAATTTATTTAAAGTTAATGTTTATGAAAAAAGATAAAATCTCTTTGATCAGTAAATTAATTTTAAAATTCTATCAACTAATAGAAGTGAAATGGTAAACTCATTATATTAATTATTATTATTTTATTAAATAAGTATACATAGGAGTATTCTTAATGCAATTAAATACAGTAAAAAAAAAATCCAGTAATAAGCATGTAGTTTATTGGGTTAAACAACATTAAGAGATTGGATTCTTGGTGGATCCTATGCTTTTGGAGACCAAGCAAGAGTTTGATCCCTGACCCACCTACCCCATGGCACAAAAGTTTGCCTTGTAGCACCATTTGGATTTTAGGTTATATTCTATTCTATCATATCCAACCCTTTTTCCTCATCTATTGGTCAAACATTAAAAGTTCATATGATATGTGGATGAGATCTAAGAAATAAACATATCTTATATAAATATATAAGATAGAAACAAAGAAAGGATCAGAATATTAGAGGAAAGACAGTTGCATTTGGTGAAATAATATTTATCTATAATATACTTCTAATCTAGCTAAGTTCAGCGTAAACATAAAGCTGAACTTCTGCCACAAAGTATATCGGTACCAACTTCTTATATGTCATTTTCTATTTTAATTAAGCTCACGCAATTTTATTTCACTAAACAATTCAATTAGTCTTTTAAAATTTATAATCTTGAATTAGACTTTCAAAATTCGAGTAAATTACTTAGATAATAATTTATGTTTGAAAATTTACTTTATAATATTATTTTTGTTTTTTTAGGACCATAATATATTATCCAAACTATTTTTATTTTTCTAAAAATATACTCTTCTCTCCTAATGAGATGCCATATCACATCATTTTATTTTTTTGCATAATGTATAAGTATTCTCTCGACATATACCCGAAATCTCATATACACACTTATATTATACTAAGGTCTTATTATCCTCTGAACTTATTTATTAATAATTTTCTACCCCTTTTCGGCCTACGTGGCAGTATCTTGTGGTTCAACGCTAGTTGACTTTTTTTCTCAAGTTAGTGTCACATAGGCCGAAAAGAGGTAGAAAATTACTTATAAAATAAGTTCAGGGGTAATAGGACCTTAGTATAGTATAAGTGTGCTTTTGAAATTTTGAGCATAGGTTGAGGAGGTACTTGTGCATTTTCCTTATTTTTTTAACAAGAAGCTTTCTAAAAATACAAGGAAAAATGCACAACTACCCCCTCAACCTATGCCCAAAATCCCCGAGTCACACTTATACTATACCAAGGTCCTATTACCCTCCTGAACTTATTTTATAAGTAATTTTATACCCCTTTTCGACCTACGTGACATTAACTTGAAAAAAAGTCAACTTGCGTTAGGCCCACAAGATGGTGCCACGTAGGTCGAAAAGGGTAGAAAATTATTAATAAAATAAATTTAAAGGATAATAAATGTGTCACTGAAATTTGAGACAGATTAAGAGGGTACCTGTGCGTTATCCCAAAATACAATAAAAGCCTATTTAATGTCTCGGTAAGCAATATCTTTTAGGTACTCTAACCAAGCATTTACCCCAAATCTCAAATTTTATAAAAGGTAATTAAATTTTAAATTAAAATTAAATAATATATGTTATATGAATTGTACAACATATATATATGTTCGAAGCCAACAAGTAAAGGGACGAACACTGCAACATTTAATTGTACAAGATGTTGTATGAATTGTACAACATATTTGGCTCATCACATCAAGATGATGGCACGTGTGCATTGTATTTTTTTTCCAAACCACGTGTACTTCTTCGAATACTTACCATGGACACAATATTGTACTTTCTCTCTCCGCCTACATTCTCTCTCCTTGCTTACAACTCTTCAATCTTCTTTGCGGTAAGTTTTTCAATTCTTCGCAATTCTATTTCTTCTTCGTTATTCTACTGTCAGATATTCTATCTCTCTGTTTTTTTTTTGTATAAAAGATTTTAAACATACATCAAATCTTTTTGTTGATGCCTAAGGTCTTAATAATGGCAATGTATATTCAAATTAAAATACTCTGAATTTCATTAGCAGGTATAAACATCGACTTTTTCATTATTTATATTATTGGATTCTATAATTTACTCTAAAGATTTATTTTGCCTTGTGCGGTTCTCCAACTCTACATTTTTGGTCTTCCTTTTAATCATTAAATTTCATAATTGGAGATAATTTAACTACAATTTTAATGTTAACAGTGAGATACTAAAAATGACTTCTTCTAAAATATAGAATAGAAATTTCTATATTTATATATGCACAACTAAAGATGGAAACAAAAATTGATATAATAATATAGGCGCTGATACATTAATCTGATGTGCGAGATATATTAATCGTGAAGTAAGATATGTTACATTTTATACATGATACACTAATTTGGTATAGATTTTATACATGATACACTAATCTAATGCGTGAGATGCATTAATTTGATGCGCTAGATACATTAATCTGACGCTGATACATTAATTTAAGGTGTGAAAATGAAGAATTTTGAGAATTTGTAAAACTAATAAACGTTAATGGTAATAAGAGAATTTAAATATGAGATTTCTGAAATATTTCTTGTTTTCTTTTTTCTGAGTTGGGCTACTTTTAGGCCTATTCCTTATATAAGTATTGTACCTCTTTTGTTTTTAGTAAAATCAACTTAGAATTTTTTCAAAAAAGATAAATGTAAGAAAAAATTACGTGAATATATATATATATATATATATATATATATATATATATATATATATATTAGTTAATTACTTAACATAATTGCTAATTACAATTCACCAATAATGTGGGTTGTGGTTCAAGTTTATATAATTTCTCATGTTTGTATAATTCGCTATGAACAATTCTTTATTTGATTTGTATTTGTATATGATTGTTGTGTATGATTGTTTATATTTATATGTAGTTGTGGTTTCCTTTGATTTTCTTAGTTTAACATCAGATATATTCAAAAAAAATTGTATAACTTTTTAAAGTTTGTATAAACGTGTAGATTATATATGACTAAAATACAACAGGTATCAACAAATACAAAACTGGGTAACAGAAAATATTGATTCTGTAACATAATATAAATTGATTGTATTATTATATTTATTATTTAAAATACAACATGTATTAACAAATACAAAAATATGTACAAATGCAAGATCGACATTTTAAAATAGTGGAGAATATAATTCAACAAACACTTTTAATTTGTTGAGATATCAGCGAATATGGATGAACAAATAAAAATAAGAGAGGAATTAAATAGTAGTTGATTGATTGTGTTATAATAAATAATATTTTACTTTCAACTCAACTTTGTATTTTGGGGATGAGGGGTTCTTGTGACCTCAAATTATATCTAAATCCATTCCCACACAAAAGAATTGACATTTATGTTAACTTATAAAGTTTTGTATAATGACAAACTACCTTATGTCGTAGGAAAATCAAGACTAGTGTATTTCTGTTAGATATACAAAATCTTACAGATTCATGCTTCAAGAATCAAATCATCAACAATCAATTAAGGAGAAGATTGATTCACTCAAATCAATCTAATTAAAGATAGATTTATTCAAATCGATCTGATCTCAAGGAATCAAATCAAATCTTGCAAGATAAATCTGCTATTGCTGGAACTAAATCAAAGAAGATTTATATTAAATCAAGCATGAGAATCAAAAAGGAAAAATGCGAAAGAAGGAAAGCAACGAGTTGCCCTCACTGAAGCAACACTGCCATCATTCAAGGAATCAAGGGAATTGAAGAAATCACAATCCTAGCATATGACTAGGATGAAGTAATCTGGAAGATAGAAGATCAAATTAGCCAAGTATCAAGAGTACAAGAAAATCCTTAAAAAGAAGGAATAATATTAAGATCACACAAATATCTTCAAGAAAAGGAAGATGATCAAGATTATAGGAAGATTTCTAAATAAGGAAAATCAGCAAAGATCACATAAATATCTTCAAGAGAAGGAAGAGAATAAATTAAGGAGAAGATTGATTCACTCAAATCAATCTAATTAAAGATAGATTTATTCAAATCGATCTGATCTCAAGGAATCAAATCAAATAATGCAAGATAAATCTGCTATTGCTGGAACTAAATCAAAGAAGATTTATATTAAATCAAGCATGAGAATCAAAAAGGAAAAATGCGAAAGAAGGAAAGCAACGAGTTGCCCTCACTGAAGCAACGCTGCCATCATTCATGGAATCAAGGGAATTGAAGAAATCACAATCCTAGCATATGACTAGGATGAAGTAATCTGGAAGATAGAAGATCAAATTAGCCAAGTATCAAGAGTACAAGAAGATCCTTAAAAAGAAGGAATAATATTAAGATCACACAAATATCTTCAAGAAAAGGAAGATGATCAAGATTAAAGGAAGATTTCTAAATAAGGAAAATCAGCAAAGATCACATAAATATCTTCCAAAGAAGGAAGGATATCGGGCCCTACTGAATTTCATTCAACCGACGACCGGGCCTAGTGGTGCTTGCGGCTTTTCCTATTTCGGCTTGGATTGAAAAATTGGCTAGCTCATATGGATATGAATTAATCAACCGAAATCAAGGACTCAACCAGGATCCTTGATTTAAAATACCCTCGGGTTATTCCTTAACAAGTGCAGCCCTCAATCACTATATAATCCTCATCTAGGCTTAGTTGTGAGGCACACACTTCACTTGAACTTATATTGTAATCTTTTTTTATCTTTCATAAAACGTTGTACACCTTTGAGTGAACAATTGTAAAGAAAAGAAAAAGAAAGATCTGAGTGTAGGTTATACAGGTAAAGGTTGTGTAAGAGAAGAAGGTCTAATTTGCATATCAGACGGGCTCTTAATCGTAACATTTTGTACACTCAAGTTTTCAACAAGCTCTTAAAGAAACCCTTGTAAACCAAGGGGACTGGACTAGGTATCACATCAGTGATCCGAACAAATATAAAAATACTCTGTGTTATTTACTTACTGCATGTTATTATTGTTTATCTATTTTACTAACATGCAGGTGAGTCGACTGACCAGAACAGGAAGTCGATTTAAGGGAATTTTACGCCCCTCCTCTCTTGACTTTCAATTTACACATATGAACAATATAAGAATCACTGACTACGACCTTAAATGTTAAAAAAAGAATGATTCTGGTCTTAGCTTAGAAACTTTTGAAATGTTACATCTGCCCTCGACTGTATTTATTATTTAAAATACAACATGTATCAACAAATACAAAAATGTGTACAAATACGAGATTGATATTTTAAAACAGTGGAAAATACAATTCAACAAACATTTTTATAACAAACATTTTTAATTTGTAGATATATCAACGAATATGGATGAACAAATAAAATTAAAGAGAGGAATTAAATAGTAGGTAATTAGATTGTGTTACATGGATATAACAACAGACATGATAAAGAAGAAGAAAAAAGGTAGCTTCGAGATCACCACCCTTACTAGGTTCATCTAAGAAACTTTACTATACAAAATGAACAAATACATGAACTCTAAAAAGCACCTCAACTATGTTAGGATCGAATTCATGCACACACACTTGATGAATGAAGAACACAAGAACTTTCAAGAGAAAGAGATAAGAGATCTAGAAAGAGAAAGAGAAAACCCAATATTTTGTGGTAACACCCCGTGAGTAAACTTCCACGGCGATGGGGTATATTTATATTAATAAATCAGAGTATTTTTGGTTACAGAGAATAAATAGAGAATAAATAGTAAAGCCTAAAAAAAGTTATATATATTAATCAGACTCCAAAACCTAACAATTCTCCCACTTAGAGACTGATTCAGTCATCCAAAAAAGTACATTCTCAAAAAAAAAATCTCTTCATCATCAACAACTTTACCGCACCGCAACATCTGTAGCAACAACTACAGAAGACCAACCGAGGTTTTGCATAACCCCAGTTTTTCAACATCAACACATTTCGTCAACATGTCTTCGCACCCTCTATCTTCTCCAAGCACATATCACCATCCTCCACTATCCTGCGAGTGTAATGGTATCGCCTTCTGATGTGCTTTGTCTTCGAATGATAGACTGGATTTTTCACCAACTGTATGGCACTCTGCTATATGAGTAAAGAATCTTCTCGCTCTGCTTCTTTCCCAATTCCTCAAGATAATCTGCCAGCCATATCATCTCTTTCTCAGCTTCAGCTATTGCCACATACTCAACTTCAAAAGATGAAAGAGAAACACACTTCTGAAGCCTGGACATCCAACTCACTGCAGTTCCACCTATGGTGTAAATATACCCGGATGTACTCTTTCTCGAGTCAACATCCCCACAAAGATTAACATCCACAAAACCCTATAGAGTCATCTTGCCTTTGCCAAAACAAAGTGACGTACTGGATGTACCTCTCAGATATCTCAGAAGCCACTTCACAGCTTCCCAATGCTCTTTCCTAGGGTTCGCCATGTACCTGCTAGCAACTAACACTATATGTGCTATATCATGTCTAGTGCAGACCATAACATACATCAAACTACCATTTGCTGAAGCATATGGAACAAGTTCCATGTGATCACGCTCCTCGGCAGTCTTGGGTGACTGCTCCTTTGACAATTTAAAGTGATTTGCCAATGGAGTAGTCCTGGGTTTAGCATCATTAACCCTGAATCTGCTCAACATTTTCTAAATGTAAAACTCTTGAGATAGATTTAAAGTGCCAACAGATCTATCCTGAGAAATCTTCATCCCCAAAATCTGCTTCGCTGGACCCAAATCTTTCATCTCAAATGTTGCAGACAACCTTGTCTTCAGATTGTTAATCTCCCTCATACTAGATCCTGCAATCAACGTATCATCCACATACAAGAGTAGAAAGACATATGAATCAGTGTATTTCTTGAAGTAACAAACAAGGATCCTTTTCAGCTTTGCAAAATCCACTCTTGGTCATGAAAGAGTCAAATTTCTTGTACCACTGCCTTGGTGCTTGCTTTAGTCCATACAAGCTCCTGGTGAGCTTGCACACCATGTGTTCCTTGCCTGGAACCACAAATCTTTTCGGTTGCTGCATATAGATCTCTTTGTCCAGATCTCCATGTAAAAACGCTGTTTTTACATCCATTTGCTCTAGATGCAAATTCTCTGATGCAACAATTCTCAACAGAATTCGAATAGAGGTTAACTTCACAGTAGGAGAAAATATTTTAGCATAATAAATACCTTTCCTTTGTGAATATCCTTTAACCACTAAACGAGCCTTGAACCTTCTTTTGCCATCTGGTTCACTCTTGATTCTAAACACCCACTTGTTTAGCAAAGCTCTTTTCCCTGTAGGTAACTCAGTCAACACCCATGTGTCGTTCTTCTCAAGTGACCTCATCGCATCATCCATGGCTTGCTCCCACTTGATCGAATCCTCCACCTGTAGGGCCTCATCAAAAGACTCTGGTTCCCCTTCATCAGTCAGCAATAGATAGTGTAATGAAGGTGAATACCTATCTGGTGCCCTGATGGTTCTGGATGATCTCCTTAACACCTGTCCAAGTGTAACTTGCTCCACTTCAGATTCTTCGGTAGGAGTTGGTTGAGTATCTGCTTCGACATCTCTGGGGTTACTCTTCTTCAACTCAACCTCAACTCCCACTTGCTTTGTAATCTCTAGAACCTTCTACTCTCTGTCCTTGTACAGGACAGACTCATCAAATGTCACATCACAATGTCTCAGGATCTTTCTGTTCTTGTCATCCCAAAACCTGTAACCAAACAAATCAGAACCATAGCCTATGAAGTAACACTTCACAGCCCTGACATCGAACTTGTCTCTCTTTTCTGGATCAACATGAACATAAGCAGTGCAACCAAAAGTCCTCAAGTGTGAGTACTTGAGTTCTTTTCCTGTCCACACCTCCTCTGGAATCTTGAACCCTAAAGGAACTGATGGCCCCCTATGGATCAAGTATGTAGCTGTGCTCACAGCATCTGCCCAAAATGTTTTGGGTAGCCCACAATGTATCCTCATAGTCATTGCACGCTCATTCAATGTTCTGTTCATCCTCTCAGTAATTCCATTCTGCTTTGCCTTACCAGGAACTGTTCTCATCAATCTGATTCCCTCAGCTGCACCGAATGCCTTGAACTCTGATTTGTCATACTCTCGTCCATTTTCAGACCTTAGGCATTTGACTTTCAAACCGGTCTGATTCTCAACTTCAGCTTTCTACTTCTTGAAAGTTGCAAACACATATGACTTATGCTTCAAGAAGTAAACCCATACCTTCCTGCTGAAATCATCAATGAAGGTAACATAGGATCTGGATCCTCCAAGTGATGATACTGGAGATGGTCCCCAAACATCTGTATGGACCATTTCCAACCGCACTTTATTTGGCTCTCTAGGAGTCTTTGTGAAGCTTACTCTTTTCTATTTTCCCATTACACAGCTCTCGCAAAGACCCATATCAACAGACTTCAGACCCTCTAATGTTCATTTTGCAACCAGCATCTTCATTCCTTTAGCACTCATGTGTCCAAGTCTGTTGTGCAACAAACATGAACCGGAAGCACCTTCAACAACAACGACCATGTTAATACACCCTGCAGTGGTGTACAAGGTACCAGATTTGGTGCCACGAGCTACTAACATAGCACCTTTCACAATCTTCCATGAACCTTTCCCAAACTCTGCTGCATATCCCGTGCTATTCAACTGACCAACAGAGATCAGATTTTTCTTGAGCCCAGGAATATATCTAACATCCTCCAGTGTCCACTGGTTTCCCGAGGTGGTCTTTATGAGAACATCCCCGTTTCCTTCAATCTCTAAGGCTTTATTGTCAGCAAGATACACCTTTCCAAAATTTCCATATTTGAAATTTTGGAACAACTCTTTGCTTGGAGACTAATGGAAAAATGCACCAGAATCCAAAATCCATGATTTAACCGGGCTGTTTACACTAAGGATTAGAGCATCCCCACTGTCCTCTGCTGAATTTACAAAATCATTGTCATCTCCAAATTTCTGATTCTGTTTCTTCTTTGGCTTTGTAAAGTTCGTCCGAAAGTGCCCTTTTTCTCCACAGTTCCAACAAGTCACGTTTGATCTGTTCAGAGATTTTCCTCGATTCTTTGATTTTGATCGACCATGTTGATTTTGTCCTTTCATCTTACTTCTCCCCCTTCGGTCAACATTGAGAGCACTGCCTGATGAATCTCCCACTTCTCGTTTGCGAATACTTTCGCTATGAACAACATCACAGATTTCATCAAACTTCAGTTTCTCAGATCCACGGGAACTGCTAATCGAAGCAACAATAGTATCCCAAAACTCGGGCAGAGAAGACATCAAAATCAACGCTTTAATTTCATCTTCAAAATTGATATCCACAGAATTGAGTTGACTCACAATCATATTGAACTCGTTTATATGATCAGAAAAGGATCCATTCTCAGACATCTGTAAATTGAACAATCTACGCATCAAATATACCTTGTTTATTGCCGATGGTTTTTCATACATGTTTGATAGCGCCTTCAACAGACCAGACGTAGTCTTTTTCTTCACGATGTTGAATGACACGTTTCTTGACAAAGTCAACCGGATCAACCCTAGAGCCTGGCGATCCTTAAGGTTCCACTTCTTCTCCATCATGGATTCTGGCTTCACTCCGGTCAACGGTTCGTGAAGATCTTTCTGGTACAGATAATCTTCGATCTGAAATCTTTCAGAAACTGAAACCGGATCCATCAAACTTCTCGATTCCAAGCTTTGAACTATCCATCTTCAGTGATCGTGTTGAATCTCCTTAGCTCTGATACCAGTTGTTAGGATCGAATTCACGCACAAAAACATGATGAATGAAGAACACAAGAACTTTCAAAAGAAAGAGATGAGAGATCTAGAGACAGAAAGAGAAAACCCAATATTTCGTGGTAACACTCTATGAGTAAACTTCCACGGCGGTGGGGTATATTTATATTAATAAATCAGAATATTTTTAGTTACAGAGAATAAATGGAGAATAAATAGTAAAGCCTAAAAAAAGTTATATGTATTAATAAGACTCCACAACCTAACAAATTATGCACTTACGCATCCTAAAAATACTACCTTTAATAATCCTAACTCTTAATCTAAAGACTCTGAACAAACACAACAACATAATAACAACAAAAAGCACCACACCAACACATATAAACAGAAAAACGCTTATGTAGCACACCAAGCATCCCCCCTACCCCCAAACAAAAAAAATATCTTTTGCAGCCCAACATAGTTGATTTCAGTGTTGTGTTTTTCACCGTAATAATATAACCGAAGCAATTTAATTATATGTTTAGAGCATTACTTTTTTTATGTACATGCACGAAGAAAATAAGCTCATATACCTTCAATTAATATTAACAATTTTGTTCCAAATAGGCTACGTACAAAAAATATATAGTTATATAAGTGATGATTTGTTCCTGCTACACTATATGTGATGAATATGTAATTGGGTAGGTGATGACAAAAGTGTACGACCACTTCAAGATCCATGAGTATAAACATTATATATAAAGAGACCACTATACTCAACCTTCAACCAAGTTTGGTCCACACGAGCCTAACCTAAATTTCTTGAGGGTGGTATCTTGCTATATTGTTCATGTTCTCGCGTTCAATATGATAAATAATAATTTCACTTCCACTTCATAGATAATCAATATTTGTGAAATTGAAAGAACACATATATGTTTCTTAGCAAAAAAAGGTAGAATTTTACATAAGCAGATTGCGGAGGAAAAAAGGGAGGGATGTCTCCAAAAATAACTATCGAATATATAGAGTACTAATCTTTCATAATTTTTCTCACATAGCCTTTCTATATTATCGTTGAATTCTTCGTAATACATTTTACACCTAAGAAATTGATACAAAATAATGAATGAGTACATGCATGTGCAAAATCAAATAAAGGAAGAGAGACAAATGCTCACAAGATTTCTGGTGAGTTTTACTTAATTCTATTTATTTCTTGTTGTATCCATTTCATAATGAGAGGTCTCTAAACTAATCCCAATCCCCAAAATGAGAAAAGATATAAGTAAAAGATAATTTGACTTTGATAAGAAAGAATCAGTATCGCGGGAAAAAAATCAAACCCAAAAACTGGAAGGAAAACACAGAGATTTTGATTAAATTGAGAGATTATCTGCATTTTTTTATAGTCAAATATGAAATTTCATCACCAAATTGATGCTACATCTGAAAACTGGAACAATTCTTCGCTATATTTCCACCTATTAGCTCTTCCTCTCTGAAAATGTGATACCCATTTCTAATTCACTTTTTTTGACTTCTCCATTAAGAGTGAGAATGAAAATGAAAAATAGAAATGTAGAATATGATTGAAAAGATGATAGACTAATGAAAGAACTGTAGTAAACATGTAGAAGGACACGTGTTTATTCAATAGTGAATAGGCTTAATTGTATAGTAAAATTTTTGACACTATTGGTACAACTTTGTATAACTGTGTTTGTACTCATCTCGTTGGCTTATATATAAGAGTAAAGTCGAGTAAACATGTAGAAGGCCACATGTTTATTCAATATTGAATAGGGCTTAATTGTATAGTACAATTTTTGATACTATTGGTACAACTCTATAGCTTTGTTGGTATTCATCTTGTTGGCTTATATATATATATATATATATATATTATTAATTATCAACGCAAAACATAATTTTTGATTATTTTAACGTGGAAAAAATCAAATACTTCATTTTTACAAAAGTCGTACAAGATGGAACCTACAGTTCAATTTTTATACAACTTTTTTTTGATAAATTGTTAGCAAATTAGTTTAATGACTAATTAGTTTGTGAATTTTCTTTACCTATAATTTTTTATGATTGTTATTTAAAAAATATTGACAACTAAATATTAAATATTAGTTAATTTTGTTGAAAAAGTAGTTATCTTTTATAGAATTCAAGAATGGGGTAAATGTTTTAATTGAATACCTAAAAGAAATTGTTAGAGAGACATGAAACAAATTGTTATTGTATTGTTTGAACTTTTTGTCAAAAATAATATTTCCTCCGTTTTATTTTATGTGATAAAATTTGACCGTGCACAGAGTTCAAGAAATAATGAAGACTTTGACATGTTTACCAAATTGTTCTTCAAAAAGTAAACTCATTTTTCTCTCTCCTCATAAATATATTAGAAACTATTTTTAAAATTAAGTGGGACCAAAAAGATTAAAGAAGAATTGTACCTTTAAATACTTACCATATAAGAAAAAGTGATATTCTTTTTGGGACTGACCAAAAAGGAAATGGTTCATAAAAAATGGGACGGAGGGAGTAATAGCTTGACATAACATCTTTTCACGAGAGTTGCATATATTTTGAGGAAAATAGGAATATGAATAAGAACAATAATTGGGTGATATTGTGGTCCTAAAAGGAACAAAAAAGTGATATTGTAGGAAAATTTCCAAATATGAGTGACTATCTAAGATATTTACTAAAAATTGGATGCAATACTTGTTTAAAGGAAGCCCCAATAAGAAAAGAAAAGTTGTCATGCTTCTTAAGAATTTGAATTTCAATTTTGAATATTTGTACTCCATTAAATTCGTATTTCGAAAAAGCCCGAGCTTGTAGAAAAATAAAGATTATTGGAAAAATTTTCAGTTGTTTTAGCTCTGTACAATACTATTTAAAAATACAGTATGATTGAAGTAAAAAGAGTGTTCTACCGTAACTAACTGTCAAATTGTCCCTTTTTCTTATTGGTTGTAATGTTAACAACATTTTATTTCCTCCATCAGAAATGAAACTATCACGATTTAATCTTCCGTGAGAGACACTTACACAAAACCCTTGGGGAAAGAATCAATTATTCGTTGAAATTCCTACAAAAAACACTGCATCAAGAATAAACGTAACATAGCGAATTTTCACTGCTTGAGGTGTTTAAAAAAATGTCCTTAATAATAATTTGTAACACCTTGGTATAAGAAAGAGTAAAATTTAGAAAGATCCAAATTGAGAATTTTGCAAGTTATGCTTAAGTTGTGAGTTTTGGGTCAACTTGTATGTTATGTTAAGTATTCCCCTTGCATTCTTGTACATTCAGTGTACTGATGCCATTTTTCTTGCATTGTTTCATGATGCAGATACGACAAATTAGGATCTGCTGGTGCTTAGTTGATCCATTAGAGTTCCAGCTAGATTTGGTGAGCCTCCTTTCTTTTCAGAGGGTTTCACGTTGAATTTATACGTCAGTTTTTGTTATTAGGATGTCGTGAGTCTTGTCCCCATGTTTATATCAATTAGTAGAGGCTTCATAGACGATATAACTTTGAGAATTCTATTTCATTTTCATTGTTGATGTTCTATTCATAAGTTGCCTCTTTTGTCCAGTGAATGTTTTATTTAAAATATTTTAAGTATCTACTTCGAGATTTTGAGTAAAGTCTTCTTTGAATTCATATGATATTGAATAAGTCTTCCGCTAACAGTTGATTTAGGCTAATGGTTCGCTTGGGGCCAACAATGGTTCTCGAGTTCCAGTTGCATCCGTGTACGCTTAAGGTGTGACAAATTCGGTATCAAAGTACAAAGTTCAAAAGTCCTATTGTGTCTATGAAGCTGTCTGTAGACTCCTTGTTATTGGTGTGAAGTATGCTGCTTCTATAATTAGTGAGATGCGACATTTTGGAAACAATTCCCTTATTTCATAATCTTTTTGTTCATAGAATTTAACTCTATAAAGTTTCTTTTTAATTCTTGCTTGCGCGTATCTTTCAGATCATACCTCCAAGAAGAGCTTTTCAAGGTCGTACTGCTAGGAGAGATGCTGATCCCCAAGATCAAGGGGTACCCAATGAACTAGAAGTGAAACTTAAAGAGACATCACAAATGTTGAGTTTTGGGATGCTATCTGGATGTTGAGTCAAGTGGTGACCAATCTGGTTTGGTAATAAAGAGGCAATCGACGGGATGTGACTTATAGTTCCATGATATGTGAGTTCTTAAGGATGAATCCTCTTGACTTCACCAATTTAAGTGTAAACGAGAATCCAGAAAACTTTGTGGAAGAGTTATAGAAACTGTTTGAGGTAATGCATTTGGCAGATGCTGAGCATGTGGAACTAGTTGCATACCAAATGAAGGGTGTTGCTAGGGTATGGTACGACCAATGGACCAAGATGAGGGTTCACTAATTGTAAGCTGGGCTATGTCGAAGAAGCCTTCATAAGGTGTTTCATTCCCCATGAACTGAGAGAGGAAAAGGTTAGGGAATTCCTCACTCTTAACCACGAATTTATGAGTGTGCATGAGTACATCCTCAAGTTTACCAATCTTTCCCATTATTCTCATGAGATGATTGCTGATATGAGCAGAAAAATGAGTCTGTTTGTCTCGCTTTTCAAGTATGGAGAGAAAGACAACTATGCTGATAAGAGACATGGACATAAGAGGACTTATGATCCATGTGCAACTAGTTGAGGAGGATAATATGTGATATAGAGAAGAGTTCTAGAACAGGAAGGCTAAGCCAACAGGAAATGAGTCCAGGTAGTAGAAGAGTAATGCAAACCAATCATACTTTTAGCAAAAACCGAATGGATCTGCTCCATCATTTGCTAGTTCACCTATACCAAAGAACATAGGTGAGTTCAAGAATAAAAATTCAATGAACATCAATCTCAAGGTACTATGGCACAAGGTGGAAATAAGACTCGCGCATGTTCTAAGTCTGGTTGGAATCACCAGGAGTGTGTCATGATGTCTCCACTGGTTTTCTTAAAGTGTGGTTAAAATGGTCACTTCATGAGAGAGTCCTCTTAGAACTTGTAGGGGAATGGTAAAGGGGAAAATAAAGCCAAATCTTCTTCAGCGGCTCCGCTAGACAGAGCTTCACATAGAGGAGCTACTTCAGGGAAAAGCATAAGACAAAACCGTCTATATGCTATCACTAGTAGCCAAAAGCAAGAGACTTCACCAGATGTTGTCACTGGTATGATCAAAATCTTTAATTGATGTTTATGCTCTACTAGATCCAGGTTTGTGAATCCATATATTTCTATGAGACTTGATATTCTTCATGAGCGACTTCTTGGGAGACTTTCAGTGTTTCCACATATGTTAGTGAGTCTATTCTAGAATAGAGTGTTTATCGTGATTGTGCCATTTCTGTCAGTCACAATGACACTATGGTTGATGTAGTGGAGCTAGATATGGTGGAATTTGATATTATTCTAGGTATGGACTTGCTTCAGGTCTTTTATGCCTCAGTTTATTGTGGAATCAAGTTGTAAAGTTTCAGTTTCCTGATGAGCCACTTATTGAGTGGAAGAGAAGTTCAATAGTTTTTAAGGATTGTTTGATACCTTAAGGAGAGAGAGAGAGAGAGAGAGTATGTTTTCAAGGGGTAAATCTATCACTTAGTCTGAATTAATAATTCTAGTGTTGAGACACCACCTATTCAGTCATATCTAGTTGTGAGTGAGTGTCAATAGGTTTTCCAGATGATTTTTCCGGTTCAATCCTTATATAGAAATAGACTTTTTATATATCTTCTTCCTAATACTCGTCTTATCTCTATACCACCATATAGAATGCCTCTAACTGAGTTGAAAGAGTTAAAAGAGCAGTTGAAAAATGTAACACCCCGTAGCTAAAACAGATCAAAAATTACTTTATCAGAAAACTCTGTAGGTGCTACCAACGGTGGCATCGACGAACCGTAGCCTGAACCACGGTCCGTCCTGCACAACCGTCGATGGGATCAGAAACTCTCAAAAATTTTAGCCTAGAAAAATTGGTTAAGTATTGGATGACGGACGGACTTACGGTCCGCAGTTCGTGACCGTCGATCAAGACTCCCTTCAACCACTCTCTGACAAGAGCTATGGATGACCAACATGGTTCGTAAGTGGACCTACGGTCCGTAGGTGGAAAATTTGTAGCTAGTTAAGGGAAATGTAGTTGGGTCAACATAAAATGATCATAAATCTTAGCACAAAATGAATTAGGTCTCCCATGACCTACCCACAGATAGATAATTGAATTATAATTCCATATCCACCAACCTTACTAAAATCAGATCTCCAAGTAAAACGTTATGCCCATTTTTGTAAAGGCCTGTCGAATACGCCCTCATGACGGACCCAATGATGGGGCGACGAGCGCACGATGAACCGTCAGTCCTGGCCATTGTGAGGTCAGACAACAACCTTCCCAGAGGTCTTTTTGACCTTTCCCACTCCGTTTAAAGCCTAAGTTACGTCGTTTTGACCCTAAATCATCAGATTTTAGTCAGTTTAAGCTTAGAAACATAATTAAAACATATCCAAGTTAAATCATTAAATCAAAACTTAGAAAATTAGAAGCAAGAGAGGAGAAAAAAACTCAAGAACCCTAGTTCAAGAATGCCACAAGCTCCAGCAGTTCCAGCCCCGAAACTTAAGTATTTATCTGTGTATTTCATCACCAAGTATATGGGATTTCACTAGTGGGTTCTTTTCACCCACTGGGTCCTTAGTTTCAGTCATTTCTTGATTCTCTTATAATGATTAAACCTAGGGTTTCTAGAACTTTGATATAAATTCATGAATTTATTAAATATATGTTCTAAACTAGATTATCATGTTATTACTCAGATTATCACATGAATTTCAGAACCCTATCTTTGTATTTCTTTAGTTCTTGAATTACACATGCTAGGTCATATATTTCAAACACTTCAAATATACATGCCTTAGTTATAAATGCATAATTACTAGATTAATTGTTGCATTCTCAGTTTGCATGTTCTATTTCGAGCTATCCAATATTTACAGAAATTCAAATATAATCAGTTAATTTACAAAATTAATTGGGAGTAGCATAATACCGAGTTGGACTAGGGTTAAGCGTACCATAGTCCCAGAACTACTAGCCTAGTAGGTTGTAAGTCCCCTCTGTGGGCAATCAGTTTAGTGATTACGCCAGCATGACTTTTTAACTTTGGCAGGGTATATTGGGTCCTCTTGATGGGGCGTGTACATTGGACTCCACATTTAGCTCATGTGGTTTTATTATCGGTTATTAGCAGCTCCCACAGTTCAGTCAGACTCTCTGCATTTATCATTTATCAGTATATTCAGTATTCTATTTCGACATGTTATAAATTGGTCCTTGCATCCAGTTAGATTAGAAAATAGTACATCACGTTCAGATTATTATACTTTTTTTTGTGCTTGTTCACTTAAGTTTTATTTCAGCTTTACTCTATCCTACATGCTCAATACAATTCAAGTACTGACGCATACGTGCGCTACATCTGCCCGTGATGTAGGTTCAAGTTCTCAGCATCCAGATCACCCATAGATCGATTTCCTGATCTCCAGTTCAGCAGATTCAGTGGCTAGTCCTCATTTTCCGAGGACAACAATCATGAGTTTCATTTCAGTATTTAATCATTTAGTTTCAATTTTTACTAGATATAGCTAGGGCTTTTCTCAGTATTTCTAGTCTAGTTTAGAGGCTATTTTCAGACATAGTTAGATTCAACTTAGTATTGAGTTAATATTTCTTTTGTATTAAACTCACTGTTTTCAAATATCTCAGTTATAGAATATGGGTATTCCCCATCTTTTCATTTTAAGTATGATATATCTTCTGCAACAGTTTATTATCTTTAGTATGCTCATGATCATGCCAGCAGGGATAACTTGGGATCACTCATGGTCCTAGGTTTCATGTCCGCGTCTCAGGGGTAGCTCGGGGGGTGACAAAAAACTTTATGGATAAAGGTTTCCTTTGACCCAATGTCATTTTGTTTGACTAATGCTCCCGCAACGCTCATGGACCTTATGAACATAGTATTTAAGACTTATCATGGTATGTTTGTTGTCTTTTTCATTTATGAGATTCTAATATATTCGAGGAATGAGGAGGATCATGCTAGTCATCTCAGAGTAGTTCTGCAAACTCTCAAGGATAGAGAGGTTGTATGATAAATTTTATAAGTGTGACTTTTGTCTTGAGTATTAATAGTGATTGGATTTGAGTTGACACCAGAAGATAGAGGCAGTGTAGAATTGGTTTAGACCCAAATCTCCGAATGATATTAGGAGTTTCTTAGGATTGGATAGTAATTATAGGTGGTTTGTCGAGGGTTTTCATCTATTTCATCACCTTTGACTAAGCTTTCTCAAAAAACAACAATGTTTCAATAGTCTGAGGCTTGTGAGAATAATTTTTAGGAATTTAAAAATAGGTTGACTACTGCCCCATGTTGACCTTACCAGAGAGTACACAAGGTTTTTTCGTATATTATGATGCGTCTATATTTTTGGTGGGTTTTGTATTGCTGTAAAATGGCAAATTTGTAACTTTTGTTTCTAGACAACTTAAGATTCACAAGAAGAATCACCCAACCCATGATCTAGAGTTGGCTGTTATACTGTTCGCTTTGAAAATACGACATCACTCTCTTTATGTTGTTCGTGTAGATGTGTTCATCGCTCACAAGAGTCTAAAGTATTTATTTAGCTAGAAGAGGCTTAATCTCATACAGAGAAAGTGGTTGAAGTAACTCAAGGATTATGACGTGAGTATTCTCTATTACATGGGTAAGGCTGGTGTTATTGCTGCTGCTTTGAGTAGGTTATCTACGGTAGTACTTCCCATGTAAAGGAGGGAAAGAAGGAATTATCCAAATATGTGCACATACTTGCACAATCGGGAGTCTGGTTAGTGGATTCCAATGGAGGTGAAGTGGCGGTAATGAATGAGGTTGAATCATCACTAGTGTCCAAAGTAGGGGTATCAAATGGGCGAGTTGGGTTGAAATTAGAAATATTAAAATGTGTTCAATAGAAATCGGGTTGAATCTTTACCTACAGAAGTTTACTTTGGGCTCAATGGGCTAAAAAACGGCTGGGTCTTGACCCGCCAATTTCACCAGATTAATCTCAATAATTTATCATATTGATGTTTAACTTTTATAACCACAATTTGAATTTTTTCTCAAGATTTTTTTGTTAAAAAAATGATAAATGCATAGATAAATCTTAAAATAAGTTAAAGAGATAATAGTTCATACATTCAATATAGGAACATATATTATAAAATAGGTTGAAATTGGAGATTGAATTGGGATTAATTGAGAATTCTCTTCAAATGGGTTACGCTTGAATGGGTTGATAATGAATCCAATTCAAATTATCTTTAACCCAACCCTTAAAATTATTGGCGGGTTACCTATGTTTGGATTCACTTTTGACACCCCTAGTCCAAAGTGAAGGAGAAACAAGACCAACATCCTATTTTTCTTGAGTTAAAGTCAACTATTCATAAGCAAAAAGTGATGGATTTTGAACATGGGGGAGATGGTGTATTGAGGTATCAAGGTAGAATGTGTTCACCAAAAGTGGATTTCATTACAGGGTTGCCATGGTCTTGTAGGTTAATGATAAACGGTTAACTACACCTCATCTAAAACTAGGTGTGGGCGATCATAATCTAGTATATAACCCAACGAGGAGTTGGGGTCAAACCCATTGGTAGCGGTACAATATCAGATTCAATTAAAAAGTAAAACTTATGGTTTAGTTGGTTATAGAAGTATAGATTATCAAAACCATAAAAAGTAAGTTAATGGTTTGACAATGAATCTCAGATCAAGGGTTTAAATGTGTCAAGTATCCAGTACAAAAAATACGAAAATGGGGGAGATAATCAAGTAGACAGAGTTTCTTGGGATATGATCAATTATAGGATAATTTTGCTATATGGGTAATTGAAATTTACTAACAATCTCTAAATCTCAGTGGGTAGGCTAGACTATAGATGCGATAGCTTTCTGTCGAACAACTACTATGCTTCAAGTGAGTCTTTCAAACCTCAAGAAGCATGACAGTATAATCAACTAAATACCTCCAATTATCCACTCTCTCGATCTAGATAGATAGGATCAGATGAAGATTCTGTCTCACTCGATGAACCCACACCTACCCAATTTCTACAATTGTTAATCAATAATTTTGGTTCTAAAACCTCTCTCTCTCGCTAGCTAAAAACACTAAGCTAGGACTGCATTTGCAAATATAATGTATCTATTAATACTCAACTATCAATCAAACTTACTTTGAAACAACATTTAGATTAGTAAAAAATAATACCCATAAGCTAATTAGTCAAATAATAAAATGATCATACCCAAAGAATTTAGGTTTTAGCTATACATCATAAAAAGGAAGATGTTCTCCAGAATCTAGCTATTGAAATCAAAGTCTTTATAATGATCTAAAATGTTTGAAACTTAAAACCGACTTTGAATTCTACTATAAGACTCTGAAAACAAAGTAAAACCAAGCGTCAAGAAAAAAACTCCTATTTCTATAATGGGGAAATGTCTGGATTTTTTACTTTATCTCTTTGCATTTTAAAATTCAATTTATACTTTCTCAGGTTTTGACCTTCAGTTCCACTAGGCGATATAAGTCGAGCGTCGCCAACCAAGTTGGCGATGCGCCAATTTCTCCCATCCATCACCTATTTAAGTACAAAGTTCTATTACTTTGGGCGATACAATCTTCTGTCTTTGATCCGTTCGGCGGTTCGCCAAAGGTGAAACGCCAACTTGTCTTCTCCTATGGCTGGCACTCTAGAACTTTAGGCGAGTTGAAGTGCTACTAGATTAGTCGTTGAGTGGCTTTGGCAATTTTTAGCTTTTCTTATCTTCAGAATTTTACATTTTTTTCGGTCATTTGCGCTCGCTAATATTATTGCCTTGCCCTTTTTGCCTTATTTTCTGCAAATAAACATATCAACATATGTTTGGACCATAAATAAGGCATTTGAGGACAATAAACTATCAAAATAAAGCCCGAAACGAGAAAAAATGTAAGACTCATCAACACCCCCAACTTAAAAGTTTTGATTATCCTCAAGTAAAATCTCAAGATCAATCAGTTTAACAAGGATGTCTACAAATAGTGCTACTCAAGACTCAAGATAAATGCACACAAGAGGATCAAACTACCCATGCAATGTTTAATTCTGCACTTTAAGTTTCAAACTGCGACTAACCAATACCAAATAGGCTCAAGTTCTCAGTGCTTGCTTCAAATACAAGTTCAAGCGCACCAAGAGTATTCAAATTCTCTCACCATAAAAATGGTTCCGTCTTTACGTAGAGTAGCAAATTTTCAGAATGTAGAAATCACAAACAACTCTCATTATATAAAAAATAAACACATTTAAGATCTTTCCCAAAGGCTTGCCTTTATTTTCCAATCAACACAATGGTAAAATCAATCAAGATCTCAAAGGTCTTTCAAGGTTCATATCGGGGCTGAGGGCTAAGGTATGATCATTTAGGCTTAGTTATTAGTAACTTCATGGAGTATGACATGAGATTCATTCATTCACCTTCTTTATTACACTTCAATTCGTATCACACCCCATTATTTCAATCAAACTTCATTGGATACCCCATTTCCTTTTCTCATTGCTCACACTTTATTTCAATATCTCTTTCAATTTTCTTCTTTTCCTTTGTTATTTTAGTTTTTTTTCTTTTTCTTTTTTTATTATTTTTATTTTTTTTATTTGGAGGGGTTCCATCCTTTTCAACAAAATCTTTCAAGGGTGCATTTATCAAGTCTCATATTTTCTCCCCCCCCCCCTTTTTTTTTATCACAACCCCAATTTAGGCTTTTAGCCTAAGTTGGCTATTCAGCACAACCTCAATGCTCCATGAATATTTTAGGTGAGAAAGGGAAAGGTCATTTATGTTCAAGGTTTATCCACAGAAAAGGAAAGGCTCAAATGGTGCCAATCGAGGTTCACACTCTAAAAAGGTGGCCAAAACGTGGGTATAATGTCAGAGTTGACTCACTATCATAGATTGCCTGAGATCATCTCTATCATTTCTCATACTAGTCAACTGGACTAGATTGTCTGAGATCATCTCTATCAGTCACTCATACTAGTCAACTGGACAACCAGAGAAAGTTCTAGGTTTTATTAAGCCTGTATTTCAAAGAAACCTCACCGCATACAACATTCAACACAATCATCAAACAAGTCTTAACCAATGGACTTCTATGGATTAAAACCACACACATATATAAAAATAATATAAGTCCCAAACTTAGAAAACCAAAAGTATCAACGTAAGGACCAGGGTGCACCCCTTAGACGTAACCAGCGTCTTCGACCTCGAAGAGGATTTAGACTAGCCATTAACATTCGTGATAACATTTCATAGGTCAAAAATGCAAAAAATTAAAACATTTTACGTAGTGACGTATACATAGACCTCTCACATATCAAATATGAAGTTTTCATAGACTCTTCACTTAATGAAGCTTACATACGCTTCTCGTATAGACAACATAATAAATACATAGGAAGTAGTCTAATAACATTGTCTCACATTCAACTATCTAAATAGTATACAATATTTGGGAATAACCCATCTTTCAATAAAAATATCCACGCATAGGCTTACAACAATACTCTCAAAGATGATGGAATTTTAAGCAATGTTTATATTTCATGCATTTTGTTCATAATATGCATAAATTTAGACCAACAACGTGTTCTTCAATGAAACTAACATCATATAGGATCATCAACAGGTAAATTCATAATATACATTTCATTCATATCATAAGTGTATAAGAATAACCTCCTACGACTTCCCTCAAGGTCAACTTGTGCCATGCATTAGTAGAGTCCTATACCCCTACCTAAACTGAGTAGAACCCCCAAGTCACCTAGTTAGTGTTCACTTTATTATTTTTATTTTACTTTTGGAAACAATTGCCTTGACCTACCATAGAACATGCGAGATAAAAATGGTATCCGGTGTCATGAAACCCTACATCAAACGAAGGAGCTCTACTTGCCAAGGTAGAACTAAAACATGAACATAGAATTATAGGTTGATCCACTAGCTAGTATTCCTATGGAGATAACATAGTTAAGGGACTAGGATATATGTCTTGAACCCTCTACATTCCCATTAGCATTGGATTCCTCATCTCATTAGAATATTGGTGAATCTCCATTCTATGGGGATTCAACACATCTCATTGTCAAGTTCACTCGGTCCTAAGAAAAGTCCTTTTTTTGAAATGTAAATAAGCTGTTCTTAATCACCATATCTTAGTATAGACCATAGGAGACTAACCCCTTGTATTATTATGTCATTAGGTCTTTAGGTATTTCATGAAATTTTCCGCTCATAACAACCCTTCATTTGTGAGATCAACACATTATAATCATATCATAGTAAGGCACACAAGTGATTCATATTCAACCTTGTATCATTTACCCTTAATATGATCTCACAATTAAGATAGTCAAGACATTTGACAATAATCATCATATCATCATCTTCTTAATCAAATAACATATAATACTTCAATTTGAACTTCATCATCAAGTATAAACCATCATCATTGAATTAAAGAACTCAAGATCATAAAATCTTATCAATTTACCTTCATAACCCTCCTTAAAGGTCTTAACATTAATCCTACAATATTCATCCATTTAAACACTTAATAACATCATATAATATTAATTTATACAATAACAAATTCAATTGTATCATCATTAATCAATTCAACCTCTATTCATAACCTAGACTTATGGGAAAAAGGTTCAATCATGAAATCTTTTATAAAACTAGGTCAAAGACTAAGAACTACAACAATTAACCAATATATAATCATAATTTATTACTAATAATCAAAGGAAACCAACATCAAGTCGATTTGAAAGATCAATCACGAAATTAAAAGAAAACCCGTGTTTTTGATATCATTGGAAACCAATTTTAAAGAGCCTCTTGGGGAAAGAGATTCCAATACTAAACACACTCCATACTTTAGGATTTCTTGGAGTTTTATTGATAAAATATGAAGTCGTTAATGCCTAGTGGTACTTTAATCTTGGACTTCAATGGAGTCTTTTAATAGAGAGAGAAAGTAGAAAGAAGTTGGAAGGAATTGGATTTGGGAATTATGGAGGTGTTAAGTTGCTTTTAGACTTAGGGTAGCTTACATAGTCCTTAAAAACTTATTTTAACCACCCCTTAATACTTAATAAATTAATTAACCAACTAATTAATTAAGCAACCAAACAAAAACTTGGAAGTCGACTTAACTTCCAACAAACAAAACCCCGTCGACGCCCAATAGTCCCATCGACGGTCCGTCCTGTATGGGCGTCATTTGGGACAGATATTGGGGTTTTGGACCTTTTGGAAAATATTCTAAGGGTCAACCTATGAAGCCATTGAACGAGCTTTGATCAAAAGAGGGCTCTCTCTTTGGCTCGTGGATGCAAACCATCAAATTTGACAGTTTTGCGGTCAAATGGATGGGTCCTCTCCAAGGGCCCTTAGAGTGGTACTTGGGGAGTCGTACACGGACATTCCGACCCTATAAACACTCTTATATATTTAAAACATTATTACCAAATTTCCCTTGATTCCAACTCTTAAATCCCTATGATACATGCCAATGCACAATAGTGCACATTTCACAATTCTCCGGAAGTCATGGTCGTTTCTTAACGTTTTGACTCTAACACTTCCTACTTAGTTTCAATACAATATTTTAGGCATGGAACAATGTTTCAAGTCTTTGTTCATCATGTGAGTCTCTAGAATAGGTTATTAACTTTCGGAGTGTTACATTATCCCCTCCTTTGGAACATTCGTCCCTAAATGACAATAAATCTATTTATAGGAGGAGGATGCCTCAATACTAGAAGCCCACTCAACAACAACAACATATAATCCTCGTGAGTCACAGATCAAAGGAGCAATTCATAACTCCATTCAACACATAAACATGTCATTTACACATAGAAACTCAGATCATAATTTAATACATACAAGAACTTAGCATCACAACATGATGAACTACCTTCCCAACATCTACGTGAGCTCAACATAAACATAAAGTGTCACTTACGCCAACCTTTTTCAAAACAAATTGAAAACTCATTTAAGCATGAAATCTTACCATAATTATGCACATTTTAGCAAAAAAAGCCAAATTCAATATTATTCATTATTTTTAAGAGGATTATTACTAACC
This sequence comes from Solanum lycopersicum, assembly GCF_036512215.1. Classification (NCBI taxonomy): domain Eukaryota; kingdom Viridiplantae; phylum Streptophyta; class Magnoliopsida; order Solanales; family Solanaceae; genus Solanum; species Solanum lycopersicum. Next base: position 26,142,230 of record NC_090806.1, read on the forward strand.
TCAACTTTGGCTAGAATTTTGAGGAAAAATATGAGGATAACGAGACTTCATGTCGGCCTAAGCCTCCGATGTTGCTCCCAAAACTACGTAATTGATACGCTCAAACTTACTTTCTCAGATAAGAAGTAAAGCGGTCATATCAAGTAAAGAACCCAACTAATGAGGTTGGGATCGTTTCCACGAGGAAAATAGTTCAGACTTAACTTCAATCTATTATTACTATTACTTAGTCAATTATTTCCTTAGAAAACAAAGACAATAAAGGGGTGGGGGGGTTATTTCTAAATGAATGAAAATAATTAGCTAAATTAAAGTAGACAACTAATAGATTTAAATGTTGGAGTTTAATCAATTAATAATAGTAACTAGGGTTTACGTGTTCCCCACATGTTCCTAATTTGATAATTCTTACTATAACAATTCTTTACTAGTATATTGCATTCAAAGTTATAGGTTATGTATTTCTAAATCCTCGGTCCGGTATCTAGAAAATTTCACTCCGCACCTTGGTCCGGTTACGTGTGTTACTATACTAACCCTTACCTTTACCTCATATTAAGCATTGTATTTGATATTTGACTAAGTTATTACCTTGTACCAATCAATAATAGCCTATTACATAGTATACAATAAATCTATGTTGATAATTCTTTTCCTATTATCTACCTCTTTGGTCTGGCAAGTAGCATTAAGACGAGTTCTAACGTTGGCCATCCGTTAAAATGACTACTAAGCGAAAGAATTATCAATATATGCAAGACACTATTCAAGAATTGGTAACTTAGTTAGTTTTATCTTATTATTCACCCATGGTTCCCACAACCCTAGTTATGGAGTTTAGTTACCCGTAGTCATAATAACAATATTCATATATATAATATAAGAATTCATGCACTTAATTCAATGAGAACGAAAAAAATCCATAAATTTACATGATTAATCGACAAAATCACCAACAACCAACTCCAGAGAATAGTGAAACATTCCAAAGTCTAATAATCAAAATAATCTACTTACAAAGAATCTAACGTAAAAGTGTCTAATCACAAAGAGTCTAACTATATGAGAGTCTAACCCCAAAAATGAGGTTTTTCGAACTATTTATAAAAAACAAAAACCTAATCAAAGAAGGACTCTATTTGCTGAAAATCTATCAAAATACGGCTGCGTTGAAGGACCTCACGACGGGTCATCATGGTCACGACGGGCCGTCATGGACTCCGTCATCCCATAATCTACAAATTTTTATGTTGCTATCTTCATTACCCTCAACGACAGGTATGACGGATCATCACAGGCACAACGTTTCGTCGAGGGTCTCCGTTCCATAACGTTTACACTCTTGGAATATGGGTACTGGGACGACTTCTCTGATCATCACAACGAACCAGCAGGACGGACCGTCATGGATACGACGGTCCGTCATGCACTTCGTAACCCCACACTTTGTCAGACTTCCCCATCTTCCTTCAGCAGCTTCACTAGGATGCCACCTACGGACCGTCATAGGCACGATAGACCGTCACAAGCTCCGTAGGTGGTAACTTTTCTACATTTTTGCTCAAAAACTTCCGCATTCATCTTTAGACAGATTTCCTGCAAATAAAGAGAAACTTACATAAAAATTAATACAGAAAGGCTTTTGGACACACTAAACTTAAGGAAAAATCATTAACAATACCGTGAAACCACGGTATATCAACACCCTCAACTTAAATTCATTGTTTGTCATCAAGCGACACACTGTGACTCACTACAAAATCTTTTTACAATAGTATCCATGTTTTATCTTTCGCAATCATTTGGCTATCAATACCGATCAGTCTCATCATATTTATGCATGTTATCAGTATTAGGCTTGAATTATGTGGAATCAGACCATGACACAGATTCACCATGCACTAATACCTATCCTCTTCAATTTCTCACCGAAGTTCTAATATTTCCGGTACTGCAACTAGTGTCCTCACTTCAAAACAACATCCTCATTTTTCACACAATGATTTGAGTTTGAGTATAAGGATTACTTTTCAACACTCACTCTCAGAACAAATTCACAACTCATTCACACATATTTCCATAAACTTGCCCTTATTTTCACTGCTTTAAGTTCGCTATCAACTCTTAGGATCACGATAGGACTTTCTTAGCTTGTAACATAGGTTCAGGGTTAGGTAGGGTATATTTAGGTATACTTTAGTAACTTTTTGCCCTCCTTTACATATCGGCTAAACATACCTCTTTTCATCATTTTATTTCACCTATTTCTCACATTCTTTTACCTTGCTATTTTCCATCTTTCTCCATTTGTGTAAGTGACTCTCTTCTTTTCTTGCTTGTATTTATTTACTTTTTTTTATTATTTCACTTTTCTTTCAACTGATTCTTGAGTCACTTGACTTTTGTTCTTTCTCTCTCTTTGTTCTTTCAACCCCACTTTCCAGAGCATTCCTCATAATAGCCACCCTCAACTCATGGCTTTGCCGTGAGTCAAAGTACACAATACTCAAAGTTGAGTCAGGGCCATAAAAAGGTTGTTTACTGCATTATCCACCCTCAACTTATGCTTTTGGCATAAGTTGAGGTGCACATGTCCAAGTAGGGACCAGGGCCAACACATTATTTTTAGAAAAGATCAGTTGGGGTGAAAAAGATAGGTCTATTTTAAGATCAAATCATTTGGATCAAATAAGGATTAATTTCATTTTTTTTATTTAGGCTAAAAATGGGCTATATTGAACAAGGGCCTATGATCCTTTCATAATTGTCTATTACAACTTACTTTTAGCAGGACTAACCGGGAAAGTTCTAGATCAGTACAAATAGTGGACTATTCAAATCTTCATCGTACTCACTTGACATATCATTACTCTACCAAATTATCTGACACATAGTTCGAACTTTAGACTTAGGGTCATGCAGTGTTGTAACTCTATGTTATACTTAGAGCCACACATTTATTAATTACTATGCCTGGTCATGCATCATTTTCATTTTATCAGGATATCATTTTAGCCATCATGCTTCAGAGTTAAACTATGTATACAAGATATAGACATGCCGGTTCAACAGTAAAAATAATCAGTCCCTTGGGGAAAAGAACACAAGCAAGAAAACCCCAAAAGAGGATAGTGAATTGGGCTACTCAGACTTCACCCTAGCACTCACTTTCCATTTACCCCACCCCAAAAAAAGACATGCAATTGTCCCCAATGCATAAAAAAATTGGAAAACGAGAGTGGTAGGTCAAGCAAACCTGGGGCGGAAAGTGCTGACGATCAGCAAGCTGGTGGGTCCGGTTCCCCGGAACCCACTATCTCTGTAAACTAGACACCCTCAGTAGTGTCCTCATCAGTAAGAGCACCATCAGTAGTGCCTCCCGCTATTGCCACATCGCTGTAGCTAGATGCCCCAACAACTGACTCTACAACCCTTATCCAATGCACCTCCTCATGAGCAAGCGAGGCTCTCCTCACAGCCTCTATCTCATGACGCTCTTTCTTCCATGCTCTAGCCTCATCCTTCTCTCGACCCCTACACCTCTTGGCATGATCTCGAGGAGGAGGTGGTGGAATCTCAGAAGTGGAGAATAAGGCCGCCATTACTGTGTCCTCAGCAGGCTCTGCAGAAGAAGCCTCAAACTCAGGCACCCTAGCCTCTAAGATTAAATCAATGTCTGCTCGAAGTCTCTCGACCGCAACATGAAGGGTCGAAACATCCACCTGAGGGGCTGTCCGGGCTAGCACCAAAAACTCAAAAGCGTCCAAGCGCTGATGAACCTCAGCGATCTTCCGCTCTGTGTGCTGGACCATTCTCCTCTCCAAGCGCTCTTCTACCTCAGGGATAGACCGCTTCATCCAAGAATGGATGTGATGCAGATGTGTAGCCATATGTGCCTTAAGTTTCTAGACCCTAGCAAGAGGTACTAGAGCATGAAGGTCAGGTTAGCCTTCTTGATGTCTCTCTTCGGCTCGGTTATCCAGTCGGAACCCTCTCCATCAACAGACAAGTGCATGGCCATCAACCTCTTGGTCGTCTCTCTCAGCGATGGCTCACGCAAAATTGGCCATCTTTTACAATTTGCCACGTATAGCTGAACTCGGCGGTGAGAGGGGTCCGGTTAACATCAACATCCTCACCGTATAGATACCGACGAATGGCGGACACGAAGATGTCAACATAAATTCCACGTACTCGAACATGCTCAAGTGGGGCCTGTTTGGCGGGGGCAGCTTACCTATTAATCTGTGATTTGAGAGTAGCCACGTAGGAGGCGTAGAACTCTCGAACCAAATCTTCACTATAACGGTCCAAAGAATGCGCTGTCCACTCCAGTCGGTATCTGGTGAAGAGATTGTGGATCTTTGGAATAGTAGGGAAACTTCCCGTAAGGACCCGCCTCTCCAATGTAAGGGTCCGTGTCATGACTCCTTTCTTATACAGAAACTTTGCTTCTGAATAAACTTGATACTGCCCATCAACACCCCACTGGTTGGGTTGATCGGCAACCGGGGTGAGAGCACGAGTCGGTGAGCTGGGAGTGGATTCAGCACTGTCAGCCTCATAAGACGAGGTAGACTGTGCAGCTGTGGAAGGTGCAGGGACATTAGCAGACCCGGATGCTTCCTCTGACCACGAAACTCTTAAGGAGCCAGACGTTTCTTCTTCATGAGTAGTTGACCCAGAAGGTGTGCCGGTCAGTGTGCGCTCCTCATCAGAATGGGAGGTAGTGACTACGTCGGACTCCACCTTTTTGGGCGTAGCTGTGGCAGCACGTGCAACTCGGGATGGAGTGGCAGTGCCTGAAGGCACGTACTCGGGGTCACGCTCATCATAAAAGCCAATGTCCAGGAGGGTAGACGGGGCGACAGACTTTGATCGCCACGTGCGTAAACTCGATCTTGTTTTGGTGACATAATAGATAGTACTTGTAAGGAATCAATATTAGTACGAAAAGAAGCAAAAAAGACGAGCAAAAATGAAACAAAATAAATATAATAGCTAAGATGTAATGACTTTTCTGTAGTAACAGTGAAACACGACGGACCAGGTGACAGTTCGTCGTGAGTACGACGGACCATCATGGGGTCCGTCATGTCTTACTTAAAACTATGTTTATGTGGAGACCCCTGAAGGTATGTCTCTGACAGTTGTGATTGATAAGCAGGACGGACCGTTATGATGATGACGGTCCGTCGTCGATGTCCGTCATGGGACACTTAGAATAAGTATAGGGACCCTTAGGAGAGGGTTCTCTGATTGTCATGACGGTTTGTGCAGGACGGACCATCGAGTGTATGACGGTCCGTCGTAGGTGTCTGTCAGAGGACACTTGGAAAAAGTATGGAGACCCTTAAGAGAGGGGTCTCTGATTGTCATGACGTTTATGTAGGACGGACCGTCAGGGGTATGACGGTTTGTCGTAGATGTCCGTAAGAGGACACTTGGAAAAAGTTGGAAACCCTTAGGAACAGGGTCTTTGACAACCAGAACGGTTATGCAGGATGGACCGTCGAGGGTATGATGGTCCGTCGTATATGTCCCTAAGAGGACACTTAGAAAAAGTGAGAGACCCTTGGATAGGGCCTTTGACAACCAGAACGGTTTTGAAGGATAGACCGTCGTGGGAACGACGATCCGTTGCATGTGTCTGTTGGTGGACACTTGGAGAAAATGGGATAGTGGGGTGTTGGAACGGACCCTATGACGGTCCGTCGTGGGTACGACGGTGCGTCATCAAGGTCTCGTTGTGTCATTCAGTGACAGAACTGACAATGCCACATTCATCCTCTGTGACTCATATGTAATACTTAGTGTTAACCTATACGTTTCTACCCAAATACCTAGTAAACTAGCAATCCTAAAGCACCTATTTCTAGAGTTTTAACAAGGCAATTTATGGATTCTCAACCTAATCTAGACAAAATTGGATCAAAGAATGAACAACCATCAATAAGAACTAGGCTTATACTAATTGAAAAACAAAAATGCAACGTAAATGTGTAGAAATCAGAGACACATACCTGAGAACAGGAGAAAGACAAGCAACTGAGGCACTCGGTTAGCAAGAACAGAACTACAACAGCAGACTCCGACTAGTAGAGACTGGATTTTATGAATTGGGGAATTTGGGGAAATGATCGGTTGAAAGAGCGGTAGGAAATGCGAAGTTTAAACTGGAGGGAATGGGAGAAACAGGGAAAGAAACCGTTCAAATGTAAGGGTGGGGGTTTTTATAAATTGAAATTTTTTAAAAGTTCCTAGCTGGGTCGGGTCGGGTACACTCATTAATGACGCAACGAGTCCCCGACGATGGTCCATCACAATTGTGACGGTCCGTCATTGGTTCCGTCGCGTGTGCCCTAATTTTGAAAATAAATAAAAGACGTACCTGGCACGACGGATTCATGCGACGATCCATCGCGTTCGTGATGGGCCATCGATGGGTCCATCAGTGACTGCTGCATAGTGATTTTCTCTAATTTCCTGGTGATATGCCTGCAAATTTAAAACCCATTAGTAGAAAAAACTACCATTACTAGAAAGAAAAACTATAAGTATTAGGTTGCCTCCCGAAAAGCTCCTGATTTAACATCGCGGCACGACTGAGGACACTTGATTACAGAGCCTTCATCAAGATGGTATGCCTCAATCACTTCATTTTCCGATTAAGTATGCCCAAAATAGAGTTTTATTCGTTCTCCTTTCACCTTAAATCGCACTCCCTCCTTGGTTTCTAACTCAACTGCTCCATGAGGGAATAGTTGGGTAATCAAGTAAGGACAGTCCATTTGGACTTGAGTTTGCCTGGAAGCCAACGCAACCTAGAATTGTCTAAAAGCACAAAATCTCCAACCATAAACTCTCGTTTTTCACTTTTTAGGTCATAATCCTTCTTAATATTTTCTTTGTAGGATATAGCAGATACCGATTGGTGCTCACCACTCTGCCTCGTGGACCTACAAATGTTGAAGGTCGCTTCTTCATTGTTCAACCAAAATTTCATCTGCCCCTTTTCCATATCAACTAAGGCAAACCCGTAGCAAGGAATGGCCTCCCAAGAATAATAGGTACTTCAAAATCAACTGCACAATCAAGAAAAACAAAATCTGCCGGAAATATGAACAACTCCACTTTTAGTAGCACATCATGGAGTATCCCTATAGGCCTTTTCACTGTTCGATCGACCATCAGTAGCCGCATGGCAGTGGGCTTTGGGTAACGCAAACCCAACTTCTAGTAAATCGAGAGGGGCATGAGATTTATGCTTGCCCCAACATAATGCTTTCGCAAAATGTAATGACCCGACTGTACAAGGAATAGTGAACACACCCGAATCTTCTTTCTTTTGTACGAGCACTACAATGCTGCATTCTATCATCACCCTCGAAAGTGACCGATCTTTTCTTTGTAACCAAATCTTTCATAAACTTAGCATAACCGAGCATTTTTTTATAGATCTTCTACCAAAGGGACATTGATAGAAAGCTGCTTTATCATTGTTATAAAATGGCGATATTTACCATGCTCGGTCTTTTTCACTAATCTCTGAGGAAAAAGGGGTGGTGGTTTAAGCATGGGGGTTACCTTTATAGGCACTTCAACATCTTTTCCAGTGTTATCTTCAACTTCACCTCTACCCTCTACCACCTTATCTTTAACTTTTATCACCTTTTCCTCCTTAGACGGCATAGTGGGTCAATGGTCTACTTACCACCCGGAGTAGTGATTGCCATATAGTGTTTGTTAGTTTTCGGATTTTGGACAGTGTTGCTAGAAAGAGTGCCCGGTTGCCGTGTGTTCACAGTCGCAGATAATTTCGCCATTTGCAACTCAATCTGCTTAATCGATATTGCATGTGTATCGACTTTTTGACCAATAACCGCTAAATCATTCCTTAACTCTTTAGTGTTCTCATCATTAGCATCGAACCTCCTCATCATTTTGTGTAACATATCCTCAACTCGTGCCATACTATCTCTACCATCCCTAGGAGTAGCTTCAAGATTTTTAGAAGGGACATAGGGCCCATTCCTATCATTTTTGTTACCATAGTTACCCCTGTTGAAACTATTGTCACGGTTGTAGTTTCCATCTCATACATAATGACCCTCACATTTATAGTTACGATAGATCTGACCTTGGTTTCCTTGACCTTGGGGCCAATTCTCCTTATTTGAGCCTTGGGCACTCGGTCGCAAACCCCCCCATCTGCTCATTTACCGCATAGGAGCCCTCCACGTAATAGCATTCATCATTTGGTGGTGGTGGTTTAGACAAGTAGTTAACTGCACTTCTCTTTTCTGCACCCCCGGTGATATGTTTTAAGACCAACCCAATCTCACTTCTCATCTGAGCCATCTGTTGACGAATCTCATCTGTGGCTGGGTTGTGAGTGGATTGCACTGCGAAGGTATTTCTCCTTGTATCTGACTTCCTAGTACTCCAAGTATTATTGTTTCGGGAGATTTTCTCTAACTTTTCAAAAATCTCAGCATAAAGACACTCCCCATAAGAACCACCCGCTATAGTAGCCAACACCGCTTTATTATTATCATCCTGTCGCCGAAAGAAGTATTCCTTTAGTGACTCATCATCTATGCGGTGATGGGGGACGCTTTTAAAAAATGAGGTGAATCTATCCCAAGAACTACTAACTGACTCTCCTGGTAGTGCCACAAAGTTGTTCACTCTATATTTGTGGTTTAGTTTCTTGGAGACGGGGTAGTAGAGTGCTAAGAAAACCTCCCTTAGTTGGTTCCAAGTGAAAATTGAGTTATAAGGGAGTTTAGTGAACCAAATAGCATCTTGTCCCATCAATGAGAGAGGAAACACTCTTAGCCCTATTACATCCAAGTCCAAGTCAGGCCTCCCTACACAACTTTTACACACTGCCCTTGCCTTAGCTTTATGGGCATGTGGATCCTCAGAAGGTAGCCCTGAAAACAATCATCTGACAGTGAACATTTGCATCAGGCTACTAGTTACCATAAAGCTGTGGCCTGGTGGAAGAGGGGGCAAGACAAGTGGCCCATCGGAGTCTGCTACATTGTCATAGCCTCTGTAGTATTCTTGGGGACGTGGAGCGGGATTTTGTTCCTTGTGTGGTTTTCACACGGAGCATTGGGTAATAACTGACCATGAACATTAACCGGAGCTGGGATGTTCTTGTTTGTATCATCATCATTAATACCCAAGTTTCGATTCATGTTACATAGTGTACGCTCTAATTCAAGATTGTAGGGAAACAAGGGTTCTCTTCCTCTCCGTGTATTTGGCATACAAGGAAGATAGTTCTGAAAGAATAAAAAAACAATAAACAAACTAAAATTAAGAAAATATCTACTAAACTATAGTAATAAGTTTAAGTTAATCTAAAAGCTACTTTACCCGACAGCGGCACCAAAATTTGATACGCTCAAACTTACTTCTCAAATAAGAAGTAAGGCGGTCGTATAGGAACCCAACTAATGAGGTTGGGATCGTTCCCACGAGGAAAATAGTTCAGAATTAACTTCAATTTATTATTACTATTATTTAGTCAATTATTTCCTTAGAAAATAAAGACAATAAAATGGGGTTTTTTATTTCTAAATGAATGAAAATAATCAACTAAATTAAAGTAAACAACTAACAGATTCAAATGTTGGAGTTTAATCAATTAATAAGAGTAACTAGGGTTTCGTGTTCCCCACAGGTTCCTTATTTCATAATTCTAACTATAACAATTCTTTTCTAGTATCTTGCATGCAAAGTGATAAGTAATGTATCTCTAAATCCTTGGTCCGACATCTAGAAAATTTCATTCCGCACCTTGGTCCGGCTACGTGTGTGGCTATACTAACCCTTACCTTTACCTCATATTAAGCATTGTATTCGATATTTGACTAAGTTATTACCTCGTACAAATCGACACTAGCCTATTAGATAGTATACACTAAATCAATGTTGATAATTCTTTTCCTATTATCTACCTTCTTGGTCCGGCAAGTAGCGTTAAGGCAAATTCTAATGTTGGCCATCCGTTAAAAAGACTTCTAAGCGAAAGAATTATCAATACTTCTAAGACACTATTCAAGAATTTTTATTTTTGTTAAATTTTATCTTATTATTCACCCATGGTTCCCACAACCCTAGTTATTGAGTTTAGTTACCATAGTCATAATAACAATATTCATATATATAATATAAGAATTCATTCACTTACTTCAACGAGAAAGAAAAAAATCCAGAAATTTACTTGATTAATCGAAAAAATTACCAACAATCAACTCCAGAGAATAGTGTAACAATCCAAAGTCTAATAATCAAAATAATCTACTCACAAAGAATCTAACATAAAAGTGTCTAATTACCAAAAGTCTAACTATATGAGAGTCTAACCCCAAAAAGCGGTTTTTCGAACCATTTATAAAAAACAAAAACCTAATCAAAGAAGGACTCTATTTGCTGAAAATCTGTCAAAACGCGGCTGGGTCGACGGACCTCGCGATGGGTCGTCATGGTCACGACGGGCCGTCATGGACTCCGTCGTCCCATACATTGCAAATTCTTCTGGTTCTCTATTCATTACCCTCGACGGCAGGTATGACGGATCATCACAGGCACAACGGTCCGTCGAGGGTCTCCATTCTATAACACTTAAACTCTTGGAATTTGGGTACTAGGAATACTTCTCTGATCATCACAACAAAACAGCAGGACGAACCATCATGGCTATGACGGTCCGTCATGCACTTCGTAACTCCACACTTGGTCAGACTTCTCCAACTTCAATCAGCAGCTTCACTACGATGCCACCTACGGACCGTCACAGGCACGATGGACCATCACAAGCTCCGTAGGTGGTAACTTTTCTGCATTTGTTGCTCTAAAACTTCTGCGTTCATCTTTAGACAGATTTCCTGCAAATAAAGAGAAACTTACATAAAAATTAATGCAGAAAGGCTTTTGGACACAGACTAAACTGAAGAAAAAAGCATTAAAAATACCGTGAAACCACGGTATATCAGTAATCTCCATAGGAATTTTACAAAGGCCATCTCTTTTTTCCTCAACTTCTTGACTTCGCAGCCTAGGATTTCAATCAAAACCTCTTCATTTGAAAGGTTTTCATCCACACCTAATCCTTCAATAAGGACAATGGATATAGGGTTTCCAAAACACTTCATATGCATCGAGACATGAAATACCAGATAAAGCGAGCCTAGTTCACTAGGTAGTCTTAACTCATAAGCAACCTTTCTAACCCGTTGCAATATTTCATATGGACCCACATACCGAGGACTTAGCTTCCCCTTTTTACTGAATCTCATCACCCCTTTCATAGGTAAAATTTCAAGTAGACCATATCACTTACTTCAAATTGAAGGTCTCTTCTTCTATTGTAATCATAGAATTTTTTCCAACTATAGGTTGTTTTCAACCTATCCCTTATCACCCAAACTTTTTCAAAAGCATTATAGATTATTTCGGGACCAAGGAGTGAAGACTCACTACCCTCAAACCACGTAACCACAGAACTACATCTTTTATTATAGAGTGCTTCAAAAGGTTCCATGGAAATGCTCAAATGGTAGCCATTATCATAGGATTACTCAAACATCGGTAGGTGATTATGCCAATTACCTTTGAAATTGATTACATAAGCTCTCAACATATCCTCTAGGTTTTGAATAGTACACTCCGGTTGACCATCCGTTTGGGGATGAAAAGCGGTGCTAAGCTTCACTTAATTACCTAACTTTTTTTGAAAAGACCTCCAAAAATGAGAAGTGAGTTGAGAACCTCTATCCGAAATGATGGACAAAGGGATCCCAGGTAAGCTCACTACCTCATTAATGTATATTCTTGCATAATCCTCCGCCGAACCAGAAGCCCTGACGGGGATAAAATGAGCGGTTTTTGTCAATTGATCCATAATAACCCAAATTGAGTCATTTTGCCTCGGGGTTCGAGGAAACCCAACAACAAAGTCCATATTAATTTATTCTCACTTCCACGTAGGAACATCCATTATATGGGTTTGACCACCCGATCTTTGATGCTTAGCTTTAACTTGTTGACAATTTGGAAACTTATCTACAAACTCCTCTATGTCCCTCTTCAAGACATCCCACCAATATACCTCTCTAAGATCACAATACATTTTTGTGGCACCCAGATTAATTGAATATCAAGAACAATGAGCTTCTTCCAAAATTTATCCCCTCAAATTATCACCATCTGGTACACACAATCTACCTTGGTACCTTAGCAGATCATCCCCTCTTTGGGAAAATGACTCATTGAGTTTTCTAAGTACCGATTCCTTCAGCTCCATCAATAGAGGATCAAGGGGTTTCTTAGACTTCATCTCCATCACTAAAGATGATTCGGAGTTATGATGAACCATAAAACCACCTTTTGGAGAATCTTCCAACCGAATCCCCAACCGAGTCAATTTGTGAACCTCATTCACCAATTCCTTCTTATCATCAAGAACACGAGCTATATACCCATTAACATATCACTTAGAGCATCCGCAACCACATTGCCCTGCCCGGGGTGGTAAAGAAAATTCATGTAATAGTCCTTCAAAAGTTCCAACCATCTTCTTTGTCGGAGATTTAACTCCTTTTGAATGAACACTTATTGAAGACTTTTATGGTTGGTAAATACATCCACATGGATACCACACAAGTAATGCCTCCATTTTTTAAAAGCAAATGATATAGCCGCTAATTCAAGATCATGAGTTGGATAGTTCTTCTCATGAACCTTGAGTTTTTTAGAGGCACATGCAGTTACCTTGCCATGTTGCATAAGGACACAATCCAAACCTACTCAGGAAGAATCACAATACACCAAAAAACCCTTGGTTCCCTCCAGTAAGTTCAACAACGGAGTATAGGTAAGCCTATCTTTCTACACTATGAAGCTTCTTTCACAAGCCTCCGACCACTTAAACTTAACAGTCTTTTGGGTCAAGGTAGTCAAAGGAGAATCAATGGATGCAAACCCATCAAAAAACCTCCTTAATATCCATCTAAACCCCAAAACTTCAAATATCAGTTGGAGTCAAAGGCCTAGGCCAATTCTTAACGCTTCCATTTTCCTTGGATCAACCTCAATGCCATTACTAGAGATGATATGACCAAGAAAAGCAACCGAACTCAACCAAAATTCATATATACTATACTTGACAAATAGTTAATGTTCCTTAAGAACTATCAATAATACCCTCAAATGACCCATTTGATCATCGTTACTCTCAGAATACATCAAGGTAGCATCAATGAAGACAATTAAAAATGAGTCAAGGTAATTTCGGAACACTCTATTCATTATGTCCATAAAAGGCTCCGGGGCATTAGTGAGACCAAAAGATATCACTAAGAACTCAAAGTGGCCATACATAGTTCAGAAATCCATTTTAGATATGTCTTCACCTCTAACCCTAAGTTGGTGATACCCTGACCTCAAATCAATTTTTGAAAAGTAGCTTGCCCATTGGAGTTTATCAAATAAGTAGTCAATCCGAGGGAAAGGGTGCTTGTTCTTTATGGTGACCTTATTGAGTTGACGATAATCAATTCATATCCTAAGGATCCCATCCTTCTTCTTAACAAACAATACTGGGCTCCCCATGGCAAAATACTAGAATTTATGAAACTCTTGTCTAATAAGTCTTTGAGCTTAAACTTTAGTTCTTTCAACTCAGTCGGATCCATCCGGTAAGGAGGGATTGAAATAGGCTTCGTTTCCGGTAATATGTTAATACCAAAGTCTATTTACCGTTAGGGAGGAATTATAGGCAACTCATTGGGAAAGACTTACATAAAATCCTTCACTACGGGTACTGAATCTAAAGGAGGAATGTCGGAGTCAAGATCCTTAACCCTTATAGTATGGTAAAGACACCCCTTGGAGATAATATTACATGATTTTAGACACAAAATGATACAACCTTTAGGGATCGAGTGACCCTCCTTCCAATCTAAGATGGGTTCATTAGAAAAATTGAACTGAACTACCTATGTTCTACAATCAATGGAAGCAAACCAGCATGCAACCAATGCATTCCCAAGATGGCATCAAAATCAACCATATCAAGTTCTACCAAATCCACCAATGTAACTCTATTGGGAAAAGATGTAGGACAACTCCTAAAGACTAATCTAGACACAACGGAGTCACCCACCTGGGTAGTAACCATAATAGGTCAAACTAGAATATCAGGTAGAACATCAAACCTTTTAGCTACCAGAGGAGTTACAAATGATAAAGTAGCACCAGGATCTAGTCAATCATAAACATCAATAGAGAAGACTTTTAACATACCGGCGACCACATCGGAAGAATACTTTTGTTAACCCCTAAGCGGAGAGCATAGAAGTGGTTCTTCTTCATCAGAACTAGGAATGCTTATTTGAGCTTGGATGCCCTCCTTTCCTCTAGTCTTAATCAAGGGAAAATTCCTAACCTTATGGCCATCTTTTCCACAACCAAAGCAATTACCCATTCCCACCAATCATTCACATATATTCTTTTTACCACACTTGGCACAAGTAGGTTTCTCACTTGCTAAATTTCAACTTCCTCCCTTTTCGGACATAGGGTTAGACAATCTATCCTTGTTATCTTTAGGTAAATTGGAAGGAACTTGGTTAGAGACCCTATTTTTGAACCTAGGCTTGTCTTGAATTTCAAGCCTACCCTTTGAGATACCTCCCTCATGAGACTGGCGTTCTTAAACTCCCTATTCTTCCTCTTGAGTCTAATATCCTCAAATTCATTGATTACCCATAGTCACAAATAGAATAATTGAGGGAAAGATATTAGGATGATAAAAAAAGACTGGAAAAGGATAAATTGGCTAGTTCTCAGTATTTAATTAATAAATCCAATTGTTGGTCATTAAAGAATACAAAAGAAAGAATTTAAAATTTACAAGATACGATCTATCTGGATCTAAAAAGTCAATTCCAATCTTGGTAAGCATGAACCATCAAATAAGAAATGTACATACAGTCATGAAGCATTGCCGAACAACACTCTTCAACTAGATCATCGAACACTCTTGTCACAAAGCGACTTATTTCATCCCTAAAATTGGATACCAAGGAAGGAGCATACTTGGACATTTTAGTGAACTTCAAGTCGTACTCTTGCACATTCAAACCTCCTGGAGGATGGTTGATGAACTCTTCCACTTTAGACTCCCTTTTCTCTCTTGGGAAGAACCTATCAAGAAAAGCCCTTTTACACACCTCCCATGTTATAATACCCGCTCTAAAAGCCCTAATTTCCCTATATTGGGTATACCAATTTTGAGCCACATTCTTTAGTTGATATGAGGCTAGCTAAGACGTCTCATTAGAACTCACTCCCATAGCATATAGTATCTTTTAGACCTCATCCAGAAAGTCTTGAGGGTCTTTATTAACCTTACACCCAAAGAACATTGGAGGGTTCATACTTAATAAAATCCCTCAAGCGAGAAGCCATGTGACTAGCATTTTGTTGAACAAGGGGTCCAACTTCCCCATTTTCTTAAGCCGTCATGGCTTGAGCTTGGATAGTCATAACTTGAGCCAAACTTAAAAAAGTTGAACTTATTTCTCCATCCGTCATAGGTGGAGGAATGACCAGAGCTTTGTCTTTCAGAAGAACTTGATTGCCTTGTGGAGGAGCTCGGTTCTCTAGGGGAGGAACTTCCGCATTAGCCAAATCTTCATCCACTCTCCTTGCAGCTTCCCTTATCATTGTCATTTCTTATATACACAAGAAAAGATTAGAACGAAAAAGGGTTAGATATAGTTACCACTCTTAAGGCACGACCTTCAAGATTACTAAAAGGTGAGAATTCATTAGCATCACATATCTTCTCATTCATAAGTGTAGCATGCTTCAACACCCATGAAAAAGAAACTACATAGATGTGGTTTAGTGAGAAATCAATCCTAAGATTACTTCAACCTCATGCTCTAATACCAAGTTTATCACGATCGAGAAGAACCTTTGTAGACGTAACCGACCTTGTCATCTTTGGAATGTACTTAGACTAGCCCTTGGCATTCGTAATAGAATATCATAGGTTAAAAATATGGAAAATAAAAACTTTTAGGCGGTAAGGTATGCATATACCTCTCACATATCCTATATGGAGTTTATATAGACTCCTCGCTTGTTGAAGCTTACATAGGCTTCTTGTTTAGACAACATAACCAATACATAGGAAATAGTCTAATAACATTGTCTTACATCAAACAATCTAAAAAGTATTACACATTTGGGCATAGCCCATGCTTCAATACAAAGAGCCACACATAGTCTTACAACAATAGTTTCAAAGATAAAGGAACGAAATATGTCTTTCGACATAAAAATTTCATAGCTAGAATAGTAAAAAGGTAACATCCCCGAATATTGAGTACCTACAAATAACTTGGGAAAAATGTACAAGTATTCTTGCAAAGTGGCCTTCTATATCTCAATGGCCTCAACCTACATTGTTTGGGAAAAAGGATAAAATATGGGTTAGTACAACTACTTGTACTAAGTATGAAACACATACAAGTGAAACCATTTAAATCATAATTGAAAGTTCATTTTGTTCAAAACCATGCTAAGTCACTATAAAAATCCTTAATGCACATATAAGAGCACATACAAATCAATGAATCATAATATCACTTAAGGTAAGTTCATACTCAGCACAAGGCAATCATTAGCATAAGGTCATATCAACATGAATAAATCCAACATAATTTCATAACAAAAATTCATGTACAAGAGTTCATAACCTCACAACATACATAACCCTTACTCACAACCCCTTCCCAAGACTACAAATACAATGTTTATGTGAAGCCCTATAACCCCACAGAATCAAGTAAACCAAGTAAAGGATCATAAGCAACGTCTACATTTCATAGATCTTCATATCATGCATGTTCATCATCATATACATAAATTTAGACAAATATAATATTCATCAAAGAAACTAACATCATATAGGATCATCAACAAGCAAATTCATCATATACATCTCATTTATATCATATGTGCATAAGAAGAACCTTCTAGGACTTCCCTCTAGATCAACTTATGCCATGCAAAAGTAGAGTCCTATACCCCTACCTAGACTCAGTAGAACACCCCAAGTCACCCTAGTTACTGTTCACTATATTACATTCATTTTACTTTGGGGATCAATCGCCCCAACCGGCAATAGACCATGATTGCTAAAAGTTTAGTGTCATGAAACCCTAAACATAAAGAATGTTCTCTATTTTCCAAGGTAGAACTAAAACATGACCATAACATTATAGGTGGATCCACTAGCTAGTATTCCTATGGAGGCAACATAGTTAAGGAACAAGGAGATATATCTTGAACCCTCTACATGCCCATTAGCATTGGATTCCTCATAACATGAGAACATCGGTGAATCCACCTTCTATGAGGAGTCAACACATCTCATTGTCAATTTCACTCGGTTCTAAGGGTCCTTTTTTGAAATGTCTTTAAGCCTATCTTAATCATCATATCATAGTATAGGCCATAGGAGACTAACTCCTTGTATAGTTATGTCATTAGCTCATTAAGTATTGCATGAGAATTTCCTTTCATAACAACAATTCATTTGTGATATCAACACATTATAATCATATCATATTAAGGCACACAAGTGATTCATATTCAATCTTGTATCATCATACCCTTATCATGATCTCACAATTCATATTGTCAAAAAAATTCATCATAATCATTATCTTCTTAATCTAATCGCATATAATACTTCAATATCAACATCATCATCTAGTATAAACCAACATCATTGAAGGAAAGAACTCAAGATCATAAAGTCTTACTATTGACACCCAATTTTGACCGACCTTTAACAATTTTTAGGAATGCTATTTGATTAAATACTTATTTTAAAATTTATTTTAAGTTTAAATGATAGTCAATTTTGCATAAAAATTAGATATTTTTTGTCTTTGCTTCATAAAAATCTTTTGTAAATATAATTAAAATATTTGAAAATTATTAATTAATTACTTCATTAAAATATTTTAAAATTTTGACAATTTTTTATAATGAAATTATATAATATTTTTAATATATGTATTATTGTTTTTATTCATTTTCTTGGCTTAATGGATTACCATAACTTCTTTGTTAATTCTCTTCTTTATGAGTAGTGATGTTGTTGATAATGTGGTCAAATGGATGACCATAACTGCTAGGTTAATTTCATCCTTTATTGGTAGTAATGTTGTTGATAAGATGGTTAAATGGATAAGCATAGCTCCTAACTTTATTTCCTCCATAATGGGTAGTAATTCTCGTTTAATGTAATGTTTATTACACCCTTTGGTATTCCTCAATGTAATCCTATAAATAGTGGTGTTTAGAATAATGTTAATACACTTGAAATAAATAAATAAATAAAGCTTATATTGTTCCTCTATTGTCTTATATTCTTCTTCTCTTCTTCCTTTGCTCTTATGTTTTACAATACGTTATCATCACGAAGTTTCAAGGTTGAACAACATTTCTTGTGAGGTATCCATTTATAATCTAATGTTAAAATTATATTTATATTGATTAATTTTTAATGAAAAGACTTTATCTAACAAGTTCACTAAAGGTTATTTTTGTTACTTGTGAGGCATAACATTAATTTAGGTTGTATGCTAATTTACTTTGATGAAAAAAAAAGTTTTGCTACTTAATTATTTACTCATTGTCTATTTTACTCTAATTTAATTATTTTTATGAGAGTTATCATGTCAATTTATCGAAGCTTGAGTTCGTGGAACTTGACATTTCTGGAAATAATTACTTCTCATGGGTTCTCGACATTGAAATTCACCTTGACGCTAGAGGTCTTGGTGCCACTATTACAAATGGTAATAAAACGTTGAGTTAGGATAAATCGAAGGAAATGATTTTACTTTGTCCTCATCTGGATGAAGGATTGAAGGTTAAATACCTTACGGTGAAAGATCCACTTTAATTGTGGACTGGTTTGAAGGAAAGCTTTGACCACCTTAAGGAAACGGTATTGGCAAGGGCTCGTTATGAATATATTCACTTACGATTACAGTATTTAAAACAATGTGTAAATATAATTCTACTATATAAAAATTACTTCCCAATTGAAATGATGTGGAGAAGATATACTAGATGAGGACATGTTAGAAAAAACTTTCACAACTTTTCATGCCTCAAATTTGGTATTTCAGCAGCAATAGCGTGAAAGAGGATTGAAAAAGTATTCTGAGTTGATCTCATGCCTTCTTGTTGCTGAGAAACATAATACTCTTTTATTGAAAAATCATGAAGCCCTTCCTATGGAAACCACTCCGTTACCGGATGCAAATGAGGTTGAAGCACATGAACAGTATGATAGAAGACAAAATAAAAGTCAAGGTAAAAATAATATGTGTGGACGTGGAATGGTAGAGGATGATATAATAATCATCGTGGTGGTGGTCACCACAAAAGGGAGAATAATAGGGGTTCTAAAATTAATCCTTCAAGAGGCAATTGTCATCGTTGTGGCATGAAAGGACATTGGAATAATGAATGCCAAGTAGCTGAGCATTTTGTTAGGCCTTATCAAGATTCTTTGAAAAGAAAAGGAAATAAAAATGGTGCATCTCCTACTAATGCTCGGGTGGAGTCATACTTGACTTGTAAAAATGATGCCAAGGCAGGGCCTTCAAAAAAATATGATGACAATATTGAAACAAATTTGACTTTAAAAAATGATTATTTTGATGATCTTGATGATATTAATCATTTGGAAGTTGAAGACTTCTTTGGAGATCAAAACTAATGTTTGATCATTTGATTGGGGAAATAATTATATTGTTTTATTTATCTGCTTTTCATTGTTATGTTTTTCCTTATGTATTTTTTATATTAAAAAAATAAGTAATTTTATTTTCTTACAAAGTTGTTGATTTTTAATATCTCTTATGATGTACTTTTATATTATGAAGATAAATAAAATTTCCGAATCTTCAATTGGTTCAAGATGAGAAATGGAGAAACGTGTCTTCTTGA
Source organism: Solanum lycopersicum (assembly GCF_036512215.1). Taxonomy (NCBI): domain Eukaryota; kingdom Viridiplantae; phylum Streptophyta; class Magnoliopsida; order Solanales; family Solanaceae; genus Solanum; species Solanum lycopersicum. The sequence goes on from NC_090806.1 coordinate 26,162,294, forward strand.
TAGTGCCACAACTCACACTATTTTAAGAGATAGGAAATATTTCTCTAATTTAATTATGAGAAAGGCTTATGTTAATACAATATCTGGTAGTGTAAAATTAATTGATGGTTCTGGAAGAGCGGCCTTATTACTACCTAGGGGAACGATAATAAATATTGAAAATGCTTGTATAATTCACCTTGGAACATATACAGGGTGATATATGTGAGCTAGTTCACTCTCCATGTGGGCTATTTAAATATTATATGGTCTTGATAGATGCATCAACAAGATGGTCACATGTGTGCTTATTATCAACCCGCAATATGGCTTTTGCGAGGTTTTTAGCTCAAATAATAAGATTAAGAGCACAATTTCCAAACTATGCAATACAGACAATTCATCTTAATAATGGTGGTGAGTTTACATCGCAGGCCTTCAATAATTATTGTTTGTCCACGAGAATAACAATTGAACATGCAGTTGCTCATGTTCATACTCAAAATGGTCTAGTAGAATCTTCGATTAAGCGTCTCCAATTGATAGCTACACTACTGTTAATGAGGACAAAGTTGCCTATTTCAATATGGGGGCATGCTATTTGTATGCAGCAGCGTTGGTGCGAATAAGGCCAACTAGTTATCATGAATTCTCGCCATTACAGTTGGATTTTTCTCATGAGCTAAATATTTTGCATCTTAGAACTTTTGGGTGCGCGGTATACGTTTCAATTGCCCCACCGCTACCCACAAAGATGGGTCCCCAAAGAAGGTTAGAAGTGTATGTTGGGTATGAATCTCCTTCTATTATTAAATATTTGGAACCTGATAGGAGATATATTTACGGTAACGTTTCTTGATTGTAATTTTGATGAATCAGTATACCCACCATTAGGGGGAAAACATAAACAGTTTGAAAAACAGATAGATTGGAATTCATTATCTCTATCTCATTTGGATCCTCGAACAAATCAATGTGAGAAGTAGGTTAAAAAGATGATTTATTTGCAAAATGTTGCAAATCAACTGCCAGCTACATTTACTAACCTTCCAGAGGTTACTAAATCTTATATTCCAGCTGCAAATGCTCTAATTCGAGTGGATGTCCCAATAGGACAAGTTGTTAAACAAAATGAGTCTAAACCACATTTAAAACATGCTAGGAAAATTGGTTCAAATTATAAAAATCCCCAAAAAAGAAAAGAAACAAATGATCATGAATATCAAATCGTGCAGGAAATTTCTCAAGAAGAGCTCCGGGACATAACAATAACAAGACCACTGAGAAGGTGGAATCAAAAAATATTGTGGTGGACAATATTTTTTCGTATAATGTTAAAGTTGAAATAATGCAACAAAGTGAGGATGTTGAACAAAAATCTGTCAATGAATGCAGATAGAGAAATGATTGGTCATAATGGAAGGAGGCAATTCAAGCAGAATAGACTTCACTTAAAAACGCGAAGTTTTTGGACCAATAGTCCGTACACCTGAAAGTGACAAGCCAATGGGGTACAAATAGGTTTTTGTGCGAAAACAAAATGAAAAAGGTGAAGTCTTAAGATATAAAGCATGACTTGTGGCACAAGGTTTTTTACAATGTCGTGGAATTTATTATATGGAGACATATTCTCCTGTAGTGGATGCAATTACCTTCAGGTATCTAATAAATCTGATAGTTTATGAAAAGCTTGAAATGCGTCTAATGGATGTTGTCACAACCTATTTATATGTCTCATTGGGCAACAATATTGTTATGAAAGTTCCTAAAGCATTAAATGTGCCTGAAGCATATAAAAATTCACAAGAAAGTTGTTCGATAAGGCTTCAAAAATCCTTGTATGGATTAAAATAATCAGGGTGGATGTGGTACAATTGTCTTAGCCAGTTTTTGCTAAAGGAAGGGTACAAAAATGACCCTATTTGTCCTTGTGTTCTTACAAAAAGGCCTTGATCTGATTTTGTTATAACAGTTGTGCATGTTGATGATTTTAATATCATTGGCACTCCTAATGAACTTTCAAAAGTTTTTGAGTGTTTAACGAAAGATCTTGGTGAGACAAAATTTTGTCTTGGCCTACATATTGAGCATTTGAAAAATGGAATATTTGTCCATCAATCAACATACACAAAAAAGGTTTTAAAGCAATTCTACATGGATAAATCACATCCATTGAGTACCCTGATGGTTGTGAGATCGCGTGATATACATAAGGATCCATTTCGACCTCGAGAAAATGATGAATATCTTCTTGGTGATGAAACTCCATATCTTAGTGCTATTGGGGCACTAATGTATCTTGCTAATAATACTCGACCAGATATTTGTTTTGCTGTATTTTTATTGGCAAGATTCAACTCGGCCCCTACAAAGAGACATTGGAATGGAGTCAAACATGTAATCATATATCTTCATGGAACAATTGATATGGGATTATTTTATTCCAATGAATCCAAGTCAGAAATGATTGGTCATGCAAATCTGGACATTTTTCTGATCCATTTAAAGCTCGATTTTAGAAAAACTATTTATGTACATATGGAAGCAGAACTATATCTTGGTGTTAAATGAAGCAAACATTAGCTGCTACTTCTTCAAATCATGCAGAAATAATAGTTATCCATGAAGCAAGTCAGTTGTGTGTTTGGTTGAGATCAATACCTCAACATATTCAAGAAATGTTTGGTTTTCCTTTGCAAAAGGAAATTCCAACTATATTGTACGAAGAAAATGTTGCCTGTGTATCTCAACTAAAGGGAGGATACATTCAAGGAGATAGAACAAAACACATTTAACAAAAAAAAAATTTCACTCATGATCTTGTAAAGAAAGGTGAAATAAATATTGAACCAATTAGCTCAATTGATAATTTAGCGGATTTGTTCACTAAAGCATTACCAACCTCAACATTTTTAAAGTTTGTATCAAAGATTGGAATGCGTTGCTCAAAGAAATTAAATGATGTTTTCAACATGGGGAGTAAACTATGCGTTGCACTCTTTCTCCCTTGGCCTAGGTTTTATCCCAATGGGTTTTCCTGACAAGGTTTTTAGTGAGGTAGCAAATAAAGCGTATAACAAGATATATGTACTCTTTTGTCCTTCTCTAAGATTTTTTACCACAAGGTTTTTTCTTAGTAAGGTTTTAATGAGGCATATTATCTATCAATGGTCATCAAAGGAGGCATATTGTAAATCATTTTTGTGGATTAATGGATGACTATAACTCCTTGGTTAATTCCCTTCTTTTATGAGTAGTATTGTTGTTGATAATGTGGTCAAATGGATGATCCTAACTTCTAGGTTAATTTCATCCTTTATTGGTAGTAATGTTGTTGATAAAGTGGTCAAATGGATGAGCATAACCCCTAACTTTATTTCCTCCATTATGGGTAGTAATTCTCAAGGTTTAATGTAATGTTTATGACACCCTTTTATATTCCTCAATGTAATCCTATAAATAGTGATGTTGAGAATAATGTTGATACACTTGAAAGAAAGAAAGAAAGAAAGAAAGCTTATATTGTTCCTCTATTGTATTATATTCTTCTCTTCTTCTTTTGCTCTTAAGTTTTACAATAGTGTTTTAATTGAATAGCTTTTCCTTAATTTTCCTCAGAAAATTGTTAATTCTTCGCCAATTTTATTCCAATTTATTTTGATTCTAGTCACTCCAATTCCAATTTTATTTCAATAGTAACCATTCTTTCATTTAAATTCTAGACTATTTCATTACAATTTTAGTCATTCCATATCCAATTCAATTTGATTTTAAGACTTCATCTTTTAATCTTATCCGCTATTTAATTTATTAAATGCTAGATCTAATCCTACCCTTCATCTCAAATTATTTCAAGGGTGTGGATTAAAACTCCATATCTTTCCCATTTATTACACAAAAAAGACCAAAAAACAAAATTTTGGATTCTTCCTTTTTTTCCCTGTCTCCAGCCGCCAACCCCCCTCTTCCCGTTCTTTTCAGCGAAAATCGCCAGCTCTAAGCGAGGAGGGGACGCCTCTCTCTCCCCCCTCAATTTCTCCATTCATCTCTCTTCTTTTACTTTCTTCTCCGCTATATTTTCTCCATCATTGGTAGCACTCAGGCGCGCTTCCAAGCAGCAGCAAAGCAACAACAAGAGCAGCGGTAATGTTGTTCCCAAAATGTGTTAAATATCTTAAATGTTATCTTATGTGTTTCTAAGTTGTTAAATGTTGCTCTTATGATCATAATATGATTTTTTAATGAAAAGATACATATTTCCAATAAATGTCCATTTTCATGATTTTCATGCATTATGTCATACTTAGTAGATGTGGTTGTACTAATCGATGTTTTTATCTATCTCTATAGTTGTTGGTAGGTGAGGAGCATTTGGGGAGAAAGACTTGATTCATCGCATCATTCAAGTGAATTTGAAGTATGTCCTCAATTGACTCGAGGGCATATATAGATGTCTTTTATGGCTTCTATTTCAATATATAGTAATAGACTAAGTATTTCTATATTAGTATTGTGTATGAGACATGTACCAAAAGTATTCTTGTGCCTTAAGTTTGATGAAATTGAGACTTAGTATTTCCTATGACTTTATAATAAAAGTTTTTAAAAAACTATGACGTATGTTTGTGTAAGGTTTTAATCCCGAACTACTTTTCATTATGTATATGTGATGAATGATTTGTAAGGACGTGTACTAGACCTCCGAGAGGTCAAGTATGCTGGGTATTGCAATCCAAGATTGGCCCTAACTTCTAGGGTGTGGTTTCGGGATGTGACACCTCCTTGACAAATGTTGAACTCTTCCACTTTAGACTCCCCTTTCTCCCTTGGGGACAACCTATCAAGAAAAGCATTTCTAAGCACCTCCCAAGTTATGAAACTCGCTCTCAAAACCCTATTGTCTCTCCATTGGTTATACCAAGTTTGAGCCACATCCTTGAGTTGATATAAGACTAGCTCAGAATTCTCATTAGAACTCGCTCCCATAGCATATAGGATTAGGATCTTGTAGACCTCATCAATAAAGTTTTGGGGGTCTTCATTCACCTTACACCTAAAGAACATTGGAGTGTTCATCCTTGTGAAGTCCTTCAAGAGAGAAGCCGTGATACTAGCATTTTGATGAACAAGGGTTCCAACTTCCCCATTTTATTGTGCATTCATGTCTTGAGATTGGGTAGTCATAGCTTCCGACAAACATAGAAAAGCCGAACTTATTTCTCCATCCATCATAGGTAGAGGAATGATCAGATCTTGGTCTTTCGGAGGAACTTGATTGCCTTGTGGAGGAGCTTGGTTCATTAGGGGAGGAACTTCCGCATCAGCCAAATCTCCCACCACTGTCCTTGCAACTTCCCTTATCGTAGTCATCTACTATATCCACACGAAAATATTAGAAGGAAAAAGGGACACAGAGAGTTACCACTCTTAAGGCATGACTTTCAAGATACCCCGAAGGTGAGAATTCCTAATCATCACATAGCTTCTCATTCATATGTGTAGCGCGCTTCACACCCATGAACAAGAATATACGTAGACGTGGTTTTGTGATACATCAATCCTAGGATTACTTTAACCTCATGGTCTGATACCAAGTTTGTCATGATCGAGGAGCACCCCCTAGATGGAACCAGCGTCTTTGTCCTCGGAGAGGATTTAGATTGACCCTTAACATTCATAATAGAATATCATAGGTCAAAAATATGGAAAATTAAAAATTTTTACATAGTGAGATATACATTGACCTCTCACATATCATATATGGAATTTAGATACATTCCTCGCTTATTGAAGCTTACGTACGCTTCTAGTTTAGACAACATAAAAAATACATAGGAAATTGTCGAATAACTTTCTTTAACATTAGGCCATCTAAAAAGTATTACAACATTTGGGCATAGCCCGCACTTCAATACAAAGAGCCACATATAGTCTTACAACAATAGTCTCAAAGATAGAAGAATGAAATATGTCTTTAGACATAACAACTTCATAGCTAGAATAGTAAAAAGGTAAAATCCCCGAACATTGAGGACCTACCAATAACTTAGGGAAAATGTACAAGTCTTCTTGCAAAGTGGCCTCCTATACTTCAATGGCCAGAACATATATTATTTGGAAAAAAGGGATAAAAGTTGTGTTAGTATAACCACATGCATTAAGTATGGGAACATATGCAAGTGAAACCGTTGAAATCATGCGTGAAAGGACATTTTTTTAAAAATCATGTTTAGTCACTTCCAAAAAAAATTATGCACATAAGAGCAACATATATGACACTTACTGACAACCCATTCCCAAGCCTCCAAGTGTTATACTTCTGTGAAGCCCCATAACCCCACATAATCAAGTAAACAAAGTAAAGGATCATAAGCAATGTATGAATTTCATACATCTTCATATCATGCATGCTAATCATCATATACATCAATTTAGACCAATAGCATGTTTTTCAATGAAACTAACATCATATAGGACCATCAACAGATAAAGTCATCATATACATTTCATTTTTTTGATAAGTGCATAAGAACAATCTCCTAGGACTTCCCTCAAGGTAAACTTCTGTCATGCATAAGTAGAGTATCATACGCCTACCTACACTCAGTAGAACCCCTCAAGTAACCCTAGTTAGTGTTCGCTTTATTACATTCATTTTACTTTCGAGATCAATCGCCTTAACTGACAATAGACCATGCTTACTAAATATCGAATCCGGTGTCATTAAACCGTACACTGAAAGAATGTTCTATACTTTCCAAGGTAGAACTAAAACATGAACAAAACATTCTAGGTGGATCCACTAGCTAGTATTCCTATGGAGGCAACATATTTAAGGAACAAGGAGATATGTGTTAAATCCTATACATGCCCATTAGCATTGCATTCCTCATATTATGAGAAAATTGGTGAATCTCCCTCTCATTGTCAAGTATAATCGGTTCTAAGCTAAGGTTTTTTTTTAAAAAAAAATGTCTTTAAGCCTTTTTTAATCACCATATCTTAGTATAGGCGATAGGAGACTGACCTCTTGTATAATTATGTCATTATCTCATTAAGTATTGCATGAGAATTTCCTTTCATAACAACCATTCATTTATGAGATCAACACATCATAATAATATCATATTAACGCACACAAGTGATTCATATTTAACCTTTATAATCATACCCTTAACTTGATCTTGCAATTCATATAGTCAAGAAATTTCATCATAATCATCATCTTGTTAATCTAATCACATATAATACTTCAATTTGAACATCATCATCAAGTGTGAACCATCTTCATTGAAATAAAGAACTTTCATAAAGTCTTACTTTTGAATTTTGACCGACCTTTAACCATTTTTAGGAATGCTATTCGATTTAATACGTATTTTAAAATTATTTTAAGTTTAGAATGTTGGTAAATTTTGCATATAAATTAGATATTTTAGTATGTTTGCTTCATAAAACTATTGTAAATATTATTAAAATATTTTAAAATTAGTAAGAAATTACTTCATTCAAATATTTTAAAATTTAAGTTATTGTTTTAAAAAAATATAAAAATATTTTAATATAAGTAGTATTTTAATTGAATAGTATTTCGTTAATTTTCCTAAAAATTTTTTAAATCTTAGCCAATTTCATTCCAATTTATTTCGATTCTAGGCACTCCAATTCCAATTGTATTCCAATAGTAACCATAATTTCATTTCAGTTCTTGCTAATTTTATAACAGTTTTAGTCATTCCATATCCAATCCAATTTGATTTTAAGACTTCATCTTTTAATCTCATCCTCGTATTTAATTCATTACATTCTAAATCAAATCCTACCCTTCATCTGAAATTATTTCAAGGGTGTGGATTAAAACTCCATATCTCTTAATTTAATACACAAAAAGACCAAAAACTAATATTTAGGATTCTTCCTTTTTTCCCTCTCTCCTGCTGCCAGCCCCCCTCTCTCTCCATTCTCTCATGCGGAAATCGACACCCCCAAGCGAGACGACGATATCTCTCTATCTCTATCTCCCCTATCTCTCTCTGTCCATCTCTGTTCTCTTCCTTTTTTCTGCGCGTTCTTTTCTCCATCTTTGTCAGCACTCAGGTGAGCTTTCAGGAGGCGCAAGAGCAGCTCCAAGCCTCCATCGTGTGCAGAAACTCTAGTGAGATGCACCAGGCGGCGCCGCCCCTTCCCCTTTTTATCCTTTACTCTCCAATTTCTCCTCCCTCCTCTTCTCCTTGTTCATTTTTTTACTTTACATGACCACCAAGAAGCAGGCTCCGGCGAAGAACAACAACCAACATCAACAAGCCAAAACACATCAGCAAAAACAACAAGAAGCCAGTAGCTCAGGCGAAGTCCAAACATCAGGCGGATCTCAACAAATCCGTTATTGGTATTTTTGATCAATTCTTATTTCATCTATTTAATTTTAGTCATTTTATCAAGTAATTCAAATAACATGATTAAATTTTTCTTGTTGTAGTTTTACTATGCTCGTTACCATTTTAGGGTGCTCGAATGATATGCCTTTGTTAGTGAATATCTAAATATACTCTTTGCATATTTTTATTCCTTATGATATATGATTTGTTTACTGATCTTTGAATATTTTTATTCCATATGATATATGATTTATTTTATTAGGGAGTTTACTTTAGTAAATATATTTTATTCCGTGTACATGGTAAATTGTAGCGATTATATTTTACACGCTTGATATATGCTCCACTAGTTGACTGTTCACTAATTGAATGAATCTATTGTGCATACTCGGTTTCACATCTTCTTTGATTATATCTCCTTTCATTAATTAAGTGATATACATTTCTTGCTTGATTATATTTGGTAATTACTTTAGTAAATATATTTTATTCCGTGTACATGGTAAATTGTAGCGATTATATTTTACACGCTTGATATATGCTCCACTAGTTGACTGTTCACTAATTGAATGAATCTATTGTGCATACTCTGTTTCACATCTTCTTTGATTATATCTCCTTTCATTAATTAAGTGATATACATTTCTTGCTTGATTATATTTGGTAAAAAATATTTTTTTTCTTAAAATATGATTGTAACAACCCTAAAAAATGGATATACTAAGTGATACTTAATGTGTCAAGAATGCCTATGATTAGACCAGAGTTCACATGGATTGATGCGCGTAGAACCAAACTTTGAAACCCTTGCTACATCAAAGACAAGTAACCTTGGAAGTTAGTTGAGCTAGGAAAGGTTGGGTCCAACAATGTAGGTCTCTCGAATATGAAGATTTACTTGAAGGAGTCTTTACCGCACATAAAAAGAGGAAATCTTAGGTTTGGAGGGTCTAGGGATAAAATAGTCTTTTTACAGGCTAAGGTTAATATCATAATTACCCTAAATCTATAATTAATTATTTATTTAATAAGGTATATGGGGAAATTGGGGGAGAGACACACGAAATAGAGCTCTTGAAGTTAAGTCTTGCTCCACCCGGGTTCGAACCTAGATGGGACCAATGATTTAATGTGATTTTTTTATTGGTGAATTAATTGAATAAATTATTAATTAATGGCTGATTTAAAAAGGAAAATCAGAATTCTATTAATAATTATTATTGATTTATTATTAATATGTTTTATCACTAAGTCTTCTAGTTGACTAAGTCTAAACTACTTTACCTCTTTTAACTCTCTCTCACGCTCATATCTCTCGCGTTTCTCCATTTGTTTTTCACGATAGCTCTTTGCCTAAACAACTACAAGATCATAAAAAATATTACTAGAGTTCTTCACACGTGTGTTGAAAACTTGGCTTGGGCGTGAGTTTTCAAGAGGGTTCGGGCAGAAACTTCAAGATTTGAATGTCAAAATAAGGTATGGGTTTTCACTCTTGGAATCCTTTCTCCAAGAGAAATTTCTTTCTACATTATTCAAAAGTATGAAACTATGTTTGTCCCCTTGAATGTTGAACTCCTTGTCCCTAGTCTCCTTCCGATTTCAATCTAAATTAGGTTATAAATCGTGTTTTTGGTATGGTTGCTGGTATCTAAGTGTGAAAAATGTTATTTTTTGTGGTTTTGCTTTTGGAAATAGCAAGCATTTTCAATGATGTCAACCGCAAATGATGTGGTGCAATATGTATATGTTTGGTGTTGTTGTTATCCTTTTTGAAGTCTTAAAATGGTTAGTTTGATTGCTGAAATTAACGTGCATAAAATGTGTAATTCGTGATGTTCATATGAGGTGTATGTAACTGATTTTAAGTGGAAAGTTGCAGCTAAAACAACAATGAATCTACACCTAAGAATGTGTTAAACAAATTCATGAAATACACCCCAAAAAGGTGTTAATTGATCCATGACTTTTCCAAAGTTTTCAAGTGGAAATATTGGTGAAAATAAGGTAAGAAAATGACTAAATTTCCAGCAAAAACAACAAGTTTTGTTTAGGCTAAAGTATAGAGGAGTAATCTGGATACTTAACTGGTTTTAAAAAGGATGAGTCCACCAGGATTCAAACATGCGACCTCACCCGTGTGGAACCTAAATTTCACAAGAAAAAAATAAAAAGGGTTGGGGGGATTCGAAATGGGTGTAAAGGCAAGTAAGAAGGAGAATGCAAAAAATTAAATTAATAATATGGGAGGCGTGGGAATCGAACCCACGATCTCCAGGCAACAAATGAAGGAAAAGAAAAATAAAAGAAAGGAAGTGTGAGGTGTGGGAATCAAACCCACGACCTCAAGGCTGGAAAGGGGAAAGGGGAAAAATAAATCAGAAAATAAAGTGAGGCTGTGGTGGGTCGATCCCACAATCTCACTGCCAAACGCATAGTAAGTCAATTTTTAAGTAAATATAAAATAAGGAGGCCGTGGGGGTTCGAAACCATAACCTCCCTGTCACTAGCGAAACAAAAAGTGAATAAAGAGAGGCTGTGGGGATTTGATCCCACAACCTCTTGGTCTAGTCGAATTGGACAACACAATTTTAAATGAAAAAGAAAAGGGGTTGTGGAGGTTCGATCCCACTACCCTTCATCCAAATAAGAGGAGAATCCAAGGATAAAAATAAATATAGAATGTTGATGTTGAGGCTCGATGTAGGGTCCCAATGTCATGAAGACTAAAAATAAAGTCAAGGAAAAATGTAATTATTGTTCAAGGGGTTCGAATTTGAGTTCCCTTTCCCAAATTTCCGTATTGATACAAAAATCATACATGAAATAAATGTTCAAGAATAATCCACCTACTTAGATCAAAATCGAGATCTTGGCATAAATACAAGATACATAAGTCTTCTACTAAATAATCTTAGGAAGATATGAGTCACTTAACAAACTATGAATGAAACCTCATGGATTGTATGTATTGACCCATAAGTCTAGCATACGATTAAAAATAAGTGAACCTAAGATGTATGTAATGAAATGATGAAACCCTCAAATGGTTAAGTACGAGTGTAAGATACACTACATGTCCAAGTGCATTGGCATATGACGAAATGAACAATGAAATAATGAAGCGCTAGAAGGGTTAAGTAAGAGTGTGAAACACACTAAATGGCCAAGTGCATTGGCATATGATGAAATGAACATTAGCCTAAAAAAGGGGTGATTAATTATGAAGATAAAATGTGGTAATGTAAATGAATGTGGTGACAAGATGACATGATGCTAATGTAAAATATGAGAACAATCTCAAATGAGCTTAAGTAAATGTTACAAAAATGTACTCACCTATGAGAGTGTAAAGTTAATGAAGAGACCAGTATCTATGAACACTCTAATGAAAGTATTGATTTTATTACACTTAATACTAATGATGATAGAGAAATCATCTATTGAGCTATAATGTCCTTATACTAGAAGCCAACATCCATGACGTGTGAGTTGAATGTAATGGAACTTTATAGTGAGCACCGATAGACTAGCTATGAGCGGGGATGCCTTCTTTTGGAAAGGGCGGAGGTTCACGTAACTGTCATGAGATGAGACTGTCTGGCATGCCGGGTATGGGTCTCCTTATATCTCCTAGTCTTCAAACCTATACTTCCAATATGGGGATCTGGCGGGGTAAAACTCCCATGTACGGTAGCATGTTTTGCGTTAGTTTGGCCGGTGATTCCACCTCTTTTCGGTGCGGCGGAGACACTAGATTTCATGATTCTCACATGATCTATGTAGGTTAAAGTTAAAGTTCCCAAAGAATGAAAGAGGTCAGCCTCAAATTATGCACATAATGAAATGAACAATACCAAAAGGTGTAAGGAGAGGATAATCAAGAGGTGACGTAGACTTAAAGTAATGACGCTAGATTTTTCTTGGTCATTGCACAGCAAACCCGATGATAGTCTTAAACTAGATCCTAGGTATGACTGGTGATTGCACTAGTTTATGAAAGAATGAAAAATGAAGTACATGAATAAATGAAGCAGACCCAGTGTTTGCTAATGTAGGATCCCTAGTTGAGGTCCCATATGTTGAGCCGTCATTTTGGGAAGACCTAAGTCAAGTCCATGATCCCAAGGTCTCATGGCATATGAAAGAATGATATGAACTACGTGATATGATATGTGAAATATGTTATGTGCTGTTTGCAACATGATAGGTTTGATTATGCTTGTTACACTCATGACATGACTTTCCAAATCCAAATTTGGCAGGTCCATTGACTTTCCTGATCCAAATTTAGTAAGTCCACTGACTTGACTTTCCGTAAATCATGTTTTTAGGAAAGATTTGTTCTTTCTCACGCATGTCCTTGGTGTGTGCTTGCATATACCCATACTTAGTACAAGTCTGTACTAATTCCGTACAAATATCTACTTTAAGGTGCAAGCACAGGTGGACGTTAAACATACAGTACAACATTGCAGCTATCCAGATGTAGAGGTTTCATCTAGACTTGGTAGGCCCTCATGCTTTCGAGGCTATCTACTGTTATTATCTATCTTAGATGTAGGATTTAGCTAGTGGATAATGTTCCACTAGTTTTTCATTTCCCATTTCATTTCAGACTTTGTATTGGTGCCATTTTGGCAAGTACACATTTACTGCAGCTATGAACTATTTCTTTCATTTGATGATCTTAATGTTAGATGGTTGATTGTGAACATTTATTAGTTTAAGTATAATGTCTTATAAGAAGGTTAAATAACAAAAAAGTTCAAATTTTCCGTAAAAAAATTAACCTAGATGAAGTAAAGATGAGGTAGCCTTGTCTGCGACCTCTGAGATGTCAACGACGCTGGTCTCGTCTGAGGTCTAGATTTCAATCGTGAAAAAGTTTGTATCAAGCCCTAGGTTAAATTCCTAGGGCAATAAGTTCACATAAACCACATTGAGTAGTTTCTAAGTCATGGTTGTGAAGTGCACCACTATCCTAGAATAGAGACTGCATGATGCGTAGGAAAAATTTCCCTTCTTCTGATCTTATCGTGCTTTCCAAATGTCTGATTTTCATGGTTTTATGAGCGGGTCTAACATTAATCATTATTGTTTTCAAAGAACGAACACTAGGAGAACCATAGTCAGAGGAGATGAGGTGCAGCTTCTGGGGACAATCAAGTTCCACCTAGGCTCCAGCTGAAGGAGTAGCCATGCCGGTTAATCCTACTGGGTTGACTAATGCTGAGGTGAGGGCATATCTGGCCCAGATTGCACAAGACATCACTATGCAGGCTCAGTCCATGACTGACCAAGTTGATCGGCAAAATGTTCAGAGGAAGAACCCACCGGTTTGTAGCATGGTTGACAGGTTGAGAGACTTCACGAGGATGAATCCTCCTATTTTTAGAGGGTCTAAGACTTCAAGGGATCCCCAAGAGTTTTTGGATGAGGTTCATAAGATTTTGGTGACTATGGGGGCCACGGATACTGAGAAAGCAGAGTTGTCTTCCTATCAACTCAAGGATGTTGCATAGACTTGGTGCAAGATGTGGCAGGATAGCCGAGCTTTGGGCGGAGTTTCGGTCACTTGGGAGCTGATTAAGCGGCCTTTCTGGAGAGATTTTTCCCTAGGGATATGAGGAAGTCCAAGTTTGAGGATTTATCAACCTTAAATAGGGATCGATGACAGTCATGAAGTATTCCCTGAAACTTGTGAAATTCTCCAGGTATGCCACTTCTCTTGTGTCTATCAGCAGAGACGATATGAGTAGATTCTTGACAGGAATTGTTTATAATCTCGATGAGGAGTGTAGAAAGCTATGCTTCATGATAGCATGGACCTTTCCAGGATTATGGTCCATGTCCATCAGGTGGAGGAAAGCAGAAAGAGGAAACACACTAGGGCAGGGAATAGGTCAAGGCAAGTGAGGAGAATTTTTCAAGGCAGAGTAGTATTGGAATCAGGGCTAAGCCCAGGTTTAAGAAGGGAATGTTCCACCAAGGGAAGTGAAGTTCATCCAAGGGTCCCATGATAGGAATTCCGAGTTCAGAGTTAAGAGAAACAATGAAGTAGATACACCTAAGGAGAGACCACCTTGTAGGAAGTATGGCAAACTACATGGAGGAGAGTGTATGATGGACACTAATGCTTGTTATAGTTGTGGCGAACCGGGTCACCTGGTGAAGGATTGTCCAACTAGGAGAAGTCAAGAACAAGGGAAGGAGAGAGTTCAATCTAATGGTCCAAGTGAAGAGGCTCCAAGGAGTCAATGATTCTTCGCACTCAAGTCTAGGGTGCAGGGGAAGGCACTTCTGGGGTGAAGTCTCGGGTGAGTAGCCTTAATTAGTCCTTTATGTATTTGAATGTGTATGGTGTTTATGAACTAGTATGAGATTAATATGTTTGAGTCATCATGTTATTTTATGATGATCTGGCAGGGTTAAAATCCCATTTACGCTAGCATGTTTTGGGTCACTTTGGCCGGTTATTCCACCTCTTTTAGGTGTGGGGGAGACACTGGATTTCATGATGCTCACATGATCTATGTCGGTTAAAGTTAAAGTTCCCAAAGAATGAATGAGGCTAGCCTCAAATGATGCACATAATGAAATGAAAAATACCAAAGGTGTAAGGATAGGATAATGAAGAGGTGAGATAGACTTAAAGTAATGAGGTTATTCTTGGTCATTGCACAACAAACCCGATGAGAGTCTTAAACTACATCCTAGGTATGATCATGTGAGCATCATGAAATCTGGTGTCTCCCCCACACAAAAAAGAGGTGGAGTCATTGGCCAAAGTGAAACCAGAGCTAGCTTATTGGGTTTGAACCAAGCCAATTCCTTATGGTGGCAACATAGTTCAAAGACTAGGAGATTTAGGGAGACCCATACCCACCTTGGTGGACAGTCTCATCTCATGAGAATTACGTGAACCTCTGCCCTCCTCTAAAGAAGGCATAACCACCCATAACTAGCTTATCAGTGATCAATTTAAAGTTCCTATTTAATTCTACTCATACATCATCGAAGCTTGATTCTAGCATGAGTTAGTCATATCTCATTAGATGATTTCTCATCTCTTATTCACATATTAAGTGTGAATTGTCCTTATACTTGATATAGAATGTGATTGAGACTTGTCTCTTGATATTAAACACTTTCTTAGGTGAATACTTTTAGTGACCTTTACTTAGGATTAGTTGAGACTTATGTATCTTAAAAATTTGGCCTTGAGTCCGGGTTCGATTCCCCTCTCTCACAAGATTGGCATACGATTAGTATTGTCCTAAGCAATTGGGAATAACTTCAAAGTCAATTTATTGGCACAAGCCAAACATTCATTCAAATATAATTTGATGGAATCATTAGCCAATTCTATTACATACTTTGGAGATAATGTTGTAGGACAATTTATTGGCATACGCCAAAACTTCACTACACTTGATCTTTTAACCTTTGATTAACTTACAAGAACAGTACAAAGTTTTTACGTTCATAAGTCCGTGTGGATTGGGTATGTTGGGACTTATCCCATTGATTGGCATACCCTATGTTATAAGTTCATTAATGTAGATATTGGTATGAATTTTCATGTTTTGGAAGTAATATGATTAGACATATGTTTTACTAGCCAATACTTTGGCACAAATCATAATTTCACTAATCACTGGTTATTAGAATATCATTGGGCTATTCAATTAATTTCATGTAGGTACCATAGATAATCTAATAATTTTATTAAGACAATCTTCCCATCATTCTTTGAAAGCAATGTTGAAGTCAATTCTATTAAACAACCAATTTATTGCGCAAATTATTGACATAAGATAGGCAATTCATTTAAATGTGATTTCATGGAGATCTTTTAAGCCAACCTTATAACATAAATTTAGGCATAAAACTTTTAAACATCTTGAACAGCATAATATGATAATTAAACGAACACAACATCACTCAATAAGTCACATTATAGTAGGTATTCACAACAAACCGTAATCATCTTTATAAATAATATTTTCGAACACATCATAGCATAGTATCATTCTCTTAACCAATCTTAGTTCATGACTTTAGGGTAATGCTTTTAAGACATATTTGACAACATCATATTAATATTTGATGACTTTAGCATCTTCATAACGTCACAACAACAACAAGTCAACATTCTTCTATGACACATAAATCACCTAAGACAATCACAGAAGTTCTTATCATATCATTGATTCTTAATTTTTCATGATAGTATTAACTTAACGCGACTACAAGTTTATAGGTTCATTCGATACTCATCATTAAAGAACAATACATGTTAAGAACATACAGCACCACATACCAACAACATGATCTCTAACCTATTCAACATTGAAATCGAAAAGGATACTAGGGACAAGGAGTTCGACAAGAACGGAACAACCCTAGTTTCAAGATCGTTGAATTTGTGGGAAAGAAAATTCTATTGGAGAAAGGATTCCAGGAGAGAAATCCATACATTAAGTAAAACCTAATGTACAAAGACCACATTGAACAAAAACATGGAGAAACCTTGAAATCGCCTAGGAGAATCAATGGAATTTTCTGATTTTCTTTCACTCGCTTGCTTACTGTTTTGTGTCGTGTATTTGTTTGAGTTAGAACGTGAGTCTAAGTCTTAGGAACTGATATTGACTCATTCTACTTAGTTTAATAAGTTAATTAAATAAATAAATTAATTAATTACTAAAATGCCCCTCCTAGATTGAATAGAACTAGGTAAACACAATACTTAGTAAAATCTGAAATTTTTCCTAAGAATTTCATTTTGACACTTTAAATGAATTAATTAAATGGATAATTTAATTAATTAAGTGAACTAAGGTAATTACTAAAGTACCCTTAGGTTTTTAGGACCTTAACTAACTCTTTGGATCATCGTAGGATAGGTACTAGGTTGTCCATTTCTTGTCTTAACAGAAATCTAGAAATTGTGATTTCGGTTTTGACCCTATAAATTAATTAATTAAGTAGCCTAGGGTAATTACTAAAGTATCCCTATGTTTTTAGACCATAACAAACCTTTTGGATCATCCTAGGTTAGGTACTAGGTTGTCTCTTCAACTAGTACCAGGTTAGTGTGAACCCGATTTAGTCTTAGGTTGTCGGGTGCACTAATTAGTTTATTTTGTTTTGTACTAGGTCAGTTAGCTATTTAGGGAAGTACCTTAGAGTCTAGAATTTTTTAGGAAGTTAGTCCTTACATAGAGTGGTCCTTGTGAGCGTTTTCCCCCCTAACTACCCTAACCGAATTCGATTATGGTGGTCCCCTCGTTTGGCCGCTTCTTCACATGTCTTGCACATGGGTTGGTTGTACTTTTCTAACTAAATATTATTTATGGTTCATTTGGGAATGTTTACTTACTGTCCCGAGGACCCTCACTATGTCCTTGGGCACTGTTCACTCTACATGATCATTTTAAATGGTTATGTACTTAGGGTACTGGGCTTGATACTTAGATGTCTAATACCTAATATGTTTTCAACTGATGAATTTCTGAATTTTAGCTTAGGGTCTTCATTGAAGGTAAATTTCCTAATCAAGCTTATTAATAATTAGATATATGGCTAACACCCTTTAAGCCAATATTTTCTAATATACTCAATATATTGCTTAGTGGGTATTATATAGAAAATTGACTATTACCCCTTAGCAATATTTTATACAATGCCCAATATTTCTCAATATTGTGCATTAGAATGCCTATTTATCCCCAATACGCAATCTTAAACACCTATTGGGCTCTTCACCAGATATAATTTTTTTGAGTGTTATATTCTCCCCCACCCCTAGGAAAATTCATCCCTAAATGACACTTACACATTACTCAAACAAAGAGGGCGACTTTCAAACATTACTTTATCATACTTAAACGTTTCTTTTTTGTGAATGTCGGATTCACACTTATTTGGATGATTCATATCATTCAAGCTTATCTGAAGCTTCATATTTGAGATTGAGGAACTTCCTTCTCAATCACACTTAACTTAATGCACATCAATACTCATGCAACACAAAAATCATGTCTACGCTATACAAAAACAGCAACATGAATGCAAGCTTGAACTCATTTTAACTCATATAGTGTAAGTGTAAGACACACATTATGGACTTAGAAGACCAAAACCGCCTAATGCACTAAGATTTAGAGTCTCATTAACAAAAGCAGATTAAAGAAGAGTATGTCTAGCCTCAAGAACTGCATAAGTGAGAGTAACAGGATCTCTGTAACGACCCAAATTATGGAATTCGGATCGCCACCGGCGTCGTTGACCTCTCAAAGGTCGCAGACAAGCCTCTTCTTGCATTCATCACATTCATATGGTAAATTTTTACGAAAAATTTCAAATTTTTCATTTATATTTGAATTATACGTAGACTTTATATCACAAAAAATATAATCTCATATTTGTAAGAAAATTTATTGTTCATACATCAACCATCTAGTTCTAGAAATATACAACTTGAAAGAAATAAAATCTCATGTCATAAGTAATACTTGCCAAAACGGAATCATTACAAGCGTCTAAAAAAATGGTAAACACACACTAGTAAAACATAATCCACTAGTTCAAACTTAATATTAAGCAAGGAATGTAAAGTCAAGCATCCTCGAATGCATGAGACCTACCATTTCCGGATGATATCTTTGAGTCCGAACAACTGCAATGATACCTTCAACGTCAACCTAATCCTGCACCTAAAATAGTAATATTGTTTGGAATTAGTACACTCTTTTACTAAGTATGGGTGTATGCAGACATACACATAAGGCTACGAATGATCAAAGAAAGCTCTTGCTTAACAACTTGTTATTTCTGGAAAGCCTAGTCACTAGACTTTCCAAAATCATTAGTTGTAAATTGTGGTATGAATATGATGTATTTTAATGCATTCCAAGCACACAACTCATTTTCTATATGATTACAAAACATTAGTATCATCAACATAATATTAGAATAACTCAAGCGAAGATTTGAGATCCTTGATCCTCTAAAGCCGAGAGCTCCTCTTTGTACACTTAGATTATTTTTCAGTCTTTTTCTTCTTCTTTTTGTGTAGTTCCATAATTATTTTTGTCCTATGTTATACTTACAAGTGTAACGATTCACTGTAGTCCCATACCATAATGAATCGATGCAAGTAATCCAAGGACTAAGGAATGATTTCCCTACCTTATAGTGAGTCATTCTTTACACTATATATTCATTATCTTTCATAATCAATTATCTATTGATCATTCCATTGATTTCATTACTTTCATGTTTGATATATTATACATTTCATATACAGGAGACTTGGGAATCGTTGATGTAACATAAGACTTCTAAATGGAGGGCCCAACATATGTGACCTCAACCTTAGGGCCTTCTTTAGCAAACACATAGTCCACTTCATTCGTTCATTTGTAATTCACATTATTCATTTCATTCATTTGTAGGTTGATGTAAGCACTAGTTATACCTAGGAAGAAGTTTAGGACTCTCATCGGGATCATGAAGTGAAATGACCAAGAATGCTAAGTCTTCATTATCTTTCCACTCATAGGTGAGTACGTTTTGGTAACATTTACCTAGGCTCATTCGAGATTGTTGTCATATTTCACATTATCCTCATATCATATTGTCACCACATTCATTAGCATTAACACATTTGCTTTTCATAATAGCTTATCCCTTTTACGTGAATGCTCATTTCATCATATGCCAATGCACTTGGAAATTTAGTGTGTTTCACACTCTTACTTAACCCTTCTAGTTCTTCATAATTTCATGAAATACATCTTAGTTACTCATCCCTTTTTAATTGAATGTTCATTTCATCATCATTTAGTGTTGACTCAAGCATTATGGAGGCTTGCTTCCAGATTGAGATTGATTTACTCTATTGATGATTGGTCATCCTTACTTTACATTGATGAAATGTGTATTGTTCTTTCATATCATCCTTAATTTAGATTGATGAATGTGAATTTTCCTTACATATCATCCTTAGGTATTAATGAGACTAGTTCCACACATTCTAACATCTTCATTCATCAGTATTCTTTTGACAAATTAGCTTTGCTTTAAGTAAGACTTTTCTCAGTTCCTCTAACACCCCATTTAATTATGTTATAACTCATGTTACTTACTTAATTTTGTGTAGGATCTTCAAATCAACATTTTTGGATGATGAACACTTCATTCAATGAGTTACATGTGTTCATAGTTCATTCTTGTGAAGCATGTTGGGAGTTGTCCCAATGATTGTCATGTCCTTGATTATGGATTCATTGATATTACTTTAGAAGTGCTTTATATATATTTGATACTCTTACTACACAATAATTGACATATGATTAGTATTGGATTAAGATTTAGGATGTTAGACTAGCAAATTCATCATTTTTGGCATAAGCCAATTTTTATATATGTTCATATTTAAATTTCCATATGTATGAACCCTTAGACAATCTTTTAATTATTCACATAATTTCCTATCCATTAGCATATATTTATTTTGACCACATAGAGTTAGCCAACTTTATTGGAACTAGATAGCCAATTTATTCAAGATATGATTTCATAGATGTCTTTGAGCCGATTCTTGGTTTATGGATTTTAGTTTAACGTTTTAAGAACATATTGGAAAACATTATATTAATATTTGATGGCTTTAACATGTTCATAACATCACAACAACAACAAGTTAACATTCAGCCAAAGACACATTTTCACTTAACACATCACGGACTTAACTTAGCATATTATCGATCCTTAGTTATCATGATAAGATTAACTTTTTGCAATTACAAATTCGTTTCATCATTCCAGAACAACTCATGTTAAGAAAAAACAAGCACCACATACCAACAACATGACTTCTGACGTATTCAACATTGAAATAAACAAGGATACTAGAAAAGGAGTTCGACAAGAACGATGAGAAACAACCCTAGTTTCCAAGATATTGTGAATCGTTCGAAGAAAATTACTCATTGATAAATAATTCCAGGAGGGAAACCCATACCTTAAGTATAACTTAAACAATGAAGACCACCTTGAACGAACTTTGAAGAAACTTTGAAAATCATCTAAGAAATTTTCTGTTTTTTCTTGCGTTTTGTTCACTGTTTTTCTCACGCTTGTTTTCTAGTTTTAGTCGTGTATTTGTTTTAGTTTGAGCTTGGTTTTTAGGTTTAGGAACTGACCTTTACTTATTCAACTTAGGGTTTTATAAGTTAACTAAATAAATTAACTAATTACTAAAAAAACCCTCCTAAGTTGACTAAACATAGGAGAATGTTGAGTTGACCTAAAATCTAATTTTTTTGGTGTTTACTATGGTTTAAGTTAAGATTTTGACTTTATATTAATTAATTAAATACTTTATTTATTTAATTTAGGGACCTAGGTTAAGTACTAGTGTACCCCTAAGTCATTGGAACCATAATAAACTCTTTAGGACCATCCTAGGTTAAGTACTAGGATGTTTATTGGATTATACTAGGTTAGCATAAGAATTTAGGTTTGATCCCTTTAATTTAATTAATTAAGTAACCTATGGTAATTACTAATGTACCCTAAATTCGTTATAACCATAACTAATCATTTGCACCATCCTAGGTTGTCTTTTTCTTGTCACAATCGAAATCCTGAAACTTTATTTGTGATTTCAGTTTAGACCCTTTAAATTAATTAATTAAGCTTCTAAATTAATCAATTAAGTAGTATAGGGTACTTACTAAAGTATCCCTAAGTTTTTAGGACCCTAACTAACTCTTTGGACCATCCTAGGTTAGGTACTAGGTTGTCCCTTTCTTGTCTTAACCAAAATCTAAAAATTTTCTTTGTAGTTTTGGTTTTAGACCTTTTAAATTAATTAATTAATTTTCAAAATAAATTAATTATATAACCTATTGTAATTACTAAATTACCCCTTAGTTAATAGGACCATAACTAACCTTTTGGACAATCCTAGGTTAGGTACTAGGTTGTCTCTTTACTAGTACTAGGTTAGTGTCAACCCAATTTTTGTCCTAGGTTGTCGGGTTCACAAATGGGTCCAATTCGGTTTGTCCTAGGTTATTAGTTATTTAGGGCAGTAGGTTAGAGTCTAGAATTTGTAGGGAGGTTAGTCCCCACATGGAGTGGTCCCTTGTGCACGTTTTCCCCCTAACTACCCTAACTGAATTCGGTTAGGGTGGTCCCCTCGTTTGGTAGCTTATTCATATGTCTTGTAAATGGGTTGGTTGTACTTTCCTAACTAATATTATTTATGGTTCCTTTGGGATTGTCTACTTATTGTTCCAAGGACCCTTACTATGTCCTTAGGCACTGCTTAATTTACATGATCATTTTATATAATCATGTGGAATGGTACTAGGCTTGATATTTTGATGCCTAGTACTTTGTGTGAAACTATTCATAAAGGATTTTCTTTTAGCTTAGGGTCTTCATTGCAGGTACATTTATTGAACATCAATCTTGGATTGGGTATTCAACTCAAAAAGTATATTTCTTATTCGTATATAAAAATTTGGCTAATATTTCTTAGCCAATTTTTCTATACTATGCCCAATAATTCTTAATATTGGGCATTGCGGTGACTATGTACCTCTAATAGGCTATCTTAAGGGCATAATAGTTGTTCATTAGACATGTGATTTTCCAGAATGATACATTATCCCCCTTAGGAACATTCATTCCCGAAAGATAATCATTTAATCAAATAGGCTGACTTGTTTTGTCATACTTAAACGTTTTTCTTTTGTGAATACCTAATTCATACTTATTTGGATTATGCATATCATTAAAGATTATTTGAAGCTCTATTTTTGAGATTGAGGAATTTCTCTCACAACCGCACTTAACTTAATGCACACCACAACTCATGCAATTCAAAAATCATGTCTATGCTACACAAAAACAGCAACATGAAATACAAAAATGATTTAATTTTAACTCACATAGTGCTATTATATGACATTCTATTAGGGACTTTCAACAAAATCGACTAATGCACTAAAACTTAGAGTTTCTTAAACATAAAACTAGACTTAGGATGAGTAAATCTAACCTCAAGATTTGAACAAATGAGGGTAAAGGGATCTTATATCATCCTCGGCCTCCCATGTGTCTCTCTAAACAAGGTGGTTTCCCCATAATACTCTTACGGAGACAACCTCATTGTTCCTCAACCATTTCACTTGGCGATCTAAAATTTCAATGGAAAACTGTTCGTAAGAACGGTTCTCATTGACTCCTAACCCCTTAGACAACATCTTGTTGGCCTTAAGATTTGAAACTCTTTGGCTTGTTGGATTTGAACCACACCCTTTCCATCTCAACTCTTAACTCATTTGGAAACTGAAACCTTACTACCCTGTTTCTATAGTCTATTTTAGCATAAGACTTATGAAGCAAACCCATGTCTAAGATATATTCTTGAGTTGATATGCATCCAACTTATCCTTCGCCTCCTCATCAATACACATAGCACGCTTTTAGACATTACCAT
Organism: Solanum lycopersicum; assembly: GCF_036512215.1. Classification (NCBI taxonomy): domain Eukaryota; kingdom Viridiplantae; phylum Streptophyta; class Magnoliopsida; order Solanales; family Solanaceae; genus Solanum; species Solanum lycopersicum. The sequence continues at coordinate 26,186,177 of NC_090806.1, forward strand.
GCATTCACCTCAATGCGAACAACCACACTTACAACACGTCTTTCATCAACATTGGGCATTTCCATTATGGCCCTTTCTTAGGAACGATAAATGTTGATTTTGGTGCCTTAGACCACTTGGTCATCCTAATTCTTGTGTGTATCCCGATACGTGCTCACATAAGAAAGAAGTTAGATACTTAGAATGGCACAAAGTGTCAAAGATGTAGATAGCACGATAAAAAGTAGAAGAATGGAGAATTTCCTATCACCGCGTAGTCTCTAAGTCATGATTGTGGCGCGCTTCACAACCATATGTTAGAAATTACGTAACGTGGTTGTGTTGAGCTTTAGATCCTAGGTTATTTAACATCAAGCTATGATACCAAGTTTGTCACGACCCAAATTCTGGAATCTGGACCGCCACCGGGGTCGTTGACCTCTCAGAGGTCGCAGACAAGCCTCTTCTTGCATTCATCACATTCATACGGTTAATTTTAGTGGAAAATTTAAAATTTTTTGTTTATATTTGAAGTATAAGTACACTTTATGTTACAAAAATATAATCTCATATTTTTAAGAAAGTTCATTGTTCATACATCAACCATCTAGTTCTAGAAACATACAACTTGAAAGAAATAGAATCTCATGTCATAAGTAATACTTGCCAAAATGGAAACATTACAAGCGTCTGAATAAAATGGTAAACAAACACTAGTGGAACATAATCCACTAGTTCAAACTTACTACTAAGAAAGAAATGTAAAGTCAAGCATCCTCGAATGCATGAGGACCTACCAATTCAGGATGATATCTCTGAGTCCGAACAACTGCAATGATACCGTCAACGTCCACCTAATCCTGCACCTAAAATAGTAATATTGTATGGAATTAGTACACACTTGTACTATGTATGGGTGTATTCACACATACACATAAGGCTATGCATGATCAAAGAAAGCTCTTACTGAACAACATGTTATTTCTAGAAAGCCTAGTCACTAGACTTTCCTAAATCGTTAGTTGTGAATTGTGGTATGAATATGATGTATTTTAATGAATTAAAAGCACACAAATCATTTTCTATATGATCACAAAACATTAGTATCATCAACATAATATTAGAACAACTAGGGCGAATATTTGAGATTTATGATCCTCTTAAGCCGAGAGCTCCTCTTTGTACACTTAGATTATTTGTCAGTCTTTTTCTTCTTCATGTTGTGTAGTTCAATAATTCTTTTGGTCCTATGTTTTACTTACAAGTGCAATAATTCATTGTAGTCCCATGCCCACAATGAATCGATGTATGTAATCCAAGGACTAAGGAATGATTTCCCTACATTATAGAGAGTCATTCTTTACACTATATTCATTACCTTTCATATGAAATTCTATATTGATCATGCCATTGATTTCATTACTTTCATGTTTTAGATATTACACATTTCTTGTACATGATATTTTTAAATCGTTGATGTAGAATAAGACATCTTAAGTTAGGTCCCAACATATGGGACCTCAACCCGAGGGCCTTCTTTAGCAAACACAGAGTCTACTTCATTCGTTCATTCGTAATTCACATTATTCATTTCATTCATTTGTTGGCTGATGTAAACACCATCTATACTTAGGATGAAGTTTAATACTCTCATCAGGATCATGAAGTGCAATGACCAAGAATGACCTAATGTTATTACTTGAATTTGATTTCACCTCCACCTTCAATATCGTTCATTTCATTATCTTTAATAATTTAAGGAACTCCAATATTAACCTACATAGATCATGTGCGCATCATTAAATCCAGTGTCTACCCCACATAAAAAAGAGGTGGAATCACCGTCCAAAGTCACCCAAAACATGATAGCGTACATGTGAATTGAACCCCGCCAGATCCTTATATTGGCAGTATAGGTTCGAAATAAGGACCCATACCTGGCATGACGAACAATCTCATCTCATGATAGTTACATGAACCTCCGCCCTTCTAGAAAGAAGGCATCACCACTCATAGCTAGCCTATCGGTGCTCAGTATAAAGTTCCATGTCATTCAACTCATACGTCATGGAAGCTTGCTTCTAGTATGAGGAAATCATATATCAATATATGATTTCTCATCTCATAATTAGTGCTGAGTATACATCTGTCTCAATACTTCCATTAGAGTGTACATAGAGACTGGTCTCTACATTATCTTTACACTCTCATAGGTGAGTAAGTCGTGGTAACATTTACTTAGGCTCATTTGATATTTCTCTCATCTTTCACATTAGCGTCTTATCATATTTTCACCACATTCATTAGCATTATCACATTTGCTTTTCATAATTATTCATCCCTTTTACGTAAATGTTCATTTCATCATTTGTTAATACACTTGGCCATTTAGTGTGTTTCATACTCTTCCTTAACCCTTCTAATGTTGTATCATTTCATTACATACATCTTAGTTACTCATCCCTTTTTACGTGAATGTTCATTTCATCATCTTTTAATGTTGACTCAAGCATTATGGAGGCTTGCTTCTAGATTGATATTTACTTACTTTATTGATGACTGGTCATCCTTACTTTACATTGATGAAATGTGAATTGTTCTTTCATATCATCCTTAATATACATTGATGAATGTGAATTGTCCTTACATATCATCCTTAGGTGTTAATGAGACTAGTTTCACACATTCTAACACCTTCATTCGTGAGTATTCTACTAACAAATTAGTTTTTGTGTAAGTAAGATTTGTCTCACTTTCTTTAACACCCCATTTAATTATGTTATAACTCACCTTACTTACTTAATTTGGTGTAGTAGCTTCATATCACCGTTTATGGACGATGAGCACTTCATTCAATGAGTTTCATGTGTTCATAGTTCATTCTTGTGAAGCATGTTGGGAGTTGTCCCAATGAATATCACGCCCTTGGTTATGAATTCATTGATATTACCTTAGAAGTTCTTAATATATATTTTATACTCTTACTACACAAGAATTGACATATGATTAGTATTGGCTCAAGATTTGGGATGTTAGACTAGCAAATTCATCATTTTTGGCATAAGCCAATTTTTATGTATGTTCATATTTAAATTTCCATATGTATGAACCCTTAGCCAATCTTTTAATTATTTACATAAATTCTCATTCATTAGCATATATTCATTTTGACCACATAGTGTTAGCCAACTTTAATGGAACCAAATAGCCAATTTATTCAAGATATGATTTCATAGATGTCTTTGAGCCAATTCTTAGTTTATGGATTTTAGTGTAACGTTTTAAGAACATGATGGACAGCATTATATTAACATTTTATGACTTTAACATCTTCATAACATCACAACAACAACAATTCAATATTCAGCCAAACAAACAGATTCACTTATACATCACAGACTTGATTGAGCATATTATCGATCCTTAATTATCATGATAAGATTAACTTTACGCAACTACAAGTTTATAAGTTCATTCGATACTCATCATTCAAGAACAATTCATGTTAATAACAGCAAGCACCACATACCAGCAACATGACTTCTAACCTATTAAAAGCTTCTCTAATAGCCCCGTTGAATAGGCGGGCGAAGGCATTGAAACTACAACAAGGATACTAGGGAAAAGAGTTCGACAAGAACGACGAGAAACAACCCTACTTTTCAAGATCTTGTGAATCGTTTGAAGGAAAATACTCTTGGAGAAATAATTCCATGAGAGAAAACTATACCTTAATTAGAACTTAATATACGAAGACCACCTTAATGAAACTTGAAGTATCCCTAATTTGTTTGGACACTAACTAACTCTTTGGACCATCCTAGGTTAGGTACTAGGTAGTCCCTTTCTTGTCTTAACCAAAATCTGAAAAATTTCCTTTGTAGCTTTGGTTTTAGCCTTTTAAATTAATTAATTAATTTTCTATATTAATTATGTAACTTAGGGGAATTACTAAAGTATACCTTAGTTTATAGTTACATAACTAACCTTTTGGACCATCCTAGGTTAGGTACTAGGTTATCTCTTTAACTAGTACTAGGTTAGTGTCAACCCGGTTTTGGTCCAATTCAGTTAGTCCTAGGTTATTTAGTTATTTAGGGCAGTAGGTTAGAGTCTATAATTAGTATGGAGGTTAGTCCCCACATGAAGTGGTCCCTTGTGCATATTTTGCCCCCTAACTACCCTAACCTAATTCTGTTAGGGTGGTCCCCTCCTTTGGCAGCTTATTCACATTTCTTGCACATGTGCTTGCACATGGGTTGGTTGTAATTTTCTAACTAACTATTATTTATGTTCCTTTGGGAATGTTAACTTGTTGTCACAAGGACCCTCACTATGTCCTTGGGCACTGCCTAATTTGCATGATCATTTTAAAAGTTCATGTGGAATGGTACTAGGCTTGACACTTGGATGCCTTGTACTTTGTGAGAAACTATTCATAGTGGATTTTCTCTTAGATTAGGTTCTTCATTGCAGGTAAATTTATTGAACATCAATCCTGGATTGGGGTATGACAACCCAAAAAATATATTTCTTATTTGTATATAGAAAATTGGCTAATATCCCGTAGCCAATTTTTTGATACTATGCCCAATATTTCTCAATATTTGCATTCGGGTGCCTATGTACCCCTAATAGGCTATCTAAGGGAATAGTTGCTCTTCATTAGACATATGATTTTTTGTAATGTTACAATATCGGCCTCGACCTCCCATCTTGCCCCCTCAACAAGGTTGTTCATCCATAACACCTTTACGGTGATAACCTCCTTTCTTTTTAGTCACTTCACTTAACGATCTAAAATTTCAAGAGGAATCTCTTCATAAGGAAAGATTCCCATCGACTCCTAACCCCTGAACGGGTAGGATAGACGTTGGATCGCCTAGACACCTCTCAAGAATCGAAACGTGAAACAATGGATGAACAGAAGTCAAGTCATTTTTTAATTTTACCTACTTGTTGTAAGATCTCATGACCTATATACCTTAGACTCAACTTCCATTTTTGTCCAAACCCCATATTTACTACTGACACAAAGTCTATGGAAGGAACTTCTTGTTTAAGTCTTTGACTCTTCATAAGTGGCATAAGTATCCCTTAGGCATCATCTTATTAGCTTTATGATTGGAAATTATTCGGCCTGTTGGATTTGAACCACACTCTTCTCATTTTAACACAACTTATTTGGAAACGGAAGTCTTACTACCCTGTTTCTATAGTCTATTATAGCATAACACTTATGAAGCAAATCTATGTCTAAGCCATATTCTTGAGTTGGTATGCGGCCAACTTAGCCTTCACCTCCTCATCAATGCTCATATAAGGATTTTATACATTACCGTGCATTCACCTCCATGCGAAAAACCACACTAACCATATGTGTTTCGTCCACGTTGGTCATTTCCATTATGGCCCCTTCTTGGGAAGTCTAGATCTTGAGTCTGGCGCCTTAGACTACTAGGACATCCTAATTCTTGTGTGTATTCTTCTATGTGCTCACACAATAAGGAAGTTAGATACTTAGAATGACACAAAGTGTCAAAGCTCTAGATAGTACGATAAAGAGTAGAAGAAGTGACAATTTCATATCATCATGTAGTCTCTAAGTCATGATTGTGGTGTGCTTCACAACCGTAAGTCAGAAACTACGTAACGTGGTTGTGTGGAGCTTTAGTTACTAGTCAATTTAACCTCATGCTCTGATACCAAGTTTGTAATGACTCGGATTCTTGAATCTGAATCGCCACCGGCGTCGTTGAGCTCTCAGAGGTCGCAGACAAGCCTCATCTTGCATTCATCACATTCATCTAGTTAAATTTATGAAAAATTTAAAAAATTTAAACGTATGAAGTTTACTTAGACTTCATATATACATTACTTATTAAGCATTATATACGAAGCTCAACATCAATTAACAACCATCTAATATCAAGAACATTTCAAAATAAACGATGAATAGAATATATTTAGTTTCCAAAACAGCCTTACATCAAAAGGTTCTAAATGAAATGTGAAAGAAACGCTAGGTACAACATCCACTAGCTATGTCTATATCTAAAGCTAGACCAAAACTATAGCATCCTAGAAATCAAAAGGATCTACCAAATGGTTTGGAGAAACGCTGAAGTCCAAGCCACTGCAAGTGTAGTCAATCTGTCCTCTCACCTTCACCTGTAAAAATAGAAATAGTAGAGGGTTAGTACACCACTTTTTCTAAGAAATGGTGTATGCACACATAAACATAAAGCTATGCATGATCAATAAAAGCTCTTCCTAAGCAACATGCCATTTCTGCAAAGTCTAGTCATTAGACTTTCCTAATTTGTTAGTTGGGAATTGTGGTATGAATATGAAGTATTTTAATGCATTAAAATCACACAACTCTTTTCTATATGATTACAAGACATTAGTATCCTTAACATAACTTTAGAACAACTTGAGCGAAGATTGGAAATTTTGGTCCTCCAAACCCGAGAGCTCTTTCCTTGGGACTTAGTTTATTTTTAAGTATTTTTCTTGTTGTTGTTGTGTAGTTCAATAATTCCTTTGGTGCTATTTTTTACATACAAGTTCAATGATTCAGTGTAGTCCCATACCCAAAATGAATCGATGTAAGTAATCCAAGGAGTAAGGAATGATTCCCCTACCTTATACTGAGTCATTCTTAACAGTATATATTTATTACATTTCATAAGCCATTCTCTATTGATGATGCCATTGATTTCATTACTTTCGTGTTAGGGAAGTTATGGGTTATTAATTTAATGTTATATTTCTAGTTTCCCTTATTGGCATCATATAGGAAGTCATTAAAAGCAATGAATCTTCCTAATCAACATGCTTTCTTTGGAGGTCAAGTCACTGGCCTTGCCTAATTCGTAATAGGAAGGTCATACCATGAATATTTCACACATCATACACACATAGGTTCACATAACATATATTTCATGTTTTATATATTATACATTTCATACCCACGAGACCTTGGAATCGTGGATGTAGCATTAAGACATTTCAAGTGAGGGTCCAACATCTGGGACCTCAACCGAGGGCCTTCTTTAAAAAACACAGAGTCTGCTTCATTCGTTCATTCGTACTTCACATTATTGATTTCATTAGTTTGAAGGCTGATGTAACCACCAGCTATACCTAGGATGAAGTTTAAGACTCTCATCGGGATCATGAAGTGCAAGGACCAAGAATGACCTAATGTCATTACTTGAATATGGTTTCACCTCTTGATTGTCTTGCACAAAAACCTTCGGAATCTTAATTTCATTATGTTTCATACTTTGAGGAACTTCATCCTAAACTGACCTAGATCATGTGAGCATCATGAAATCCAGTGTTTCCCCCACACCGAAAAGAGGTGGAGTCACTGGCCAAAGTGAAACCAATACATGTTAGCTTATTGGGTTCGAACCAAGCTAGTTCCCTATGGTGGAAACATAGTTCAAAGCCTAGCAGATTTAGGGAGACTCATACTCACCTTGGAGGCCAGTCTCATCTCATGAGAATTACGTGAACCTCCGCCCTTCCCCAAAAAAAGCATCACCTCTCATAACTATCCTATTAGTGCTGAGTTTAAAGTTCGTACTTTACATTCAATTGATACATAATCAAAGCTTTCTTCTATAATGAGGTAGTTATAGCTCATTAAATTATTTCTGATCTCTTCTTTACGTATTAAGTGTGAATTTTCCTTACACTTACATATAGAATGTGATTCAGACTTGTCTCTTGATATCCAACACTCTCTTAGGTGAGTACTTTTAGTGACCTTTACTTAGGCTTGGTTGAGACTTGTATCACCATTCATCTTAGCCGCTTATCATGTGGTCACCATTTTCATTAGCATCATAGTTTAACATAAATACTCACCTCATTAAGTAAATGTTCATTTTTTCATATTGTCATAAACCTACATCATATGCCATGCATATGGCCTTTAGTGTACTTTACACTCATAGAACCCCTTTCGGGTTGCTCATATTTGGGTAAGTGTTTCATGATTATCTAAGTGCATATTGTGCAAGACTTATAAATCTTGCACATTCGGTCAAGGCGATACTTGTTTGAATCAGTTGGGCAGCCTATAATTTTCGACTATGTGTAAGACTTATGTATCTCACACATTTGGCCTTGAGGCCGAGTTCGATTCCCCTCTGTCACAAAATTGTCATATGATTAGTATTGTCCTAGACAATTGGGATAACTTCATAGTCAATTTATTACCACAAGAAAAACATTCATTCAAATATAATTTCATGGAATCTTAAGCCAATTCTATTACATATTTTGGAGATAATGTTGTAGGCCAATTTATTGGCATTAGCCAAACCTTCACTACACTTGAACTTTTAACCTTTGATTAACTTACAAGAACAATACAATGTTTTTACATTCATAAGTCCGTGTGGATAGGGTATGTTGGGACTTCTCCCATTGATTGGCATACCCTATGTTATGAGTTCATTAATGTAGATATTCGTATGAATTTTCATGTTTTGGAAGTAATATGATTAGACATATGTTTTACTAGCCAATTTGTTGACACAAATCATAATTCTACTATACACTGGTCATGAGAATATCATTGGCCAATATTCCCATCATTCTTTGAAAGAAATATTGTACCCAATTCTATTAAACAACAAATTATTGCCAAAATTATTGACATAAGATAGGCAATTCATTCAAATATGATTTCATGGAGATCTTTTAAGTCAATCTTATAACATAACTTTAGGCATAACATTTTTAAACATGTTTAATGGCATAATATGATCATTTAATGAACAAAATATCATCAACAAGTCACATTTACTCTGACGACCTGTTTAGTCGTTTTGAGCAGCATATTTTATTTCTGGAAAAACAGGCTGAGACGACGGAACCCACGACGGAACGTCATGGGCACGACAGACCGTCGAGGGTGTCTCGTCCCAAAACACTTAGAAATTCTGAAATTGGGTGCTGAAATCGACTCTCTGAACTCTGTGACAGACCTGCAGGACGGACCGTCACAGGCACGACGAACCGTCGTGATCCACCGTTTCAAAACACTTCAACTCTTGAGGATTTGGTACAGGGAATGATTCTCTAAACGTCGTGACGGAAGTGAAGGATGGACCGTCGTAGGTACGACGGGCCGTCACAGACTCCTTAAGGAAATCGAGTCTCTGACGAACCTGCATGACGGACCATCGCAGGCGCGACGGGCCGTCACAGGTTGCGTAATCCCAATTGAGGTCGGAATTCTGGTTAAGTTTTAAAGGGACGTTTTTTGACTTTTCCTGCTTTAATTATAAAGTTAGTGGGTTAATGTTAATAAGTCTAATTACTTGAGGGATTAAAAGAGGTAACCTTAAGTTAATTAGTGGGTCATTATTGCCACCTTTTATTCTTAATTATATACTAATTATGGTAAAAGAAAGAGGGTTGGAATAAGAAAAAGAAAAGAACAAAAAGAGAGAGAAGGGAATCGATAGAGAGAGAGACGATCGAGAAGGGGAAAAACACAAAGCTTTGGGAAAATTTGCTTGCTTGATCACGAATCTTCGGTGGAGGTAGGTTATGGTTTTTATACTATTCGTAGTAAACTCTTAATAGCGAATGATATGTATGGGTAGTATTGTAAACCCTTCTATATGCTTAATTGTATGCTTGCATGAATGTGATTATGTAATTGTGACAAAATAAGCATGATGAAGCTATTGAATTCTAAATCTTGAAAAAGAAACCCTAATCTACTTTGTTAATGATGATGCCTTGGTATAAAGGAAGGCTTGATGAACGAAAGTAGTGAGATTAGGGGATCGGGTGCCATGTTCCGGTACAAGGATAGTATATGAGGATCAGAGTGTCACGTTTCGACACCAGGATAGTATATGGATCGGGTGCCACGTTCTGGTACCAGGATAGTATATGAGGATCGAAGTGTCACGTTCCGACACCAGGATAGTATATGGATCGGGTGCCACGTTCGTATACCAGGATAGTATATGAGGATCGGAGTGTCACGTTCCGACACCAGGATAGTATATGGATTGGGTGCCACGTTCCGGTACCAGGATAGAATATGGATCGGGTGTCACGTTCCGACACCAGGATAGAATGAGGATCGGAGTGTCACGTTCTGACACCAGGATAGTATATGAGGAGCGGGGTGTCACGTACCGACACAAGAGGAATAAAGATAATGAATCTTGAAAGATGTTAATATATTCAATCTAATGAACCGAATTCCCAAATGAGTATGGTATTGAGGCTTGAGTCCTCATGTGTGAACTTGACGGTAATTGTTAATGATATAGTACTTGATGTTGCTACATGTTGAGTATCATAGTTGATTTTATGATATTACTTGATATATATTGTTTTCTATTTTGAGTTGGCCGATGATATCTACTCAGTACCCGTGTTTTGTACTGACCCCTACTTTTATGTTTTTCTTCTTGTTATTTGTGGAGTGCATCAAACGTGCCGTCGTCTTCAACTCAACAGTAATTCTAGCCAGTCTTCGTCACACCGGATCTTCAGGGTGAGCTAACGCTTCTAGCTTGGACTGGATCTTCTCCTTCATGTCTTGATGCCTTGAACTTCTGGCATGGACTAGCTTTATTTGTTTTAGCTTTTTAGAATATTCTTAGTTTAGTACTTTGATCATAGATGTTCTTGTGGTGATGACTTCCAGATTTTGGGGATAATAATAGTTATTGAATTGGTTTTGATTAATAAGTTTAAGTCTTCCGCATTACTTTATATTGATATTACATTTAAATGTTAAGGTTTAGATTGGTTGGTTCACTCACATAGGAGGGTAAGTGTGGGTGCTAGTCGCTGCCTGGATTTGGGTCGTGACAAACTTGGTATCAGAGCATTAGGTTCGTTGGTCTCATCACACAAGAACAAGTCTAGTAGAGTCTTGAGGAACGATAGGGGGACGCCTTTACTTTTCTTTGAGAGGCTATAAAACTTTTGGAAAATCCATTCTTTCTTTCTTTCGTGCTATTACTTGGATCCAATTGGTATTTAGGTTATACAAATTGGTATCTGACCATCTTCACTCTATTTCGCAAATGGTTAGAATTAGAGCAACAACTGCGCCAACACCAACACCGGCAAGACAAGATGCGTCTGAGACAGCCACTGGGGCTGTAGCTCGAAGAGGAGCAGTGGCAAGAGGCCGTGGTAGAGGTCGTGGGAGGACGGCCTCTAGGGGAAGAGGACGAGCACCTAGCCCATCTAATACTAGGGCGGTGACTCCTCCACCGACTGAAGAAGTAATAAGAGAAGGGGAGGATGGGGAAAATGAACAAGTGCAGAATGAAGGATTGCCACCCCAACGTACCCCAGAGATGATCAATCAGGTTCTCGCTTATCTTAGTGGGTTGTCTGATCAAGGTCAAACACCTCCAGTGTTTTCTGCACCAACACCTCCGGTTTCAGAGGTACAACATGCAGCCACTATGGCTCCTCGTATGGATGCCTCATTGGACATAGGCACATTTCCATGTCTGACTACTGGGCCTATAATGACAAATGATCAGCATGAACTTTTCAGTAAGTTCTTGAAGTTGAAACCTCCAGTCTTCAAGGGTTGTTTAGCGTTCTTGGCACATCTCAGGGATGATACTACCCAAGTACCTCCAATTGAGTCGGTCTCGATAGTTCGTGAGTTTCGGGATGTTTTCCCTGCAGATCTTCCTGATATGCCACCAGATAGGGATATTGATTTCTGTATTGACCTTGAACCGGGTACTCGCCCCATTTCTATACACCCTTATAGAATGGCTCTCGCGGAGTTAAGAGAGTTGAAAGCCCAACTTCAAGAGTTGTTAAACAAAGGCTTTATTAGACCAAGTGCATCTCCTTGGGGTGCTCCGGTTTTGTTTGTGAAGAAGAAGGATGGGAGTTTTCGAATGTGTATAGACTACAAACAACTAAACAAGGTAACCATAAAGAACAAGTATCCTCTTCCTCGCATTGATGACTTGTTCGGTCAGTTACAAGGTGCTTGTGTCTTCTCTAAGATTGACTTGAGATCCGGTTATCATCAATTGAAAATACGGGCAATGGATGTGCCAAAGACTGCTTTTCGAACGAGGTATGGGCATTACGAATTTGTAGTGATGTTTTTTGGTCTTACGAATGCCCCTGCTGCGTTCATGAGTTTGATGAACGGGATTTTTAAGCCATACTTGGACCTCTTCGTGATCGTATTTATTGATGATATACTGATATACTCTAAAAGTAAGGAGGAACATGAGGATCATTTGAGAATGGTATTGGAAATGTTGAGGGAGAAAAAGCTTTATGCCAAGTTCTCTAAGTGTGAGTTTTGGCTAGATGCAGAGTCCTTCTTGGGGCACGTGGTTTCTAAAGATGGAGTGATGGTGGATCCTTCTAAGATTGAGACAGTAAAGAATTGGGTAAGACCTACTAATGTGTCAGAAATAAGGAGCTTTGTTGGGTTAGCTAGCTACTACCGCCGATTTGTCAAGGGATTCTCTTCTATTGCTTCCCAACTGACGAACTTGACTAAGCAAAATGTTCCATTTGTATGGTCGGATGAGTGTGAGGAAAGCTTTCAGAAGCTCAAGACTTTGTTGACTACCGCACCCATTCTCACCTTGCCAGTGGAAGGTAAGAATTTCATTGTCTATTGTGATGCATCTTATTCGGGTTTGGGTGTAGTGCTAATGCAAGAGAAGAATGTGATTGCTTATGCTTCAAGATAATTAAAAGTGCATGAACGTAACTATCCCACTCATGATTTGGAATTGGCCGCGGTAGTGTTTGCATTAAAGCAATGGAGACACTATTTATATGGGGTTAAGTGGGAGGTCTATACGGATCATCGTAGCCTACAATATGTCTTTACTCAGAAAGATTTGAACTTGAGACAGAGGAGATGGATGGGACTACTGAAGGACTACGATATCACTATTTTGTATCATCTGGGGAAGGCGAATGTTGTAGCGGATGCTTTAAGTAGAAAGGCGGGAAGCATGGGAAGTCTAGCTCACTTTCAAGCTTCTAGACGCCCATTGGCTAGAGAGGTTCAGACTCTAGCTAATGATTTGATGAGATTAGAAGTAAATGAGAAGGGAGGATTGTTGGCTTCTGTGGAGGCAAGATCTTCCTTTCTTGACAAGATTAAGGGGAGATTAGAAGTAAATGAGAAGGGAGGATTGTTGGCTTCTGTGGAGGCAAGATCTTCCTTTCTTGACAAGATTAAGGGAAGACAGTCTGATGATGAGAAACTGCGCAGAATCCAAGATAAGGTATTGTGAGGAGAGGCTAAGGAAGCACAAATCGATGAGGAAGGTGTTTGAGGATCAAGGGATGGGTATGCGTACCCCGCGTCGATGATTTGATCAACACTATTCTGACAGAGGCTCATAGTTCAAGGTATTCGATACATCCGGGTGCAACCAAGATGTACCGTGACCTAAAGCAACACTTTTGGTGGAGTAGAATGAAGCGTGATATTGTGGATTTTATTGCCAAATGTCCAAACTGTCAACAAGTAAAGTATGAACACCAAATGCCCGGAGGAACACTTCAGAGAATGCCCATTCCGGAATGGAAATGGGAGAGAATCACAATGGACTTCGTGGTTGGTCTTCCAAAGACGATGGGTAAGTACGATTCCATCTGGGTGATTGTTGTTAGGTTAACTAAGTCCGCTCATTTCATTCCGGTCAAGGTGACTTACAATGCAGAGAAGTTAGCCAAAATCTATATCTCAGAAATTGTTCGGTTGCATGGGGTTCCACTATCCATCATATCAGATAGAGGTACGCAGTTTACTTCCAAGTTTTGGAGAACATTGCATGCTGAATTGGGTACTAGGTTGGACCTTAGTACCGCGTTCCATCCTCAGACCGATGGTCAGTCTGAGCGAACGATTCAAGTGTTGGAGGATATGCTTCGCGCATGTGTGATAGAGTTTGGAGGCCATTGGGATAGCTTCTTACCCTTAGCGGAATTTTCATACAATAATAGCTATCACTCAAGCATTGATATGGCTCAATTTGAAGCATTGTATGGTAGAAGATGTAGGTCCCCCATTGGTTGGTTTGATGCGTTCGAGGTTAGACCTTGGGGTACTGATCTCTTGAGGGATTCGATGGAGAAGGTGAAATCTATTCAAGAAAAGCTTCTAGCGGCGCAAAGTAGATAAAAAGAATATGCAGATCGAAAGGTTAGAGACTTAGAGTTCATGGAGGGAGAACAAGTCTTGCTGAAGTTTTCGCCCATGAAAGGGGTGATGCGGTTTGGTAAAAGGGGTAAGCTAAGTCCAAGGTACATTGGTCCCTTTGAAGTACTTAAGCGAGTAGGGGAGGTGGCTTATGAATTAGCCTTGCCTCCAGGGCTGTCCGGAGTTCATCCGGTATTCCATGTGTCGATGTTGAAAAGACCCATGGGGATGAAAATTACATCATCCGTTGGGATTCAGTTTTGCTTTATGAGAACATGTCTTATGAGGAGGAACCTGTTGCCATTCTAGATAGAGAAATTCTAAAGTTGAGATCAAGGGAGATTGCATCCATCAAAGTTCAATGGAAGAATCGACCCGTTGAAGAAGCCACTTTGGAGAAGGAGGCAGATATGTGAGAAAAATACCCACATTTGTTTACAGACTCAGGTACTCCTTTTCGCCCTTGTTTTACTTATTATGATTGTTCGGGGACGAACGATGGGTAAATTGGTATCTAATGTAACGACCTGTTTAGTCGTTTTGAGTAGAAGATTTTATTTCTGGAAAAACAAGCTGAGACGACGGAACCCACGACGGAACGTCATGGGCACGACGGACCGTCGAGGGTGTCTCGTCCCAAAACACTTAGAAATTCTGAAATTTGGGTGCTGAAATCGACTCTCTGAACTCTCTACGGACCTGCAGGATGGACCGTCACAGGCACGAAGAACTGTCGTGATCCACCGTTTCAAAACACTTCAACTCTTAAGGATTTGGTACAGGGAACGATTCTCTGAACGTCGTGACGGAAGTGCAGGACGGACCGTCGTAGGTACGACGGGCCGTCACAGACTCCTTAAGGAAATCGAGTCTCTGACGAACCTGCATGATGGACCGTCGCAGGCGCGGCGGGCCGTCACAGGTTGCGTAATCCCAGTTGAGGTTTGAATTCTGTTTAAGTTTTAAAGGGACGTTTTTGACTTTTCCTGCTTTAATTATAAAGTTAGTGGGTTAATGTTAATAAGTCTAATTACTTGGGGGGTTAAAAGAGGTAACCTTAAGTTAATTAGTGGGTCATTATTGCCACCTTTTATTCTTAATTATATACTAATTAGGGTAAAAGAAAGAGGGTTGGAATAAGAAAAGGAAAAGAACAGAAAGAGAGAAAAGGGAATCGATAGAGTGAGAGACGATCGAGAAGGGGAAAAACACAAAGCTTTGGGAAAATTTGCTTGCTTGATCACAAATCTTCGGTGGAGGTAGGTTATGGTTTTTATACTATTCGTAGTAAACTCTTAATAGCGAATGATATGTATGGGTAGTATTGTAAACCCTTCTATATGCTTAATTGTATGCTTGCATCAATGTGATTATGAAATTGTGATAAAATAAGCATGATGAAGCTATTGAATCCTAAATCTTGAAAAAGAAACCCTAATCTACTTTGTTAATAATGATGCCTTGGTATAAAGGAAGGCTTGATGAACGAAAGTAGTGAGATTAGGGGATCGGGTGCCACGTTCCGGTACCAGGATAGTATATGAGGATCGGAGTGTCACGTTCCGACACCAGGATGGTATATGGATCGGGTGCCACGTTCCGGTACCAGGATAGAATATGAGGATCGAAGTGTCACGTTCCGACACCAGGATAGTATATGGATTGGGTGCCACGTTCCTGTACCAGGATAGTATATGAGGATCGGAGTGTCACCTTCCGACACCAGAATAGTATATGGATCGGGTGCCACGTTCCGGTACCAGGATAGAATATGGATCGCGTGTTACGTTCCGACACCAGGATAGAATGAGGATCGGAGTGTCACATACTGACACAAGAGGAATAAAGATAATGAATCTTGAAAGATGTTAATATATTCAATCTAATGAACCGAATTCCCAAATGAGTATGGTATTGAGGCTTGAGTCCTCATGTGTGAACTTGACGGTAATTGTTAATGATATAGTACTTGCTGTTGCTACATGTTGAGTATCATAGTTGATTTTATGATATTACTTGATATATATTGTTTTCTATTTTGAGTTGGCCGATGATATCTACTCAGTACCCGTGTTTTGTACTGACCCCTACTTTTATGTTTTTCTTCTTGTTATTTGTGGAGTGCAGCAAACGTGCCGTCGTCTTCAACTCAACAGTAATTCTAGCCAGTCTTCGTCACACCGGATCTTCAGGGTGAGCTAACGCTTCTAGCTTGGACTGGATCTTCTCCTTCATGTCTTGATGCCTTGAACTTCCGGCATGGACTAGCTTTATTTGTTTTAGCTTTTTAGAATACTCTTAGTTTAGTACTTTGATCATAGATGTTCTTGTGGTGATGACTTCCAGATTTTGGGGATAATAATAGTTATTGAATTGGTTTTGATTAATAAGTTTAAGTCTTCCGCATTACTTTATGTTGATATTACATTTAAATGTTAAGGTTTAGATTGGTTGGTTCGCTCACATAGGAGGGTAAGTGTGGGTGCTAGTCGCGGCCCGGATTTGGGTCGTGACATTTACAGTAGGTATGAACACTAAACCATAATCATCTTCATACATAACATTTTTGGACACATCTTAGCATAGTATCATTCTTTTAACCAATTTGAGTTTATGACTTTAGGGTAAAGTTTTTAAGACATATTGGACAACATCATATTAATATTTGATGACTTTAGCATCTTCATAACGTCACATCAAAAACAAGTCAATATTCATGTAAGACACATAAATCACCTAACACAATCACGAATGTTCTTAGCATATCATTGATTCTTAGTTTTTCATGATAGTATTAACTTTACATGACTACAAGTTTATAGGTTCATTCGATACTCATCATTCAAGAACAATTCATGTTAAAACAGCCAAAACCACATACCAACAACATGATCTCTAACCTATTCAACATTGAAATAAAAAAAGAATACTAGGGACAAGGACTTCGACGAGAACGGTAACAACCCAGTTTCAAGATTGTTGAATTCGTGGAAAAGAAAATTCTCTTGGATAAAGGAGTCAAGTAGATAAACTCATACCTTACGTAGAACTTAATCTATGAAGATTACCTTGAAGTAAAACTTGGAGAAACATTGAAATCTCCTAGGAGAATCAATTATATTTTGTGATTTTCTTTCGCTCGCTTGGTTACTATTTAGCACAGTGTATTTGTTTGAGTCAGAACGTGAGTCTAAGTCTTATGAACTGATCTTGAATCATTAAAATTAGGTTTTAATAAGGTAAATAAATAAATAAATAAATTAATTAATTACTAAAAATTTCCTCCGAGATTGACTAGAACTAGGAAAACACAATACTTACTCAAATCTGAAATTTTTCCTAAGAATTTCGTTTTGACCCTTTAAATTAAATAATTTAATGGCTAATTTATTTAATTAAGTGACCTAAGGTAATTAATAAAGTACCCTTAGGTCGTTAGTACCTTAACTTACTCTTTGGACCATCCCAGGTTAGGTACTAGGTTGTCCCTTTGTTGTCTTAGCCGAAATATGAAAATTATTTTGTGATTTCGGTTTTGCCCATTTAAATTAATTATTAAGTTAATAAATTAATTAATTAATTATACTAGGGTAATTAATAAAGTATACCTAAGTTGTTAGTACCACAACCAACTTTTTGGACCACCCTAGGTTAGGTACTAGGTTGTCTCTTCAACTAGTACTAGGTTATTGTCAACCCAGTTTAGTCTTAGATTTTTGGGTGCACTAATTATTTTATTTTGTTTGGTCCTAGGATAGTTATATAGTTAGGGCGTATGTTAGAGTATATAATTGTTGAGGAAGTTAGTCCCCACATCAAGTGGTCCCTTGTGCACATTTTTCCCCCTAACTACTCTAACCGAATTCGGTTAGGGTGGTCCCCTCATTTGGTTGTTTTTTCACATGTCTTGCAGATGTGCTTGCACATGGGTTGGTTGTGCTTTCCTAACTAACTATTATTTATTGTTCGTTTGAGTATGTTTGCTTATTGTCCCAACGACCCTCACTATGTCCTTGGGCACTGATCACTCTACATGATCATTTTAAATGGTTATGTACTTAGGGTACTTGGCTCGAAAGTTGGATGTCTAGTACCTAATGTGTTTTCAATTGATGAATTTCTGAATTTTAGCTTAGGGTCTTCATTGCATGTACATTTCCAAACAAGCTCATTAATACATAGATATATGGCTAACACCCTTTAAGCTAATATTTTCTAATATGCCTAATATTTTGCTTATTGGGTATTATATAGAAATTGTCTATTACGCCTTAGACAATTTTATTTACTATGCCCAATATTTCTAAATATTGGGCATTGAAATGTCTATGTATCCCCAATACACATTCTTAAAGACCTATTAGTCTCTTCACTAGATATAAAAATTTTCCGAAACGTTACATTCTTTTGTCACTTATTCACTCCTTTTCATCACAAGTTCTCTCATTGCCCATTCATTCTCATCTCTCACTCTTAAATAATTATTAAAAAATATATTGTTCTCTCTATTATTGAAAAGAAGTAAGAATTCTATTAAAGCTTTAGATAATCCTTTGGGCATTCTTTTTTGTTCTATTGCTGTTGTGGATTTATAACCTTACTAAACACCTATTGCTGATAATATTTTCTGTATAACTGATTAATGTTCTTATTTAGCATTTATATTAGTTTTGCATTCATATTTATATGAGTTTGTGGTGACATATGAAACATCTGAATTAGCATCTTATCCTTTCTCTCAATGTGTGGTGTTATACATTGAAACTCGTGAGTTGACCGTGAATAATTTTAAGTTCTTATATATGTAGTTATGATCTCTTGTCTTTAGTATTTTTTTTAGCAAGTTTGAACTAAGGTTTAAGATTTAGAAGAGTCGTCAACAGAAAAAAGCACTAGACAAGATGATTTTAATCAATTTATGTTTTAATTGTTACTTTGCAATAATTTGTATAAACTTCTAACGCTAACTCTCTCTATATATGAAAATAACTTGGGGATCGTCTAAGAGGAGACGGGTGTTACATGCTACTTGTTTGTTTATTTAATCCTAACTTATAAAGTTAGAACTCATGCCTACATATATTATATTATGTGATTTTATTTTTTTCAATTATAAATAAATTTTCAACATGCTTAATACTTTCGTTTAATAACTTTAAGTTTGTTAATGAATTCTATAATAATTAGATTTTAATAACTTTTGCACATTAAAATCATATGCTAATAATTTTAGTGTGTTAATTGGTTAGAGGTTAATAATTCTTTGTGTGTTAATATTTTTTTAGCAAGCTTTATCCCGTAAAAATCACGCCTAAGGATTAAAATATTATATATATATATATATCGTTTGGAATTAGAAAATCTTGTAAATCACCTAATTTATAGACTTATAAATAATATTAAGCATATCAATAATTAAAATACATTTTGTTGTGCATATTGTCTGCCACTTTTAAATAAATAAATCAGTATTGTTGCTAATTAATAATTGAATTTACCTCTTTAAGTAATTTGTTCACTAATAATGCAATATGTTGCTGTTATAAAAAATAAATAAAAAATAATTTGCTGCATATAAAAAATTTGCTTGACATTTAAATAAATGTATTTTATAGTGATAATCTTTGTATTAATAAGTTATTGGCTACATTAATGTTCTGGCCGTTTTCTAAAAAAGTCGTATGGCATGATTTTTTTTGTGAACTCATTGTTCAATCCTCCTTTCAAACTTTACATTGATTATGACATTTTTTTTAAAAAAATAAATAGATTATAAGAACTATCTCCTAGCCTATCGTTAATCAAAAAATAAAAGGAACTACGAGGTCTGATTCCAATTTTAAATAAGCCTATATGTCCCCGGTATTACCACCTACCCATGATTTTCAAAAGGGATTATGTATTTTTATATGTAAATCTTTATGTGCTTATATGTAAACCAAATCTTTTAAAATCATCTTCAAAAATATAAACAATTATTAATTTTTCTAAGATCGACCTCAAATAAAAATCGTTTCTATGGTGGAGGAAAGCGATAAACAATATCGTGGAATCATCCACATAAAGAAACAAACAATTTTTAAGTTAAAATTCTATTCAAAAGTTGCTCAATTTTGAAACTTTATTTTTCGCACATCTTATGCTTGTTTGGTGTAGCATAATATATAAAATCGAACTATCTTCTATATATATTTGTGAATATCTCCTCTTGTCTATATCTCTATCAATTGTTTAATGTATGTTTAATTTCTTTATCACTTAGTGTTTTGCATGCTTAATATTTATTTATATATAATAATTTACGTCTTAATTTTTTGATATTATGTTATCACCTAGGTAGCATATTAATTAAATAAATAACTAAATAATGAAGTGACCTTATTTTCTAATTGTAACCGCCACAAAAATGGCATGAGATACCGCCAGGACCCATATTTGTGGACCTCGAGGGATGCCTAGCACCTTCCCTTCGAGGTAATTTGAAATGTTACCCTAATATCTCGCTCGTTGACCTTATTTAGACTTAGTTAGGTTAGATAAGTGGCCTAATATGCCTTAATATGTTAGGTTGGCGACTCTTCATATTCAAATTCCAAAAGAGTTGTTAGGTAATGCACAAAATCCGTGTTTTCGAGAAAATGGGGCGCAACACTTACCAATTTACCTTCATAAGTCTCCTTACAGATTTTACCATCAATCCATTTAATAATATCATATAATATTAATCTATACAAGAATTAAGTCAAATGTATCATCACTAATCAATTAACCTCAATTCATAACCTAGGGTTAGGTGAAAAGGGTTCAATCATGAAATCTTCCATAGAACTAGGTCAAATACTAAAAAATACAACAATTAACCAATAATAATAATAATCAATTACAAAATTTGAAGAAAAACCCATGTTTTTGATATTATTGGAAACCAATTTTGAAGAGACACATGGGGAAAGAGATCCCAAGAGTTAATAGCTTACATAACATAGGATTCCTTAGAGTTTAATAAAGAAAATATGAAGTCTTGAATCCATAGTGATCCTTTAAGTTTGGTCTTCAAATGAGTCTTTCAATATAGAGAGAAAGTAGAGAGTAGTTGGAAAGAATTGGGTTTGGGAATTATAGGGTGTTAAGTTGGTTTTAGACATAGGGAAGCTTACATAGTCCTTAACTAACTTATTTTAACCACCTTTTAATCCTTAATTAATTAATTAATGAACCAACTAAAACTTGGCAGTTGACTTAACCCCCAAATTCAAAACCCCGTTGACGCCTAATAGTGTCATCGATGACCCGTCCTGCATGGGCGTCGTTTGGGACAAAGACTAGGTTTTTGGACCTTTTGGAAAATATTCCAAATTTCAATCTACGAAGCCATTGGTGGAGAGTCGATCAAACGACGACTTGTCATTTGGATCGTGGATGCACACTGTCCAATTTGACAGTGTTGGGGTCAAATGAAAGGGTCCTTGGAAGAGTAGGCCTTGGAGAGTCGTACCCGGAAATTACAACCATAAACACACTCTTATATATATTTAACACCTTTTTACAAAATTTTACTAAATTCTGACTCTTAAAACCCCATGAAACATGCCAAAAGGCACACTAGTGCACATTTCACAATTCTCCGGACGTCATGGTCGTTTTTTAATGTTTTGATGCTAACACTTCCTACTTAGTTTCAATATATTAGTTTAGAATCAGAAATGGTGTTTCAAGTCTTTGCTCATCATGTGAGGCTCTAGAATAGGTCATGAACTTTCAAGTGTTACAACAAATATCCACAAAAATAATCCAAATAAGTTGGATATGAAATTACCTTACCCCGCCAAACAAAACCAAAAGTTGTCCTTAAACGCAAAGAAATAATAACATAGTCTAAAAACAACATAAAAGGAGACAAAAAAGTCATCCTGCCAGGCTAAACCCGGGATGAAGTTTGCATCCTTGGTTCCTCTACAACCCACAATATAAATATCTCTAACTTAAGCCTTTAGTGTATCGATCATGGCCCCCTCCATGTTTACCAAATTATCATACACGTCTCATATCAAACACCCAAATGCTCCTCGTATGTCTCCGCCTCGAACTCAATATCTACATCATCAACCTTAGGAACATCACCAGTCGTAGTAGCCGAAGGAACCTGATAACTGGATGGAATATCAGTGCTCGACATCTCGGGAATCTCCAGCATCCTAAATAGCATCGAAAAATCCATGGATTTCAACTGGTCAATATCCTTCCTCAACTCAATAACATCGACCTTCAAGGCTGTCACAACATCAGTAGAACCCTTCTCTGCTCAAACACCTCCAACCTCACGGTAAGGGCATTCAATGTGAAATTTTGGCCTTAATCAATTCTCTATGCTCCCTCATATGAGCTTTAATCAGGGAAAAGGGAGCAGAAATCACCCTCTCTATCAGCCTAGGCATAGAAGCCTTAAATCGGGAAGCATACAAAATAGAATGGGTTAGTTGACCTATTTTATAAAGAATTGCCTAGGTGATAGGGGGTTGGGAGACAACAACTATAACAAAAAAAGTAGTGGAAGGGGTGGAACAGAAGAAATATATTATCACAAACATAAGGTATAGAAGTACCGTAGGATCCTTAGCCAAAGAGGGAATGATTGCCTCAGTTGCAAACATATCAACATCAAATACTGAGGATGTATCCACCAGTGCAACCCTCTTCCTATCAACCTCAAATCTCAAGTCTTGGTTTCAATACGTCGGATGTCTATTGAAGAGATAGAGGTCACCTCCACATCTGTCTTCTTACTCGTTCTTATACAGGAACACCGACAAAGCTTAATGATTAAGAAAGGGAAAGAAAGGGAGGTCTGACTGCTTGGCCTTCATGGCCATCTCTTACTCAATGAGCAACATGAAGTTTATCCTCTACAAAGATACACAACCTTAGGGTGTGGAAGGGTAAAATCATTTTGTGAAGTCATGACGGTGCTTCTAATAAACCTGAACTAGTACGGAGCGACTACATTTAAATCATTCTTCTCGATCTATGCACCTTTCTCAATCCACCTTGAAGTAACATAAAAAAGAATGGTTGCCAACCAACTTGTTAGATATTTTAGGTCCTTTTTCTTAATCAAGTCAGGGAAATCAGGTATGAAGTACCATGAACACTCGAGCACCTCATTTATCTCCGCACTGTTAAACTTTATCTTCTTCCCCCGCACAACCACAAAGTCAACTGGCTTGAAGGAACTTTTTGTATTATTCCCATTCAAAACCAACTCCACGTATACCGAATAAAATACCGGACCCTAGTAAGGATATAACAACCTCAAGGTTTAGTAAAAACTTCAAATTTGTTGGAGCTTTAAGGTGTTTAACACCTCAAGATATCTATCAACCACACCATCGGTAGACAACATTTTCTCTTCCAAAATGGTCCTTCAACCATTGGCCTTTAGTCTATTGAGTGACGTTGAGGAGGAACCTGAACTAGTGAGGCTTATACCACTGCTTCAACTGGAGCTGGAGTTACAAGAAAAGGAGGCGTAGCAGGCAATGGGATCCTATACATTCATTCATCGACTTGGAGTATAGCTTCACTCTCCTAGCCTGCAGGGCCTGGTTATCTTCTAGGTGAGAGATGGATTCTAAATAGATGTCATCAAACTGATCCTCACTACCAAAGGGAGTTTTTGAGTAAATACGCTCAGTATCAAAGCTACCCTTTGTAGATGTCGATCTCATAGGGACCTTGTCCTTTCCCTTCCTCCCCTGTTGGAGGAAATTTTGTAGTTGGGGCTAGGAGTAAACAACCTGTTCATTGATAACTATTCCTCATGCCTGATTTCTGGCCGGTTGGTCCCTTCCTCCAACTTTGTATCCATCTATACTTGAAAAACAATTTTGAAAACATTCAATGTAGTTGAGAAAAGAAAGAATAAATCATAGTGTAATAGTTTCAGAAAGACTCTCCAAATGGATCGACGAATCGTCAAACACCTTTGTTGAGACAAGTCGGGCTCATTAAAAGTCCTAGAAAAAAAGTCCAAAGTAATTATAGGTTGGCGATGTCCAGGTCCATTCGGTTGATCAGCGACACCACTCGGTGAAATAGAGACATCACACCGAAAGTTAAGAGAAAATTAAGAAATAAGGGTGCAGACGGGCAATCAAAATGAACTTCCAGTGAGTAACCAAGTGAACTTGAGAAGATCAGTCATATCGCTGAAAGTTACAGAACTAAAACCATCAAAGAAAGAAATAAAAGGAAATTGATGGGATAGTAGGCAAACTGCCGAACCACTTAGTGAGCTCTATCCAGCTCGCCAAATAGTCCAACCTACAAATTTTTCACCTTGACCTTAAAAATATAGCCCGCAACCTAGGAAATCAAAGTTAAACTATTTTCTATACAATTAGAGTCATACCCATATTTCCCATGCCCTGGGGTATGCAAACATCCAACAATTTGGCCAAGATTAGCCAACCGACGTCTTTTGCCCCAAATAATGACATTACTGCTCTATCAGTGGATAAAATTTTACAATTAGCACAATTCGGGGTTACTCAGGCTTCACCACACTAGATTTGTACCAAATCAAACATAGCACAATTATTTTAACATTCATAGGAACATGAGTTCATTATCTACGGAAGATTAATCATGATTTCAACTAAATAATGGCTAACACACAACCACATGATAAATAAAGCAACACTAAGCACATATAACATCCATAAAACTATCATGAATTTAATTACAACTAACCTTTATAGCGGGATAAAAACACTCACCTTTTATGCCAAAAAGTTGTATAGGTAGGATAGCAATGAATCCAACTGTCCACCCCAAGCAAATGATCGCAAGTTAAAAGTTATAAAAATAGTATGAAAGCAAAAATATAATAGGCTGCGAGAGTTCGAATGTTGAAAAGTATGAAATGAGGGAGATTTTTAAATTTAAAAATGGTTTGTCCTTAAAGACTCTTCAGTTCGCGCGCTAGTCGGCGACCATTACTTACATCACCGACCCACTAGGCAATGCAAAGAGTGGTGCTTTAGTCCACCTAGTTTCACAAAAC
Source organism: Solanum lycopersicum (assembly GCF_036512215.1). Taxonomy (NCBI): domain Eukaryota; kingdom Viridiplantae; phylum Streptophyta; class Magnoliopsida; order Solanales; family Solanaceae; genus Solanum; species Solanum lycopersicum. Next base: position 26,211,427 of record NC_090806.1, read on the forward strand.
CTCCAACAAAATTAGTGGTTCAAACGAAGGTCCAAGTTGGCCTTACCAACCTTTTCAACGAGTCGCCTATTGGACCTTTGGCACTCATTTGCTCTTTTCCAACAATTTCAAATTTTCAACCTACACAACCGACACTCGTTATTCAAAAGAAATATTAAAAACATCAAAAACTTGAGTTGCCTCCCAAGAATTACCTTATTTAGTGTCTTGGCACGGTGAAGATACCTATTCAAGCTTCATTTTTTGGGATTGGCCATTGTGTTAGTCGGGTTCGTCGACCTGTTAAGCGAGTCATCGACTGGAACTTCCGTTCGCCTACTACTCCTTTTCCCACAATTTAACATTTTCAACTTACACAATCAAAACCGGTTCATCAAAAGAAATATTTTAAACATCGAAAACATGGGTTGTCTTGCATAAAGTGTCTTATTTAATGATATGGAACGACGAAGATACCCTTTAAAGCTTAATTTTTTCGATTGGCCATTGAGTAAAACAACAACCCTCCTTTAGGTTTTGGATTCAAATGAGTACAAATTCGACCCGTTTGTGTATCCAGTTGCATAATCGACACCGAGTGAGAAGTTACCATTTGGTTTAGAGGTTGGATGTCTTCTTTCATTTCTTACAAAACCTTGTTCGACCCTTTCACATGGTGAGAATGCGTGAAAGCATATCTTCCGTACGGAAGATCTCTATGTAAACTCTTTGATTTTTTTGCTTTTGACGCTTATGGGGAGGCATATACCTCTCTTTGTCCCCATCTCTCTCTTTACAATTGTTTCAACGATCACACCACTACCTCTCACGGTCTCTCCAACCACCATTGCTATCTCTTTTCCATACTTGATTCCTGCCCAACCTTGGATAGCTTAGACAAAAATCTCTACCTTGATTTGCAAGGACGCTCACTTCCTCATTGTATAAGGCCTCAAGATGTGCTTCATTTGGTTCACCCCACTAACACAAAAAACACTCACCACTCTAATACAAATACTCATCACATTCTTAGACAAAAGATACAGTTAGATCATCATTTTAGCCATGTTTTATTCATTCTCTTGGTTTTTTTCAATATTTTCCTTCATCATCCTAAATGTCAAAGGCGACACCTGATCCTGTCTTGTATATCAAACTTGATTGATCTTGGTCACGCAATCAATAAAAGCAAATGCAATCTCGAAAGGTTGTTGCATGATACCTCCAAGGACATGTTGGTCAAATACACCTTTGTTAATTGAGTCTAAGCTCAGATAGAAGTGTTGTAGAAACACCTCTTAGGAAGTCCATGAGTTGGACATTGATGCATCAACTTCAAGCAATGCAGCCAAGGCTCATCAATTGGATCACCAGCCAAACATTTAAAACCATTGATAATGTCCCTTAATGACATAATATTTGAGCGACAAAGAATTTTACAAAGAACGCCTTAATTAGTTCATCCTAAATGAGGATTGAGTCCCTTGAGAGGTCAGCTAACAACTTGTATCCTCTCCCATTAGTGATAACTGGAACAACCAGAGTAGAACTGACTCTTGGGATATATTCTTGAACAACAAGGGACCACATATGTCAAAGAAATTCCTAATATAGTCACGAGGCTCCTCGTGAGCCAAGCCAAAAAATAAACCTTTCATTAGCAAGAGTTGCAACATTTTGCTTGTCATGAGTAAACTACATTTCCCACGATCGAAAAAAACAAGATAGAACATACACTACCAGAGTGTATATCATTCACATTGGCCTCATTCACATAATTTAAGTTGTAAATATCATCATTTTGGCCCGGGTAGCTGGCATTGCTTCCATGACACTAATTTCGTCACATGTTCATAGACAACAAGCAACAACAAACAGAAATAGGTTCAACTATAACACAAAAAAATTACAAACCAACTTCAATAAAAGAATTAAATAGTACAACTCCCCATATTCTTAGCTATTTTTTTATAAACACTCAACTAAACCTCATCCACTACTACGTATAGGATATCATAATCTAGTATATAACCCAAAGAGGATTTGGGGTCGAACCCACAAGGAACGGTACAGTATCGAATTCAATTAAGAAGTAAAACTTGTGGTTTAGTTAGTTATAGAAGTAGACATTATCAAAACTATAAAAGTAAGTTAATGGTTTGACAAAAAATGTCAAATGAGGGGGGGGGGCATAAAAGTGTCAAGTATAAACTACAACAAATACAAAATGGGGGATATAATCGAGTAGATAGAGATTCTTGGGGATGTGATTGATTATAGTCTAATTTCATATGGGTAATTGAAATTTACTAAAATATCTAAATCTCAATGGAAGTCAACAACATAGATGAAATATATTTCTCTTGAACAACTACTATGCTTTGAATCAGTTCTCTCAAATCTCAATAAGAATGACAATATAATCAGACCAATGCCTCAAATTATCCACCCTCTCGAGCTAGTAGGTAGGATTGAATTAAGATACACTCTTTTGTGCAAACCCACAACAACCCAATCACTACAATTGTTAATCGATAACTTTGGCTTTAAAATTTCTCTCTAAAGAAAGCCTAAAACACTAAGGTAGAACTGCATTTGCAACTACAGTTCATAAATTAAAACTCAACTATCAATTAAAACCACATTAAAACAACATTTATATTATCAAACAACAATTTTAATAAGATAGTTAGACCAATAATCACATGATCACACCCCAAGTATTGGGTTTTAGCTACATATAATAAAAAGAAGAAATCAACCAGTAATGTTCTCCATAATCTGGTTATTGCTATTCAAGTATTTACAATGATCCCAATGCTCGAAAGAAAATCACATTGAAATGTACTAGAAAACTCCAAAAACAAAGTAAAACCAAGACTCAAGAAAAACGACCTAGTTCTATAATGGGGAAATGTCTAGATTTTTGACTCTATCTCATTTCTGCATTTTTAAATTCAATTTATATTTTCTCAAATTTTGACCCTCAATTTCACTAGGTGAGATAAGTCAATTGTCGTCGAACAAGTCGCCGATGCGCAAATTACTCCCATCCATCGCCGGTTGTCCTTGCTTTTTAACAAGAGGGTTATGTTAGTTTGGGTGATCGAATATTCTGTAGTCGATCTATTCGGCGGTTCACCAAAGGTGAAAATATATAGCCAACTTGATTTCTCCCTGGGAGTGGAAGTATGGAACTTTTGGCGAGATGAAATGCCACTACGTGAGCCGCCGAGTGGCTTTGGCGATTCTAAACTTTTTCTATCTTCACCCGTTTTCACCCTTGTCATTCTTTTTTGCCCACTAATGTTCTTGACTTGATCCTTTTGCCTTGTTTATTGAAAATCAAGATTTTAACATTTGCTTGGAGAATAAATTAGGCATATAAGGATAATAATCTATATTTAAAAGACCTAAATGAGTCAAAAACTCAGACTCATAAGCTGTATGGTTCTATTTGGATGATTGTAGATTGCATTAGTAAATCAACCCAATTCTTCGTGGTAAAGACAACTTTTTATGTAGAAGATTATGTCAGATTATATATTCAAGAGGTAATCGTACTTCATGGACTTCTGTTGTCTAACACTTTAGAAAGATGTGCGCAATTCACTGCATAATTCTAGAATTCCTTCCAGAAAGGTTGGGGTTCATAGAAAACTTGAGTTATGCTTCCATTCTCAAACTGATTGTAGCATACGATCCATACTTTAGAGGATATGCTAAAGGCATGCATGATCGATTTCAAGGGTAATTGGGATGATCAGTTGCCTCTCATTGAGTTTGCTTAAAATAAAAATTTCTGCTCTAGCATCCAAATGGCTCCCTGTGAGGATTTTTATCGGAGAAGATGTATATCTCCAATTAGATAGTTTGAGTTTGGTGGAGCTAAGTTGATATAACAAGACTTGTTTCATGAAGTTATGGAGAAATTGAAGACTATTCAAGAGAGGTTTAGACAATGTAAACTAGTGAGAAATCTTATAGAGATTTTAAGATAAGAGTCTTGGAGTTTGAGGTGGATTATTCGGTTTAGTTGAAAGTTTCACCCAGGATAAGGTTAAAATGGAATTTGAGTCCCCGTTATATTGGTCCTTACCAAATATCCATGAAGATTGGAAACTTAGCCTATGAGGTGCAGCTACAACCACAATTAGTAGCAGTCCATCAGGTATTCCATATTTCAATGTTGAAGAACTGTATGGACAATACTTCACTTATAATACCTACTTAAAATAATTGTATGAAGTAAAATCTATCCAATGAGGAGATACCCATTCAAATTATGGATTTTCAGGTTCACTAATTACCTAAGAGGTAACATCAGTCAAGGTCTTATGGAGGAATCAGTTTGTTGAGGAATCTACTTTAGAGGCTTAGCAGGATTTGAAAAAAAGATACCCACATCTCTTTAATCCATAGAAATTCCAAATAAATGTACTAACTCTTCTCTTGATACTTTTTAAATTGATATGCTGAGTGTGCTAATTGCATGTTGGTGTTAGGACAAAAAATAAGAAGGTGTAAACACGGAAGCTAGCAAAGCAAACCTCGAAAGACTGCGAGTAAGAAGACAACGAGAAATATACCAAAAGACACAAAGATTTAACATGGTTCGGTCAATCGACCTACGTCCACAAAGGAGATGAGCAATCCACTATAAATATGAGAGTACAAAATACAGAGGGAAACAACCTCAACCAATTCACTCGGAATACATGGGAGGTTCACACAAGTTAAAACGTATCAAGCTTGTGATCCACAAATTCCCCCTCTAACCAAAACTCTCAAAGCCTTTAAGACTACATTGTGAATGTTGATTAAGTTAGAAGTATGTCTCTATTTATCGAGTCTTAAACCTTTTCCTACCACAAAAAAGGATTAGTCAATCCAAAACCTTTTCCTAAAAGGAAAACCTATTTATGGTAAGAAATTTAGGGCAAATAAAACCTAACAAATCTTCCCCTTGGCCTAAATTTCTGACAAAATAAATTTGTCCACCTTCTTTACTTAATCTTCAACAACTTGCTTCTCCTCTCCATAATCTCCTTTGCAAAATTTATGTCTCAACACACAGAATCTCTCTGAAACAATTTCTCCAACAAAATCTTCATTACTGTAAAAAAAAAGGTTGCGGCTAGAACTACACCAGCCAAGATGAGCACCTCTTTCTAACCTGGTTCAATAATCGATTATCGAACCACTAAACCTGACTCCATCATTAAATATGGCTCTGATACCACTTGTTAGGACCGGAAATAAGCAGGTGTAAATGCGGAAGATAGCAAAGCAAACATCAAAGACCACGAGTAAGAAGACAACGAGAAATATACCAAAAGACACAAAGATTTAACGTGGTTCGCTCAATCTAACTACGTCCACAAAGGAGATGAGCAATCCACTATAAATATGAGAGTACAAAATGCAAAGAAAAACAACCTCAACCAATAAACTCGGAATACATGAGAGGTTCACACAAGTGATAACGTATCCAACTTGTGACCCATAAATTCTCCCCCTAACCAAACTCTCAAAGCTCTTAAGACTACATTGTGAATGCTGATTAAGTTAGAAGGACATGTCTCTATTTATAATGTCCTAAACATTTTCCTACTAGAAAAAGGATTAGTCAATCCAAAACTTTATCCTTAAAGGAAAACCTATTTATGGTAAGAAATTTAGGACAAGTAAAACCTAACAAATCTCCCCCTTGGCCTGAATTTCTGACAAAATAAATTTGTTCACCTTATTCACTTAATCTTCAACAATTTGCTTCTCCTCTCCATAATCTCCTTTGCAAAATTTATGTCTCAACACACAGAACCTCTCTGAAACAATTTCTCCAACAAAATCTTCATTACTGTCAAAAAGGTTGCGGCTAGAACTACACCCGCCAAGATGAACACCTCTTTATAACATGGTTCAATAATCAATTATCAAACCACTGAACCTGACTCCATCATTGAATCTGGATCTGATACCACTTTTTAGGATAAAAAATAAGCAGGTGTAAACGCGGAAAGATAACGAAGCAAACCTCGAAAGATCAAGAGTAAGAAGACAAACTAGAAATATACCAAAAAACACAAAGATTTAACTTGGTTCGGTCAATCGACCTACGTCTACAAAGGAGATAGCAATCCACTATAAATATGAGAGTACAAAATGCAGAGGGAAACAACATCAACCAAATTCACTCAGAATACATGGGAGGTTCACACAAGTGATAATGTATCAAGCTTGATACCCATAAATTCTCCCCCTAACCAAAACTCTCAAAGCCCTTAAGACTACATTGTAAATGCTAATTAAGTTAGAAGGAATATGTCTCTATTTATAAAGTCCTAAAAATTTTCCTACTAGAAAAAGGATTAGTCAATCCAAAACCTTTTCCTTAAAGGAAAACCTATTTATGGTAAGAAATTTAGGACAAATAAAACCTAACAAACCCTCCTCCCTTCTAGCGATTGATCTCCTCGTATTAATATCCTATAAACACAAAGAGAAGAGGTTGAAAAAAGACACCTTATATCACTCAAATCTAAGGCATTTCTGAGGAGTATGATGTATATACGGTTGAGTGGTATCATATTGCATTGCATTCCATCACATCAGTCATTCTTGATGAGTATATGTTTCGTTTGGTGTTTGGAAAGTACTTGATGCTGATTTCCTTTATTAATAAAACTTAAATACCAAGTGTAATATATATATATATATATGTATATATATATATATATATACTTGTATAATTTAATAATTTATTTTCTTATATAACTCCCGTCACTACTTCTTCGTTGTCAGTCAATGAGACATATTGAGTACACGTGGTTTCGTACTCATACTACACTTGTTGCACTCCTTGTGGTGCAAATTTGATTCCGAGTAGGAGCACATCTCGAGGAGTAGTTTGAGTCCGAGTTTGGAGTGTCTTGGAGTTGTGGTGAGCTTCTTGGTTGTTCCGTGGCACACACCTCCCTCTATCTTTTACTTATTCCGTTATTCAGTATTCAGACATGATATCCCTTATGTTAGATTTGTCTTTTTAGTTTCTGACTTGTATCGTATTTTAGAAGCTCTTGTACTTATGACACCAATTCTTGGGTAGTATTTTTTTTCAGTTTTTTGCATTCCTACTTATGAAGAACTCAGTGTTGGATATTTCGCAATTTTTTGTCTTTTCACTTATTAGTTAGTTAAGTTTGTTAAAATATGTTGGTTGGCTTACCTATTTGTTGGGAACATAGGTGCCATCACGACTCATGATTTTGGGTCGTGACAAATTTGGTATCAGAGCCCTAGGTTCATCGGTCTCAAGGGTACAAGAGCAATGTCTAGTAGAGTCTTGCGGATCGATATGAAGACGTCCATACCTATCTTCGAGAGGCTATAGGACATTTAGGAAATATTCTATTCTTTTATTCATTATCGTGCACACTTGACCTTGTAGAAATTCTAATCCTGATATCTCATTCTCTCTCATATGTCGAGGAATCGTACATCATCAAGTGGTGGTCAGAATCCTATTCCTGCACCTGCTTTTAGGAACACTATCCGAGGTAGAGGTAGGGGATGAGCTCGAGGTCGGGGTTGGGGCCGTATTGCAGCACCTGTGGATGGTCATGTACTAATAGCTACCCAGGGTCGTGATAGGACTGTACCTCCTGATGGAGAGGTTATTCTTGAGGATGTGCAAGGTCGTGTCGAAGGGGATGGGCCAGCTCAGGATCCACCCAATACTATTGTCCCCCCCAGTGCTTCAAGATACCTTGGCTCGTATGTTAGGAATCCTAGAGGGGATAGCCCAAGCAGGAGCTTTACCTGTCACTTCTGATGGCTCACATATCCGTGTTGGAGGTCAAACTCCAGATCCGATAGTTTCTCCAGATTCTCAGACTCCCGGGACTCAGCCAGCTGCCGCTGTAGCTCCTCGTTTGGATAGTATGGAGTTTCCAGATATGAAATCACATTTGGTGAATAGGCCTTCTATGACTATTGATGAGCAAAAGATGTTTGGGAGGTTCAGACTAATGAATCCTCCTACTTATACTGTTGACTTAGATGAGGATGCATACGAATTTATAGTTAGTTGTCATGAGAGGTTGCATAATCTTGGAATAGTGGAGTCTCATGGAGTTGACTACACAGTGTTTCAGATGACTGGCTCTGCTAAGCAGTGGTGGAGGGATTATATTAGTAGTTGGCCAGCTGGATCCCATCCACTATCCTGGACTCAGTTTACTCAGGTATTTTTATCAAAATTTGTTCCACGCAGTGAGAGGGAGCGTGGAGGCCCGAGTTTGAGGGTTTGCAGCAAAATGGTATGTTAGTTGCAGAGTATCAGGGTAAATTTCATGCCTTGGCTAGGTATGATTCGATGATACTTCCTATAGAGGCTGAGAGAGTGAGAAGGTTTGTTAATGGGCTGATTATTCCAATCCGTTTAGGAGTTTCTCAGATTGCTGCTTCTGGTGTTCCATTCCAGAAAGTGGTAGATGTTGCGAAGGAGTTGGAGATGATTCGGCGTGAAGGATTTGAGCAATGAGAGGGAAAGAGGACTCTTTATTTAGGTGATTATGGTGGTGCTCCGCCTAGGAGTCGGGGTTACTTGGGCAGAGGTATCACCCTAAGTCCAGTAGACCCATTCATGCTGCTATACCAGCGTTTGACGCTGGTTACGCTGGGCATAACTCTTCGAGCTAGGTGCATACTTCGCAGGGTTCATCTTCAAGACCTGTAGTTCGTGGAGGGCATTCTGGTCATTCAGGTTCCTCTCATCAGCCTGCGTCTCATAGGGGCTGTTTTGAGTGTGGTGATATGGGACACTTTGTGAGAGACTGCCCTAAGACCAGATGTGGTGGCTTACATCAGGGTTCTCAAGCTTCGACTTCCAGGGCTGCACAACCACCAACTAGGGGTGGTGCACAGAATGGTAGAGGTGGTTCTCATTCAGGTAGAGGTGGTTCTCCTTCTGGTCGAGGTGGTGGTCGTGGAGGTTCATAATCTGATGGAGGTCGTTCTCACTGTTATGCTTTTCTAGGTAGGCCAGAGGCTGAGGCTTCAGATGCTGTTATCACAGGTATTATTCCGGTTTGTCATCGATCAGCTAATGTATTATTTTATCCAGGATCTACTTATTCTTATGTGTCCACATATTTTGCTTGTAGTCTAGATATATTATGTGAGTCTCTTGACTTGCCGATACGTGTTTGTACTCCTGTCGGGGATTTTGTAGTTGTAGATCGGGTGTATCGATTATGTACTGTTACCTTGATTTAAAGGTCTTAGATATGATAGATTTTGATGTGATTCTCGGTATGGATCGGTTATCTTTTTACCACACAATTTTAAATTGTCATGCCAAGACAAGCACTTTAGCTATGCCTGGAATTCCTATAGTAGAATGGAGAGGTTCTCTTAGTCACCCTCCTAAGGGTGTGATATCATTTCTTAAGGATCGTCAGTTGGTACAGAGAGGATGTTTGACTTACTTGGCCCACATTCGAGATACTAGTATTGAGACTCCTATGCTTGAGTCTATTCCAGTAGTGAGTGAATTTTCAGAAGTATTTCCGATCAATTTGCCAGGTCTTCCACCAGATCGTTATTGATTTTTGTATTGATGTGGATTCAGGCACTCGGCCTATTTCCATTCCTCCTTATCATATGGCACCGGCTGAATTGAAAGAGTTGAAGGAGCAGGTACAGGATTTGCTGAGCAAAGGTTTTATTAGACCGAGTGTATCTCCTTGGGGTGCTTCAGTGTTATTTGTGAAGAAGAAATATGGATCTATGCGTATGTGTATTGACTATCGATAGTTGATCAAGGTGACCATCAGAAATAAGTACCTGATACCTCGCGTATTGATGACTTATTTGATCAGTTACAGGGTGCTTCAGTTTTCTCCAAGATTGATTTGAGATCTGGCTATCATCAGCTGAAGGTTAGAGTGGAGGATATCCCTAAGACAGCTTTTCGAACACGTTATGGCCATTATGAGTTTTTGGTGATGCCTTTCGGATTAACTAATGCCCCTGTAGGTTTTATGGACTTGATGAATGGATTTTTCAGACCGTATTTGGATACCTTTGTTATTGTCTTCATAGATGATTTATTGATATACTCACACACTAAGGAGGAACATGAACATCATTTGAGGATCGTGTTTGGGATTCTAAAGGAGAAGAAGCTTTATGCAAAGTTTTCATAGCGTGAGTTTTGGCTTAGTTCGGTAGCATTCTTGGGACATATAGTGTCCAAGGAGGGTATCATGGTGGATCCTAAGAATATTGAGGCGGTTAAAGATTGGGTTAGACCTGCTTCAGTTACTGAGATTCGGAGTTTCTTTGGCCTTGCAGGTTATTATCGACGGTTTGTTGAGGGTTTCTCATACAATGCATCTCCATTAACTAGATTGACATAGAAGGAGGTGACATTTCAGTGGTCTGACGAATGTGAGGTTAGTTTCCAAAAGCTCAAGACTTTATTGACTACTGCTCCGATTTTGACCCTACCCGTGGAGGCAGGGTTTTGTTGTATATTGTGATGCTTCTCGGATTGGTCTTGGTTGTGTATTAATGCAGAAGGGAAAAGTGATAGCTTATGCTTCGAGACAGTTGAAGGTTCATGAGAAGAATTATCCTATTCATGATTTAGAGTTGGCGGCTGTTGTGTTTGCATTAAAAATTTGGAGGCACTATATTTATGGTGTGCATTGTGAGATGTTCACAGATCATCGTAGCCTCCAATATATATTCAATCAGAGAGATCTTAATTTGAGACAGCGCAGATGGTTGGAGTTGCTCAAGGACTACGACATGACTATTCTTTATCATCCAGGCAAGGCAAATGTTGTAGCAGATGCCTTGAGTCGAAAGGCGGTAAGTATGGGTAGTCTAGCTATGTTACAGGTCGACGAGCGTCCTTTAGCTAGGGATGTCCAATCCTTGGCGAATACTTTGTGAGACTTGATATTTCATAATCAGATAAGGTGTTGTCTTATATGGAGGCTAGGTCATCCTTGTTGGAGCAGATTCAGGCTCAACAGTTTGATGATGGTGATTTATATAAGATTAGGGACAAGGTGTTGAAAGGAGAAGCCAAGGTTGCAATTCTTGATAGTGAGGGAGTTTTGAGGATTAAGGGTCGTATATGTGTTCCTCGTACAGGTGAATTGACTAGATTGATCATGGAGGAGGCTCGTAGTTCGAGGTACTCTATTTATCTGGGGGCTACTAAGATGCATCGTGACTTGAAGCAACATTATTGGTGGTGTCGTATGAAGAGGGACATAGTAGATTTTGTATCCCAGTGTCTGAACTGAATTGTCAGCAAGTGAAGTATGAACACCAAAATCTTGGAGGTGTGACACCGAGGATGCCTATACCTGAGTGGAAGTGGGAGCTTATTGCTATGGACTTTGTGGTAGGATTGTCATGTACTTTGGGTAAGTTTGATGCTATATGGGTCATTGTGGATCGACTGACTAAGTCTGCACACATTGTACCAGTTCAGACGACCTATAATTCAGAGAAGTTAGCCAAAATCTATATTCGAGAGGTAGTTCATTTGCATGGGGTTCCTATTTCTATTATTTCAGACCGTGGCACTCAATTTACATCTCATTTCTGGCAGTCTATGCAGAAGGAGTTGGGCACTCAGGTGGATCTTAGTACAGCCTTTCACCCTTAGACTAATGGTCAGTCTGAGAGGACTATTCAGGTTCTTGAGGACATGTTGCGGGCGTGTGTGATTGACTTTGGTGGTCACTGGGATCTGTTCTTGCCATTAGCGGAGTTTGCTTACAATAATAGTCATCATTCGAGAATTAAGATGGCACCATTTGAGGATTTGTGTGGTAGGAGATGTCGATCTCCAATTGGTTTCTTTGACGCATTTGAGGTTAGACCATGGGGTATAGATTTGTTGAGGGAGTCCTTGGACAAGGTCAAGTTGATCCAAGATATACTTCTCATGGCTCAGAGCAGGCAAAAGAGTTACGCAGATAGAAAGGTTCGTGATTTGGAGTTTATGGTTGGAGAAAGGGTTCTACTTAAGGTTTCACCCATGAAGGGTGTGATGAGATTTAGAAAGAAGGGCAAGTTGAGTCCAAGGTACATTGGTCCTTTTGAGGTTATGGAGCGTATTTGTGAGATGGCATATCAGTTGGCTTTGCCACCTGGTTTGTCAGGTATCCATCCTGTATTTCATATTTCAATGCTTAAGAAGTATCATCAGGGTGGTGATCATGTGATTCAATGGGATTCAGTGTTACTTGATCAGAATTTGACTTTTGAGGAAGAGCCGGTCACCATTTTGGTTAGGCAAATTCGGAAGCTAAGGTCCAAGGAGATTGCTTCAGTAAAGGTTCAGTGGAAGCATCGTCCAGTGGAGGAGGCTACCTGGGAGACAGAGTCAGACATGAGGAGTAAATATCCTCATCTTTTTTAGCGTTCAGGTTAGCTCTTTTCTTTTCCCGTTCGAGGATGAACTTTTGTTTAAGTGGTAGGTGATGTAACGACCTGCTAGGTCGTTTCGAGAATTAGGACTATTTTGGCTCTTTTAGAAAAAATCAAAGAGGTATTTTAAACTATTTGATAACTAGGAGTACTTAGTTGATACATATATCTATATTATAATTAATATACTTAAATAGTAATTGGGTCAAATTCATTTTTTTTAATAACCCTTACCATTTGACTATATAATTAAAACAAATTAGTTAGGTTATTTTAGGAGAAGAGAAAAAAAAAGTTAGAAATTACCTGGAGGCGAGAGAGGACCAAACAGCCGCGACGAACATTAAATTCCAGGTAAACTTATCCAAATTAATTAATGTTTATATATAATTGTATGGTGCACTTGTAGTAATATATCAAAATAAGATTGTTAGAGATGATTTAATTGTAGGATACTTACTAATGCATATTTTATTTATTACTAATGCATATTTTATTTAATTCAAAGTGACATAGGGTTGATTGGGATAATGATGACCCATGATTACTTAATCATTGGAAAATTGAATTTGTCATGCATTTATGTGCATAATTCTTTTTTTAAAAAAATTAAGATACTTGGCAGTATCCATTTGAAGAAAAGGAAAAAAATGTATTCTCGGCATTATTCTATTTCTTGATTTTCTTAATAAATTCTTAATTGTATTTATTTTATTAAAATATGATACTAGTTTTTGATATATTGAGATAGATAATTAATTATTAGGTGTATATTATATGATTTAACATTGAATTTTAGGGTATTTTGAGAGGTTAAAGATAAGTTCTTGGCTTGAAATTTAGCAAGTACGATAATTTTGGCATACAAATTATATCAAGATTTTGAGCTTGATTAGAAGTATGAGTGAAATTTTTTGGGTCTATGATAGGCACATAATAATATGAATTTCTACAAACTCGCTTACTGATGAATATTGCATCATTGGTAGATCGTCAACATTACGAAACTTTGCAAAAAGGGAAGGAACTATCTTAAAGATTCGTGACATGAATTTGGCACTTGAGGTATGTTAAGACTTTTTAGACTTGTTGAAGGATGTTTTCCTAATTAAACATTTAAAAAAATGATAATAGACAAAGGGGTAAGGGCAGAAGATGGGGGTATCATATCAATGGTGTGACGGGCATCGGTACGAGTACCGGTGTTATAAAACGGAAAATTTTCTACTATATAATGCGGATTGTAATTTGAGAATTTCCAAAGCATATGGGCATTAGCTGATATATTATTGACTTGAAATTTTTGTGTGATTGTGTTTTCTTTATTACACCCGTATAGTTGTGATAATTGAGGTGGTTATGTATTATGTTAATATTGATTGAGTGAGATGCATCATTATCCCCTTACATTGAAATGATATTGTATACATGCATTGACATGAGATTGAGTATAAGTTGGGCACGTGGAGATCTTTCGTGCTGGGGATGGTGAGATGTTAAGATTGTAATTTGGGCACGTGGAAACCGTCCGTGCGAAAATTGTTTGATATTATGATAGTGCGTTGAGATCGTCCGCACAGACACGTGGAGATCGTCCGTGTCAGTATATGGACCTCGCGAGTCCCCCATGGGTCATGAGCTCTCGATGTATTTCTAAGGAGTATGATGTATATACGGTTGAGTGAGTACTGGATATTCTGATATATATCATTAAATGGTATCATATTGCATTGCATTCCATCACATCATTCATTCTTGATGAGTATATGTTTCGTTTGGTTTTTTGAAAGTACTTGATGTTGATTTCATTTATTGACGAAACTTAAATAGCAAGTGTAATATATATATATATATATACCTGTATAATTTAAGAATTTATTTTCTTATATAACTCCCGTCACTACTTTTTCATTGTCGGTCAATGAGACATACTAAGTACACGTGGTTTCGTACTCATACTACACTTGTTGCACTCCTTGTGGTGGAGATTCGATTCCGAGTAGGAGCACATCTCGAGGAGCAGTTTGAGTCCGAGTTTGGAGTGTCTTGGAGTTGTGGTGAGCTGCTTGGTTGTTCCGTGGCCCACACCTCCCTCTATCTTTTACTTATTCTGTTATTTAGTATTCAGATGGGATAACCCTTATGTTAGATTTGTCTTTTTAGTTTCAGACTTCCATCGTATTTTAGAAGCTCTTGTACTTATGACGCCAATTCTTAAGTAGTATTTTTTTTCAGTTTTCCACATTCATACTTATAAAGAACTCAATGTTGGAGATTTGGAAATTTGTTGTCTTTTCACTTATTAGTTAGTTAAAATATATTGATTGGCTTACCTATTGGTTGGGAACATAGGTGCCATCACGACTCATGATTTTGGGTCGTGACACAAACATAGCCAAATTGAATTAATGAGTAAAAATAACTACAGTTAAGGAAGATGAATTATTATGATTAATTTACGAGCTTCTTAATCTTAACGAAATAGAAATAACTAACTTAATTATAAAATAAACAATTTAAAATTTATAATCATAATTTAAACTAAAATAATTTAATAAAATACTTGCTAAAATAAAAATCTTTTTGGGATGATTTTTAAAATATTTATAAAAATATAATAATTAGAAAAAAAAACTATATAAACATATATTTTACTTAAAAATAGTTAAAATCAATTAAAATAACTCGAAAAAATATTTTAAATTTTATAAAGTCGATTATTTCAAACCGTTTTGAATTCAAAAAACTCGAAAGTCAATTCCTATCATGGAGGGTCAAAATTGGGTGTCAACACATACCACTCAAGAGCAATTTACAATAAGAACTATGCAATATAATAAAGTCACCATTTAACCAAGTCATTATCAACTATAATCAATTTCGCAATGTTTCATCATAATAATGCCCTTAGAAAAGTAGCTAAACCAACAGAGTAACATAAGAAAATCAAAGTTCATACCTTACCCAAATATGCTCATTTAACTCATTTCTTAAGCTAAAAGTTCAAAATATGCATATACATGAATTCTTTAGGTTTTTAAAATTAAAATCATCAATTAATACAAGAATAAACACATTTAAATCATTAGAACACTCTTACAAGAAGACCGATGCTTAAAATCATAGATAGAAGGAAATAGAGTTTGAAAATCCTTTTTGAAATCTTTTGGAAATGGATCTTTGAATGTAAGAGGGTTCAAGGATGGATACCATACCTAAAAGAGAAGGAAAACCACTAATTTTGGTGAAGGAACACGTCCAAACCATCCCTTCTTTCCCACCTTGAGTCTTAGCTCTAATAGTGACTTTGAGAGAGTTTTCTTTAGAGAAGGAGTTTGAATATTTGAAGTGAGGGGTGTTTTGTAGTTCTAGGGTTTAAAATTAACTTAATATAACTTAATAATACTAAAAATATTTACCTAGGGTTATGAAAGACTTGGGGTGAATTTACATAAAACACCCCAAGTCGGCAGCAGCTTTCACAACTTTTGGACATTGCCAGTTGGCGACCCAAGCTACTAGGTGATGATGAGTCGACGGCCCGTGCTACTAGGCGTCGATGGCATCAGAGGATGGTCAAGTGAGGGTCTGAGCCTCCCAATAAGTATGGAACTACGCCCCCCCCCCCATTCGATGGGGCTTCGATGGACTTACACCCAATAGACTGCTCCGTCGATGGGGCAATGTCCTTTGCAGCTTTGTCCAAATATTGGGCCCTTCATCTAGGGCCCCTTGTGGGTCCTAGCTGGGTTCGTGCCCGGACGTTAAAACTATAAGATAATTCATCTATGTCTTATGAACATCCCACCTTATTTTCAATGAAAACGAATACGTAAAACTCTCACACACACATCAAGACACCCAAGTACAATCTAAAGGCAAACCTTCTGAATGTCATGGACGTTCTTGGATGTTTGACCTCCAAACTTCACACACTGCCTAAGAACACTAATATAACTCATTTTAACTTAAAACTAACTGAATAAACAACCATGGGGATCTATTTCACCTAAGTTTGTTTTGGGGAATTACAATAGAGATAGATAAAAGCAGGGTTTAGTACAACCACATGTACTAAGTATTACATTATCCATAAAAATCATGAAAATGGATATTTAGTGGAAATATGCATCTAAACATTTAAAAATCATATTATAATCATAAGAACAACATATATAAACTTAGAAACACATAAGAAAACATTTAAACCAATTAAGATAATTTGGATGTCACTTTACTGTAACTTAAGTAACTGTTATAGTGAAGTGTCTTACCATGTGTTTAGAAACTTTATAGCATGTAGTCTTCTACTAAAAGATATCCTAAGACTCACTTAAGAATGACAAAGAGAGACCGCCCATACAACCTCCCTAAGCACACCTAAAATGACCCTCAAGAATACTTATAATAAGACACATACACACCTACAAAACAACAACCACATTAACATGTAGATACTATGATATTATCATACCAAAGGCTATCAAAAGAATTACTTAAGTACATCAAGAAGATATTGTCCATGAATGACCTCTTCAAGACTACCTAAGTAATCATTAAGACTTCATAAGTTTACACCATGCCCACATATTCAACTATTTCCATAACTAAAGTCATTCTTAAGACTCATCTAGGTAAGATACGAAGTGACTATTCCTATGCCCCCTTTACACCTTCAAAGTCTATTGTGCAATGTCGCGTCTTATACCACCACGTAAACTTCATGGAACTTCTCTAATGATAATAGGTATTCCATATGATGATAATAGGCAATAACCAACATAGACCATGATAGAAAAACATGAAATTCAAAGTTCTAACCTACTTCGATGAGGGTGTTCTACTTGCCAATGGTAGAACTTGGACACATCCCATGTAGGCACATGGTTAAGGAATATGAAGGGAATGCTTTGTAATCTAGTCCCATTCTTTAACTAGAACTACTTTCCTTACCATACTCACTCGGTGATTGCCTTGTTTATCATAGAGTAATTTACACTTAAGGTTCATATAAAAGGGTTCCATATCATTTTCATGACCCAATTATACTTACCCTACCAAAGGAAGGTCCACTAGGGGTACCTCACAATGACGACAGGAAACTCATCACTACTTTCCTAAGGATTAATATGATGCCTTTCTACACAATTAACCTTAAGTCTATCATTTCTTTTCTTTGAAGGTACCATAATGGGTTACGACTTCAACATTCATAACCTTATCACTAGGTTTAAGGTTGCACATAAATGACCCTATTAACTTCATTTAAGATCACATGTCATTCATACATTCAATACTAAGATACTTTAACATCTTAAGTCAATACATGACATATTCATACATACATTAAGCAAGGGACACAAGTCAACCAAGACAAGACACCACATACTTCACTTTTAACTCATAATACATGTCATTCTAGAAGTGCATAAAAATAACTCTTATCATCTTTAAGACATACTATATAATATCATATAATAATAAACATGACCATCATAGACTCATATAGTCAAGTAGGAATAACATACATAACCCTAAGGCTACACATATAAGCCACATAGTCATAGTCTATATGATTTTCTAACTTAACATCAATAAAAGAATACATATACTTTCACATTGCTTTAAATGTAGATAGATATCATCATACTTCACATAATCAACTACACAAATAACCACATTACTTCAAGTAGTTTTCCAACAAGGCCATAATTATTACATTACTTTAAAAAATGCCGACAAGGCCACATCAATTGGAAGTTAAGAACATAACATTGTCACCATAAGTGGACATACCAATAAAAACCTAATTGAAGTCTAATAAATTATTTTAAAAAATGAAATAGGCAGCTTACCACCACATCATCCTCAACACCTCAATCCAAAGTAATTACCACATTCGATATCACAAGACCCTTACCCATGGCCTTAACCAACAATTCAACATAATTGTATCAATATTAATGAAACTCGTTCAACTTACTACATAATCATCAATCCAATACAACCTAGATATAAATTACTACAACTATTACATCAATGAATAGCCTACATAAAACTACATTAGAACTTATGAACATTAGATCAATATCAAGTAACTCATAACTTAGTCAAAAACTAGGTTTTATCCAATTCATGGGTTCATAGGTTATTTTAGGTTAAAATAATCAATACAATAACAATTCAATCATGATGCAGTGTTTAGAAACCACTAATGCAAAAACTCATGGAATAGATCATGAAATTGGCAATTCAACTTGAAAACTTTAGAAAGCATCTTGAAGGTTGGGCTCCTTGATGAAGAGAGTTTAGAGGATAAAAATACATACCTTGATGAATCTAATTATTTAATTTTATGAAGAATCTCCACTCAATTCGTCACTCCAGGCCCTTCCTTGAGTTTTGACTCAAATGGAGGTCTAGAGAGAATTCTAATGATTTGGATTTTTTTTATTTGGAAGAATGAAATATTCTAAGTGTTAAACACTTATATACATATTTAAAATACCCAAAATACCCCCTTAGGAACCAAGGAACCTATTATTTGGAAGTGGGGTGAAATTACAACTTCACCCCTCAGTTAACAGTAAAGCAACACGTAGGACTGCTTCATACGGAAGCCAACCTACGGACCTCAAAACTCCACGAAACTCGACGCACTACCTATATATTCTATAATAACTCATTTAAGAACCTTACAACCTTATGATTCATATATAAACACATAGAACCACGTATGAGGCATATAGGTGACTTAGTCGTCAAACGTCTTAGTCGTCCCTTGACATTTGACTTCCAATGCACCTAAGCTCTTAGATACTACCTCAATATCTCATTACGGACCAATTTAGGACCTTAGAATATCATGAACAACATGTTAGGATCTACTTCACCTAGTCATTTTCGAGGTCTTACACTCCAAAGGCAAACTCAATAACTCCACAACACAATGGACCGAAACTTTCAACCTCAGAACCGTTGATTTTCACAACAACCCTGATGGCCCCAAACCACACCCCCTATTCCTAGTTTGAACTAAAACTTCGGTACAAGAAACTAACATTTAGAGTCATCATAGCAGGTCCAGCAGTGATTCTGACCCTACAAGACTCGGCATATCTGGACCAGACAATCAAACAAAAAGTGGACCAAGCAATAGATTGACTAAGAACCAAATTTCGATGCAATCCTTGAGGGTGACAGAGAAATAGGTAAACATCAACATTATGTCCATAGAAGAGATCAATGTTGTAAAGGGCCACACCTTCTAGTCATTGCCCTTCTTTCCTTCCCACCCATATTTACCATTCACTCAAAGCCCCACATTCATCCCAGAATGCAACAAAACATTCTGGATACAATATACTCCAACTCTGCAAAGAGGATGAACCAAAACCAAAATGAAGAGGAACCCTCAATCCTAGACCTACTAAAACTAAATACGCATGAACCAGAAGACATACCATCAATACTAGGAGAACAAATGGTAGAGACACAAATATTGGAGAAACTTGTGTCCAGGGAATTTGTGGAACACTTCAGCATTCCAATAATAACATTGTGCCCACACACAATGCAAGAATGCACCCTCAACATAAGGAACAAGATGGTGATAACCCCACCACCAGTAGATTTGAGTCCAATGGTGAAGACCTGTAGAGAAACATTCATAATAAAGGAAAGGATTGCAGATGCAGGAAACACCGTTTTCGTTAATGATAAACTTCATAATATGGAAAACTAGGGGAGCCAATTGTGCGACCTTCAAATGTCAATATAGCGCCCTAGTATAACACCCCTCAAATGACTTAGGTAAAGATAAATCCTAATATATTTGTAATGATGGTATAAGTTACTAAAATGTAGTATTGACTCAGTGTTTAGAGTTTTAGGTGATTTGGAAGTGAAACATCAAGGGACGACTAAGGCGTTCAACAACTAAGTCACCTATGTGCCTTATATGTGGTTATGTGACTAATTGTATGCTTCATAAGTTAATTAGTTCATTATATTAGTTACTATGGTGTTTATACGAAGTGTGTCATGTTTTGTGAAGTTGGAGGTCAAACGTCCATGGCGTTCGAAAGGTTTTCCTTGAAACAACCTTGTGTGTCTATGCATGTTTCATCGAGTTTTACGTGTTTGTTTTGGATGAAATTCATGTGAGATATCCTAAAATAATATAGAAGCGTAATTGGGTTTGAAACGTCCAGGAAAATATCCCCAAGGACCATCCAAGGATCCTTGAGGAAGGACCCATGTTGGTGGCCAAGACTGCCCAAGACAACCCAACCTACGAAGGCAATCGACGCCCAGTGGGTCAGTCAACGCCCCGTAGGTGAGGTTTAATTGATGGATACTTAGGCGTGGGGAAGTATAATCAAAATAGCAGCCTCATTTCCAAACCATGGACCAACAGGACGGTCCGTTGGTCAAGGGACGGGTCGTCGATGATCTTCCGTCTATGAAAACTGTCTCTGCACAGCTTATGGTTAAGTTTAAGGGATGAAGTCGATAATTTACCCCACATCCAAATAAGAGAAAAGGTAGTTATGTAGGGGTATTTTGGGTATTTTAAACAGTTTTAGAAGCCTAAAACACTTAGAAGATTTCATTCTTCAAAATCAAAACTCAAATTCCCTTAGAAATTCTGTAGAACTCCATTGGAGCTAAAACTTATAGAAGGGCTTGGATTGGTGGTTTGAGGGAAGATTCTTCATTAAATTTGAGGATTAGATTTATCTAGGTATTGTTTTTTATCCTTGAAACTCTATTCATGAAGGAGTCCAACTTTCAAAAAAGTTTCTAAAGTTTTCGAAGATGAATTGTGAAATTTCATGATCTATCCATGGTCTCTTGCATTAAAAGTTTTAAAGCATTGTATATTGATTTAATTGTATTTAATTATATGATTTTAAATCAATTAACCTATGAAACCATGAAATTGATGAACCCTTGTTTTTTACTAAGTTATGGGTTAAGTGATATTGATCAAATGCTTATTAATTTTAGTGTAGTTTTCTATGGGCTATTGAGTGATGTGATAATTATATTGAATTGATATATAGGTTGTCTTATATCTATGAATATATATTTAATTGACCTAGTTTCATTGAGTATTGTTATAATTGTGTTGGATTATTGGTTACGGCCATGGGTAAGGGTCTTATGATACTGAATTGCATGGTTTAGCATTGGATTAAACTGTTGAGTATGGAGTGGTGGTACGCTACCCTAATTCCCTTTACTTTATGCTAATTAGACTTCAACTATGTTGTATTGGTATGTTCCACTTATGGTGGTGGTGCTATGTGTTTTACTTGCAATGATGTGTCCTTGTCGGCGTTACTTTATGTATTATGATGATCATGGCCTTGACAGAACTACTTGAAGTATTATGATGGTTTGTGCAGTTGATTATGTGAAGTTGGATAATATCTATCTACATGATAAATAATTTGAAAGTATATGTGTGCTTCTATTGATGTTATTTAGGTGATCATGTTAGACTATGAATGTCTTTACATGTATAGTCTTAAGAGATGCATGATTATTCCTATTTAGCTATATGAGTATATGATGATCATATTGATGATGTTATGGTAGTGTATGGGATGACTTAAAGATAATAATCGTTATTTCTATGTGCTTCTAGAATGACATGTAATGTGTGTTAAAGTGTATGTTGTGTCTTGTCTTGGTTGACTTGTGTCACTTACTTGATGCATGTACGAATGTGAATAAGATATGTCTTGACATAGGATGATAAAGCCTCTTATTCTTGCATGTACGAATGACATGAGACCTTAAAGGATGTTAAGAGGGTCCTTATTGTGAAACATTGAACCTAGTAGTAAGATTATGAATGTTGAAGTTGAAAGTCGTAAATGATATCCTTCAAGTAAAGAAATGATAGACATAAGGTTGGTTGGATGGAACGGCATCATATCAATCCTTAGGTAAGTCATTATGAGCGTCTTGTCGCCATTCTAAGGTATCCCTAGTGGACCTCTTTAGTAGGGTCAATGTGATTGGGTTATGAACTAGATATGAAACCCCTTTATATGAACCTTCAACGTAAATTACTCTATGGAACAAAGGCTAGCACAGAGTAAGAAAGGAAGTAGCTCTACTTAAAGGATTACACAAGAATACAAAGCACGCCTTTCATATTCCTTAACCATGTTTGTACATGGGATGTGTCCAAGTTCTACCATTGGCAAGTAGAACACCCTCATCGGAGTAGGTTAAAACTCCAGATTCTATGTCTAGATATCACAGTCTATGTTGGTTATTGCCTATTCTCATCATATGGGATACCTACTAGCATTAGCAAAGTTCTATGAAGTTTAGGTGGTGGTATGGGACGCTATCTAGACATTTCATAATAAGCTTTGAAGATGTTAGTTAGAGTCCCTAGGTCTTGTCCAAGACCATTACTTGAATGTCCTTTATGCGATGAATGATTCTTAAATGAACTAATGAATGTAATGGCTTAAGTTACGAAAGCATGTTAAGTGAATAAGTACTTAGATGGAGTAGTTAAGGGTTGTCTAGTTAAGGTGTGAAGGGTGCATGGGAATGGTCACTTTGTATCTTATCTAGATAAGTATTAAAAATGACTCCAGTTATGGAAGATGTTGATTATGTAGACATGATCTAACCCTCAGGTAGTCTCAAGGATTATTTAGGTAATCTTGAAGAGGTAAATCATGGACGTTATCTTCTTGATTTACTTAAGTAAGTTTTTCGATAGCCTTTGGAAGGAGAATGTCTTATCATGTATATGTTAATGTATTAAGTGAGAATGATTCTATCCTAGGTAATCTATAGGATCTCTTAAGCGTGTGTATAAGGGATTGTATGGGCGGTCTCTTCATAACTCACTCAAGAGAGACTTAGAATCACTTTTAATAGGAGAATCTCATGTTTATATGGGTGATGCCTTGTAAGTGTGTTGACCTCATTATATGCGGTCTTAAGGATCATTTAGGTGTGCCTAGAGAGGTTGTATGGGCGGTCTCTCTTTGTTATACTTAAGTGAGTCTTAGGATAGCTTGTAGTGAGATGAGTGCATGCTAGAAAGAGTTCCTTGCGAAGTTGAGAAACTTCACTATAACCATAAGAAATAGTCACTGTAAAGTGATATAGTTCACTGTAAGGATTTGTATAAATGAATTAAATTGCTTAAATGTTATTTTATGTGTTTCTAAGGTTTTAAATGTTTTTCTTATGATTATTTTATGATATTTAAGTCAAAAAGATGCATATTTCTAATAAATGCCCATTTTCATGATTTTATGCATTATGCCATACTTAATACATGTGTTTGTACTGATTCCATGATTTATATACTTCTATAGTGGTCGGTAGGTGAGGAGCATTTGGAAAGTAAGACTTGGATCATAGCATCATTCAAGTGAAGTTGAAGTATGTCCTCAATTGACTCGAGGACATACATATATGTCTTTTATTTCAAAGTATTGTAATACACTACGTATTTCTTATATTCATATTATATGGGACGTGTCCCAAGTATTCTTGAGTCTAAGGATGGCATATGTTGAGACTTAGTATTTCTATGATTTTATATGAAAAGATGTTTCAAGATATTCGTGTGAAAAGTTTTAATTTTCGTACTAATTTTCATAATGTATATGCAATGAACGATAAGAAAGGATTGGTACAAGAACTTCGAGAGGTCAAGTACACCGGTTGCATTTCAAGAATGCCATATTTTCTAGGGTGTGATTTCGGGATGTGACACCTGGTCAAAGCCGACAAACCTGCAATGCTTATTCTACTAGAGATAAAGATCGCAGAACATTAAAATCTCGTTGAGGATCTGAAATTTGATACCCAAATTCATCCGCCTGCAAATGGTCTGGCCGGTGGAATCGTCGTTATGTGGAAGAAGGGTGCACTAAAGCTAGAAAACCTCACAATAACAATGCAAGAAATCTATGTCATAGTTAAGGTATCCCCCTAACTCTTACTCATGGAATTTTTTCTGTAATTTATGCTAGTCCGAACTTTAATAATAGAACCCTTCTCTGGGAATAGCTATGACACCTCTTCGATCACATTGATAAGAGAATGGCTCATTGGTGGAGACTTTAATAAAGTCCTAAAATCCAGTGAGAAACTCGGAGGTAATACCATTAACAACACCAGAGCTAACCTATTTTCGGAGTGCCTTAATCGGTGCAAAATGGTAAACCTGAGATACAAAGGTTTTAAATACACATGACCAATAAAAGATAAACGAGGGAAATCTTATTCTTCAAAAACTAGATAGATGTGTAACAAATGACCGTTGGATAAAATGCTACCCTAATTCCCTAGTCACCTATCTTCCTAGGACCAAGTCATACCATTGCCAATTTTAATTAAATTGGACAGAATTGCCAATAACAAACAACAAAAACCCTTCAGAATAGAGCCATGAGGTGTGTCCATCCCTCCTTCCACAGTCTGGTACATAATTGCTTCATGGGCCATGGCAATCTCTAGAAAGGCCATAGAAACCATCCAAAAGGAGGCCACCAAATGGAATACCAATACTTTTGGAAACATCCTCTTCAAAATGAAAAGTTCCTAGCAACAATTGATGGAATCCAAAAGTCTGCCTCTTACCACCTTAGTCAGGTTTTGCAAGACCTTGAGTACTCGCTCCTTCAAGAGTATGACGACCTCTTCCTGGCCAAAAGAAATTATGGAGAACAAAGTCTACAACTAATTGGCTAAGTGAGGAAGGTGAAAATACCAGCTTCTTCCACACAACCACCATCCAAAGAAGAAGAAAGAATTGTATCCTCTCAATTGAAGATGACAATGGAAACAAAATTGAGGATCTAGATTTGGTCAGGAAGCATATCGTCCAATTTTTTCAAGTGCTCTACACAATTGGAAAAACCACCTAAGATAGATGCCCTCCTATCACCAATGATAGTACTCGTACACTTACCCCTGAAATAGAAACATGCTACTCACCCCTCTTAGAGAAATCGAGATCCATGCAGATCTCCACTCCTTCAAAATCTACGAAAGCCACTCGTCCAGATGGGATATACCACATGATCTATGAGAAATTCTGGAGCACAGTCAAAGATAAAATCATAACTTTCTTTAGAATGGAATTTGAGAGCTCCACAATGCCCCCTAAATTCAACTCTACTTTGCTTTGCCTCACTCTCAAGTGTGATAATCCCCCAACCCTCCAAAGTTATAGGCCAATTGGACTGTGCAATATCAATTATAAGTTACTTTCCAAGTTCAATGTTAACCGCATCAAGCCCATCCTTCCACCATAAGACCAAATAAGGCTAGCTTTTTCTCCAATAGAAAAGCCTCAGACAATGTCGTTGTTATCTAGGAATACATCACCCACTATGGGAAAATGAAAAGCCTCAGACAATATCTTTGTTGTCCAGGAATACATCACCCACTATGGGAAAATGAAAGGGAAGAACCCTAACATGATCCTCAAGATTCATTTAGAGAAAGTTTTTGATAGATTGGAATGTGCATTCATCAAGAATACTTTCCAAGTTTTCAACTTTCCACCAAATCTTGTCAAGTTGATCATGTTGTCCGGAAAACTGAGTACATCCAACCATCTAGAGGGATCATACATGGTGATCCCATGTGCCCTTACATTTTCATCATGTATATGGAGAGACTCTCTAGGAGCATTGAACTAGTAGTGAGAGGAAAGAACTAGACCCTGTGAAAATATCCCAAAATGGTCCCAAAATATCCCACCTTTTCTTTGCAAATGACCTTTGCATTTTTGACGAAGCAGACCACCAGAACTCCAATAGCATTAGAGACATCCTTCACATGTTCTGTAACCAATCAGGCCAAAGAGTTAATGTCCAGAAATCAGAGATCACTTTCTCAAGGATTTGCACAGAATAAGCTAGAAAATATTGTGCAAACATCCTTGGCGTTAGGCGCCAACACATTTGGGAAATACTTAGGCTTCCCAATTTTCCACAAAAGATCCGTAAATGGCAACTACCAGTTCATCATCGATTACATGAAGAAGAGGTTATTAGGATGGAAAACCAAATTCCTCAACCTAGCAAGCGGAACACAATTCACAAAAGCAACTTTAGGTAGTAAACTTCCCATGTAATGCAATACATAAAGTTGCCAACCAAAATAACCAAGGATATAGATAAACTCCAAAGAGACTTTGTATGGGGGACTACTGCTGAAAAGAGCGATCCATATCTTGTGTTAGGATAGCCTCACAAACATGAAATTCTTTGGAGGTTTCGAACTCCAAAAGTGCGAACTAAGAAACAGAGTTGCTCTCTCAGGTCTAGCATGGAGAGCAACTCAACACCCCCAAAAACACTTGAGTAGAGTCCTTTCTTAGAAATACAAAACACCCAACAGAGACAAAACCTAAAGATAAAGAGTGTCCAGAACCTGGAAAAACATCCAAAATGGGTGGCAAGACATTGAGAAAGGTATGGAATGAAGAGTATACAAAGGAGATAGGAACAACTTCATTTGAGATAAATTGATTCCCCACTATGGAGCGATAGGCCAAAGTAGATATGGTCCCTTTATGGAAAGTGAGAAGCACCTAAAAGTAAGGGAAGTCTACCAGAATGGCGAATGGAACTTTGTTCGACTTTTCTTTATGATCCAAGAAAAAGTAAAATCCATCATTAGGATCCATAAACACTCAAGCGATAAGTCTAAAAAGATAATCAAATGTGGGGTCTCACCAGCAATGGATTTTTCTCCACAGATACTGCCTACAAGCATATTAAGGAAACAAGTGAAGGCAAATGCTATGAAGCAAATGGAAATTCAAATGGATTTGGGCGGCAAAGGTGCCAAATAAGATCAAGACCTTCTTATGGATTTTCTACTATAGAAGGCTCCTTACCAACCACGTCCTAAACCATAGAGGCCTCCATATAGATCCATATGAGACTACAGCGACAACAAAATCAAAGACATGAACCATATATTCTTCCAATGCCCAAACTCCACCACATTCTAGAACCACATGACTTCTTCCAGCCAAAACTTGGACTCTTTCGTCAGTAGCATGATTGATGTAACCAACTGGATCGGCTAATGGTACACCCTTAATGATAGGACCTATAACAATTAGCTAAATTGGGGAACTCTTCTGCCTCTTGAGCATCTGGCCCACCAGAAATAATAACACTTTTAATAACAAAAGGAAGGAGTAAATCCCAATACCCTCATCCACCACGCTACTGAGTACCATCTTATAATCGAAAATGGTCGAAAGGGCACAAACGGAAAAGTCATCATTAAGGTCGATTTGAAACCTCCTGACATGAATACCTACAAACTCAATGTGGATAGAGTTGTCAAGAGTATTCGCAGACCAGGAGGGTTGGGAGGGGTGATTAGAGACCACCATGGCAACTGGATTATGGGTTTCCCGGAACTCACTCATCTAACCAGGCCAATTAGAGCTGAACTCCAAACCTTGAAACTGGGTCTAGTGCTAGATGATATACCGTGGTTTCACGATATTATTAATACTTTTTCCTTCAGTTTAGTGTGTCCAAAAGCCTTTTTGTACTAATTTTTATATAAGTTTTTCCTTATTTGCAGGAAATCTGTCCAAAGATGAATGCGGAGCTTTTTGAGCGAAGAAATGCAGAACAGATTGCACAAGTATGGAACGACGGAGTCCATGACGGTCCGTCGTGACCACGACAATCCATCGCTAGGTCTGTCGACCCAGCCGCATTTTGACAGATTTCCAGCAAATAGAGTCCTTGCTTAATTAGGTTTTTATTTTCTATAAATAGTTCAAAAAACCTCATTTTTGAGGTTAGACTCTGTATTATTAGTTAGACTCCGTATAGTTAGACATTGTATTAGTAGACACTGTATTGTTAGACTTTTTATTATCATTAGACTTTTTGTGAGATTCTTGATTACATTGAGATTACTGCAAGTCATTGTTGGTGATTTTTGGTGAATAATCAAGCAAACTTTTGGTTTTACTCTTTCTCATTGAAGTAAGTACATGAATTCTTATATCATATATTTGAATATTGTGATTATGACTTTGGGTAACTAAACTCCATACTAGGGTTGTGGGAACCATAGGCAAATAATGAGATAAAACCTAACTAAAATAACAATTCTAGAATAGTGTCTTGCGTGTATTAATAATTCTTTCGCTTAGAAGTCTTTTTAACGGATGGCCAACGTTAGAACTCGCCTTAATGCTACTTGTCAGACCAAGGAGGTAGATAATAGGAAAAGAATTATCAACATAGATTTAGTGTATACTATCTAATAGGCTAGTATTGATTGGTACGAGGTAATAACTTAGTCAAATATTGAATATGATGCTTATTATGAGGTAAAGATAAGGGTTAGGATAGCAACACACGTAGCCGGACCAAGGTGCGGAGTGAAATTTTCTAGATGCCGGACCAAGGATTTAGAAATACATAACTTATCACTTTGCATGCAAGATACTAGAAAAAAAATTGTTATAGTTAGAATTTTCAAGTTATGAACCTGTGGGGAACACGTAAACCCTAGTTACTTTGATTAATTGATTAAACTCCAACATCAAAGCTGTTAAGTGTCTCTTTCAATTTCGTTAGTTATTTTCATTCATTTATAAATAGAAACCCCCCTTTTATTGTTTTTACTTTCCAAGGAATTAACTGACTAAACAAAAGTAATAATAGATTGAAGTTAAGTCTAAACTATTTTCCTCGTGGGAATGATCTTAACCTCACTAGTTGGGTTATTTACTTGACACGACCACTTTACTCTTATTTGAGAAGTAAGTTTGAGTGTATCAAATTTTGGCGCCGTTGTCGGGGAATTATAGCTTTTAGATTAACTTAAACTTATTACTATAGTTTAATTGATATTTTCTTGATTTTACTTTGTTTTATTGTTTTTGATTTGTGTAGAACCAACCTCCTTGTATACCAAATACACGGAGAGGAAGAGAACACTTGTTTCCCTACAATCATGAATTAGAGCGTACACTACGCAACATGAATCGAAACTTGGGAATCAATGATGATGATCCAAACCAGAACATCCCAGCTCCGATTGATGTTCATGTTCAGTTGTTACCCGATGCTCCGAGTGAACACCAACAGAGGGGACAAAATCCCGTTCCACGGCCCCAAGCATACTACAGAGGCTATGATAACATAGCAGACTCCGATGGGCCACTTGTCTTGCCTACTCTACCCACAGGCCACACCTTTGTGGTAACTAGTAGCCTGATGCAAATGCTCACTGCCAGAGGTTTGTTTTCAGGGCTACCTTCTGAGGATCCACATGCCCATATAGCTAAGGTAAGGGTAGTGTGTAAAAGTTGTGTAGGGAGACTTGACTTGGACTTAGATGTAATAGGGCTCAGAGTGTTTCATCTCTCACTGATGGGAGGGTTGCTATATGGTTCACTGAGCTCCCTTATAACTCAATTTTCACTTGGAACAAACTAAGGGATGTCTTCTTAGCACGCTACTATCCGGTCTCCAAGAAACTAAACCACAAAGACAGAGTGAACAACTTTGTGTCACTACAAGGAGAGTCAGTTACCAGGCGAGTATTGGGCAAAAAGTTGATACATATGCAATATCGATTAAGCAGATCGAGTTGCAAATGGCCCAATTATATGCGACAGTGAACACACGGCAACCAGGCACTCTTCCTAGAAACACTGTCCAAAACCCAAAAAATAATGTGCAATGTATGGCAATCACTACTCGGGGTGGTAAGCAAACCATTGACCCACCTATGCCGTCTAATGAGGAAAAGGTTAGAAAGGATGATGATAAAGTGGTAAAGGGTAGTGGTGAAGCAGAAGAGAGCACTGGAAAAGATACAGAAGTCCATATGAAGTTAATTCACATACCTAGACCACCACCACCATTCCCTCAGAGATTAGTGAAAAAGACCTAGGATGGTAAATATCGGCGTTTTATAACAATGCTGAAGCAGCTTTCTATCAATGTCCCTTTGGTAGAAGATCTTGAACAAATGCCCGGTTATGCCAAGTTTATGAAATATATGGTTACAAAGAAAAGATCGGTCACTTTTGAGGATGATGATAGACTGCAGCATTGCAGTGCTATTGCTACAAGATCTCTCGTGCAAAAGAAAGAAGATCCGGGTGCGTTCACTATTCCTTGTACAGTCGGGTCATTACATTTTGCAAAAGCATTATGTGATCTGGGGGCAAGCATAAATCTCATGCCCCTCTCGATTTACAAGAAGTTAGGTTTGGGTGACCCAAAACCCACTGCGATACGGCTACTGATGGCTGATCGAACAGTGAAAAGGCCTATAGGGATACTCCATAATGTGCTAGTAAAAGTAGAGTCATTCATATTTCTGGAAGATTTTGTTATTCTTTATTGTGAAGTCGATTTTGAAGTGCCTATTATTCTTGGGAGGCCATTCATTCCCTGCTACAGGTAGAGACTTAGTTGATATGGAAAAGGAGCAGATGAAATTTTGGTTGAATAATGAAGAAGCGACCTTCAACGTTTGTAGGACCATGAGGCAGAGTGGTGAGCTCCAAAAGGTATCCACCATATCCCACAAAGAAAAGATGAAGAAGGAGAATGAACAAAAAAGTGCAAAACAAGAGTTTATGGTTGGGGATTTGGAGCTTTTAGACAGTTCTGGGTCGCCTAGTCTTCCGGGCAAGCTCAAGTACAAACGGACTGGCCTTTCTACTTGATAACCCAAGTATTCCCTCATGGAGAAATTGAGTTAAAAGCCAAGGAGGGAGTGTGGGTTAAGGTGAATAGAGAACGAATAAAACTCTATTTTGAGCATAAAGCATCGGGGAATGAAGTGATAAAGGCAAACCATCTTGATGAAGTCTAACTAATCAAGTATCCCCAGTCGTGCCGCGACATTAAATCAGGCACTTGTTGGGAGGCAACCCAATACTTATAGTCTTTTTAGTAATGGTAGCATTTTTCTACTAATAGGTTTTAAATTTGCAGGCACATCACCAGGAAATTCTGCAGAAAATTACTCTGCAGCAGTCTCTGACGAATACAGCGACGGACCGTTGCGCCTGCGACAGACTGTCGCATGAATCCGTCGTGCCAGGTACGTCATTCTGTCACACACACAACGGAACCAATGACGGATCATCACAACTGATACGGACCATCGTCGGGGAATCGTCACGTTATTAATGAGGCGTACCCGACCCGACCCGGCTGGAGTCTTTACAAAATCTTACCGTTTAAACTCCCCAACCCCTCATTTCACCCCTACTCCTTCACTATTCCTCGTATTTCCCTTCCTT
Source organism: Solanum lycopersicum (assembly GCF_036512215.1). Lineage (NCBI taxonomy): Eukaryota > Viridiplantae > Streptophyta > Magnoliopsida > Solanales > Solanaceae > Solanum > Solanum lycopersicum. The sequence goes on from NC_090806.1 coordinate 26,243,183, forward strand.
TTCAACTTCCACAATCTCTCCCTCTATCAACCGATCATTGTTCCCCCAAAATCTGCCAAAGCCCTTAAGTTATCATCTACTAGTCGGAGTTGCTGTTGTGGGTGTCTCCTTGATCACCAAGTACTTTTCCATCTCGTTTTTCTCCAATTCTCATGTATGTGTCTCTAATTTCTACTCATTTATCTTGCATTTTGTTTATCAATTAGTTTTAGCGTAGTTCTTATTGATATGTTCATTTCTTTTATATAAAATTATGTCTAACCTAGGTTAAAAATCTTTGAAATTGCCGTGTTTACAACCCTAGACATAGGTGCTTTTGCATTACTAGTTTACTAGGTATTTGGGTTCGACAAATGCAAGTCCAAAACACTACAAATTGGTGTTGGGTCATCGGGGATGAATGGGTTACCCCCAGTTCTGTCACTGATCTACAGAACGAGACCCCGATAACGGACCGTCATACCCACGACCGACCATCGTAGGGTCCGTTCCAAAAGCCCTAACACCCCACTGCCCATTTTTTTGCAAGTGTCCTCCAACGGACATATGTGACGGATCGTCATACGCACGACGGTCCGTCCTGCACAACCGTTCTATTTGTCAGAGACCTTATTCCTGAGGGTCTCTCACTTTTTCTAAGTGTCCTTCAACGGACACATGTGACGGACCGTCGTCTCCTGCACAACCGTTCTCGTTGTCAGAGACCCTGTTTCTAAGTGTCTCTCTCCATTTTTCTAAGTGTCCTCAAACGGACGAGTACGACGGACTGTCATACCCACGACGGTCCGTCCTGCATGATCGTTATGACGGTCAGAGACCCCTCTCCTAAGGGTCTCCATATTTTTTTCAAGTGTCCGCTGACGGACACCTACGACGGACCATCGTACCTGTGATGGTCCGTCCTGCATATACTGTCATACTTGTCAGAGACTCGCCTTCAGGGTTATCCATATATACATAGTCTAAGTATGACACGACGGACCCCATGACGGTCCGTCATAGTCACGACGAGCTGTCACCAGGCTCGTCGTGTGTCACTATTACTATAATATTGTCATTTTATTTTAATTTTTTTGTATGGTTTTGCTTGTCCTCTTTGCTACTTCTCGTACTAATATTGATCCTTTACAGGTCCTATCTACTATGGCACCTAAACAAGATCGAGTGTATGCACGCGGGCGATCGAAGTCTGTCTTCCCGTCTGCCCGCATGGTCATTGGCTCTGATAATGAGCGTGACCCCGAGTACGTGCCCCCAGGCACTTCCACCCCTTCCCGTGCTTCACGTGCCACCAGAGCCACACCTAAAAAGGTGGCATCCAGCGTAGTCCCTACCTCCCAGTCTGATGAGGAGCGCACACTGACCGGCACACCTTCTAGGTCAGCCACCAATGAAAAAGGAGCGTCTGGCTCCTTAGGAGTTTTGTGGTCGGAGGAAGTCTCCGACTCTGTTGAGGTTCCCGCACCCGCCACCGCTGCAGCGTCGGCCTCGTCTGATGAGGCTGACAGTGCGGAATCCACATCAGGTTCACCAGCTCATACCCTCACCCCGGCTACTGACCAGCCCAACCGGTGGTGTGTCAACGGGCAATTTCAAGTCTACTCCGACGCCAAGTTCCTGAATGACAAAGGAGTTATGACTAGAACACTCACATTGGAGAGTCGGGTCCTTACAGGGAGTCTCCCGACGATGCCTGAGATCCACAATCTCTTAACCAGACATCGCCTGGAGTGGACAGCACATTCGTTGGGATGTTATAGTGAAGAAATGATCCAAGAGTTTTATGCATCCTACGTAGCGACTCTCCGATCACATATTAATAGGCGGGCTGCCCCCTCCAAACAGTCCCCACTTGAGCAGGTCTGAGTACGGGGCGTTCAGGTCGATATTTCCCTGCCTGCCATCCGTCGGTTTCTATATGGCGAGGGTGTTGGTGCTACTCGGACCCCTCTCACTGTCGTGTTTGACTACCGATGGAAGCTTGTTAAAGATGGCCAGTTCCTGCGCGAGCCATCGCTGAGAGAGACCACCAAGAGGTTGATGGCCCTGCACCTGTCAGTTAATGGAGAGGGTGCCGACTGGGTGACTGAGCCAAAGGGGTCCATCAAGAAGGCCAACCTAACTTTCACGGCGAAGTTCTTGTGGTTGATTGTCCGCCAGTGCCTTTCCCCCACAGCCACTGATAATATCGTTACATGGGATCGAGCAATATTGATGGCGCGATGATAGCCGAGTTCGAGGTGGATTTTGCGTGGCTTCTACAGGCAGTCATGCACGAGAGGGCTTTTAAGGTCACAACTACTTACCCTTTCCCGTGCATGATCTTTTCTCTCTGCAGGTCCGCAGGTGTGCCTATATGGCACGTGGAACAGCTCAAGACCCCACAAGGCACTGTTGATGTCGGCCTCATCAGAGATGAGGCCAATGAGTTGGCTCCACGCAGAGGGCCCCATCCAGAGCTGCCCCCACTTGCTGATGATCTGGCTGATACGGTAGCCCAGGCCCGCACGGCTACACAGGCGGCATCCACTGACACTGCCCTGGTCGAGTCTATCCCGGGTAGTAGCATTGCCCCGAGCTCCTCTCGCACAGCCCCTCTACCCGCGCTGGTCCCGCTTTCTAGGGTCCAAAAACTAGAAGCGCAAGTGGATACACTTCTGCATCATATTCAGCCGTGGATAAAGAGGTCAATTACCGAGGTAGAAGAGCGCTTGGAGCGGAAAATGGTCCAGCATACAGAACGGAAGATCGCTGAGGTTCACCAGCGCTTGGACGCTTTTGAGTTGCGGGTGTTTGTCCAGCCAGCCCCTCCGGTGGATGTATCGACTCTTCAGGCTGCGGTCGACAGTCTTCGCGCAGATATTGACACGATCTTAGAGGCTAAGGTGCCTGAGTCTGAGGCCCCTTCTGTCGAGCCTGCTGAAGACACAGTGTTGGAGGCCCTATTCTCCACGTCAGAGATTCCACCACCTCCCCCTCGAGAGCATGCCAAGTGGCGTAGGGGTCGAGCAGAGGACGAGGCGCGAGCACGGAAGAAGGAGCGCCGTGAGATGGAGGCTGCGAGGAGAGCCTCACTTGCTGAGGAGGAGGTGCACCAGATGGAGCAAGAGAGTTAGCGGCTGGGGCGTCAAGCTCCCGAACTGTGGAGATAGCGGGAGGCACTGTAGAGATAGCGGGAGATAGTGATGTTGTTGCTGAGGACACCACTGAGGCTGTCCAGATTACAAAGGAAGTGGGTTCCGAGGAACCGGACCCACCAACTTGCTGATCGTCGGCGCTTTGCGCCACAGGTTTTCTTCACCTACCACTCTAGTATTTCAATTTTTTATGCATTGGGGACAATTGCATGTTTTTTTTGTTAGGGTGGGGTAAATGGAAAGTGAGTGCTAGGGTGAAGTCTGAGTAGTCCAATTCACTATCCTCTTTTGGGGTTTTCTTGACTGTGTTCTTTTTCCCCAGGAGACTGATTACTTTTTCTGTTGAACCGGCATGTCTTTATCTTTTGTACATAGTTTAATTCTGGAGCATGATGGCTAAAATGATATCCTGATAAATTGGAAAATGATGCATGACTAGGCATAGTAACTGATAAATGTGTGGCTCTAAGCATGACATAGAGGTACACCATTGCATTACCCTAAGTCTAAAATTTGAACTAGGTGTCTGATAATCTGTTAGAGTGATGAGATGTCTAGTGAGTGTGAGGATGATTTGAATAGTTCACTATTTGTACTGAGCTAGAACTTGCCTGGTTAGTCCTGCTAAAAGTAAGTTGTAATAGAAAATTAGGAAAGGATCATAGGCTCTTATTCAATATAGCCCATTTTTAGCCTAAATAAAAGAAAACCAAATGAAATTTATCCTTCTTTGATCCAAATGTCTGAGCTTAAATTAGACTTTTCTTTTTCACCCCAACTGATCTTTTCTGGGAATAATGTGTTGGCCCTGGTCCCTCCTTGGACATGTGCACCACAGCTTATGCCAAAAGCATAAGTTGAGGGTGGCTAATTCAGTAAACAACCTTCGTTATGGCCCTGACCCAACTTTGGATATTGTGTACTTTGACTCATGGCAAAGCCATGTGTTGAGGGTGGCTATTATGAGGAATGCTTTGGAAAGTGGGGTTGAAAGAACAAAGAGAGAGAAATAACAGAAGTAAAGTGACATAAGAATTAGTTAAAAGAAAAGTAAAGAAAAAGAAAAAATATACATGAAATACAAGCAAGAAAAGAAGAGAGTAACTTACACAAATGAAGAAAGAAGAGAAAATAGCAAGGTGAAAGAATATGAGAAACTAGTCGAGATAAAATGATAGAAAATGGTATGTTTATCCGATATGTAAAGGAGGGGAAAAAGTCACTAAAGTATACCTAAATATACCCTACCTGACCCTGAGCCTATGTTACAAGCTAAGAAAGTCCTATCGTGATCCTAAGGGTTGTATAGCGAACTTAAAGCAGTGAAAATAAGGGCAAGCTTATGGCAAAAGGTATGAATGAGTGTGAATTTGTTCTGAGAGTGAGTGTTGAAAAGTAATCCTCATACTCAAACTGAAATCATTATGTGAAAAATGAGGATTTTGTTTTGAAGTGAGGACACTAGTTGCATTACCGAAAATATTAGCACCTCGGTGAGAAATTGAAGAGGATAGGTGTTAGTGCATGGCGAGTCACTATCATCGTCTGATTCCACATAATTCAAGCCTAATAGTGATAGCATGCATAAATATGATGAGATTAATCGGGATTGATAGCTAAATGATTGCAAAGGATAAAACATGGATACTATTGTACAAAGATTGTGTAGTGAGTCATAGTGCTTCGCTTGAGGACAAACAACGAATTTAAGTTGAGGGTGTTGATATACAGCGGTTTCACAGTATTATTAATACTTTTTCCTTAAGTTTAGTGTGTCCAAAAGCCTTTTTGTGCTAATTTTTATATAAGTTTCTCCTTATTTGCAGGAAATCTGTCCAAAGATGAATGCAGAGGTTTTTTAGCAAAGAAATGCAGAAGAGACCACCTACGGAGCTTGTGACGGTCCGTCATGCTTGAGACGGTCCGTAGGTGGCAGCGTAGTGCAGCTGCTGAAGGAAAATGGGGAAGTCTGACCAAGTGTGGGGTTACGGAGTCCATGATGGTCCGTCGTGTCTATGACGGTCCGTCCTGCAGGTTCGTCATGAAGTTCAGAGAAGTAATCCCAGTACCCATATTCCAAGAGTTTAAGTGTTTTGGAATGAAGACCCTCGACGGACCGTCGTGTCTGTGACGATCCGTCATACTTGCCGTCGAGGGTAATGAAGAGAGCAGTAGAAGAAATTGCACAAGTATGGGACGACGGAGTCCATGACGGTCCGTCGTGACCACGACGATCCGTCGCTAGGTCCGTCGACCCAGCCGCGTTTTGACAGATTTCCAGCAAATAGAGTCCTTGTTTAATTAGGTTTTTATTCTCTATAAATAGTTTGGAAAATCTCATTTTTGAGGTTAGACTCTGTATTATTAGTTAGACACCGTATTAGTAAACACTGTATTGTTAGACTTTTGATTATCATTAGAGTTTTTGTGACATTATTGATTATTTCTTGGAAGTGATTGTTGGTGATTTTTGGTGATTAATCAAGCAAACTTTCGGATTTTACTCTTTCTTATTAAAGTAAGTACATGAATTCTTATATCATATATTTGAATATTGTGATTATGACTATGGGTAACTAAACTTCATAACTAGGGTTGTGGGAACCATAGGCAAATAATGAGATAAAACCTAACTAAAATAACAATTCTAGAATAGTGTCTTGCATGTATTAATAATTCTTTCGCTTAGAAGTCTTTTTAACGGATGGCCAACGTTAGAACTCGTCTTAATGCTACTTGCCGGACCAAGGAGGTAGATAATAGGAAAAGAATTATCAACATAGATTTAGTGTATACTATCTAATAGGCTAGTATTGATTGGTACGAGGTAATAACTTAGTCAAATATCGAATACGATGCTTAATATGAGGTAAAGATAAGGGTTAGGATAGCAACACAGGTAGCCGGACCAAGGTGCGGAGTGAAATTTTCTAGATGCCGGACCAAGGATTTAGAAATACATAACTTATCACTTTGCATGCAAGATACTAGAAAAAAATTGTTATAGTTAGAATTATCAAGTTATGAACCTGCGGGGAGCACGTAAACCCTAGTTACTTTGATTAATTGATTAAACTCCAACATTCAAAGCTGTTAAGTGTCTCTTTCAATTTCGTTAGTTATTTTCATTCATTTAGAAATAGAAACCCCCCTTTTATTGTTTTTACTTTCCAAGGAAGTAATTGACTAAAAAAAGTAATAATAAATTGAAGTTAAATGTAAACTATTTTCCTCGTGGGAACAATCCCAACCTCACTAGTTGGGTTATTTACTTGACACGACCGCTTTACTTCTTATTTGAGAAGTAAGTTTGAGCGTATCACTAGCAGTAGAATACAATTTGAACCACCTGGAAATCAACTCTGACTCCACTGAAGTGATAAAAAAGTTAAACAAAAGATAACCTACTCTATGATGATCTAATTGTTGGATGTAGGTCCTTGATGACAAAGCTGGAAACCAACTAGGCGGAGCATCATCGGAAAAAAAAAACAACCTACAGTCACATGAAATAGATTTTTGTTTTTAGTATATTTTGTATCTTCATCGAGAAGACTAATATTATTCTCCTACCACCTAGTGAAAAATAATAAATGTCTATATACATGTATTTAGCACATACCTACTCAGTTTCAATTTTATTTTATTTTACTTTTTAATTAATTTATATAAGTTTTTTTACAACTCTTTGATTTCATTTTGTCACGTGATATGTTTAATATCACAAGATTAAATTGATACATTTAATATATCTTTAGTTTAACATCACAAGATTGAAAAAGCTTTATTTCTTTTCTTTAACTTTGTATTGAATCGAAATTAAACAAATAAATTTAAACAATCGAAGTAACACGTAAAACGAATGGAGTAACATCTGAAGAATCATGGATGTGTGAAAATTTTCATTTTAAGTTCTTTTTCTTTTCAGCATTTTAATGTTAAACCTTATAATTCGTTTAAAGCTCCAGCTAGAAATATTTTCAATTGTCATACCAAGATAGAAAAATACTTTTGTATAGATCTAGATAAAATAAATATCGATCAAATTACAAAAACAATTAGTCAAGATTAACTTGGCTTCTAGTTATAAAAAAAAAAATAATAATTAAACGTTGAAAAATAACACCAGCTACAAGTTGAATCTCTAGTTGTTTCTATTCTCTATTTGTTTCTTTACTCCCACCACCTAAATAGCAAAGTCCAAAGAGATATTTACCTACAAATAGTTTAGTAGTCACTGTCTAATTTAGGAGACTGAAAAGCGGTGGATCAAATGAAGGTGTACTGAAATTAGATATTCTCGTTATACAAATTGGAATACAAGTAGTATTTATCTAGCTTGTTACAGCCTAACCTTAGCCTATCAATAAACAAGAAAGAATGTGAAACATAAATTCAATGAACTAATTATGGCAGGCTTCCACTGGTGAATCAGAAAATTTCTTCAAAAATCTTTATACAAATCAAGTCATGTCTTGTTCCATTCATTTTGACAGCAATTGCAAACCAACTTTTAGGTCCTCTAATGTGATTGTAAGTAGCTCATCCGAATCTATACACTCGAAACTGAGTCTCAAATCCAAATTTTCTCTTGCATTAACAAGCATTGGATCCACTAGACCTCCATTCATCTCCTTGCGCTGTTTTTCAGTGGTTTCTTCCTCGGTAAGTGCTGCAACAGCATCAATACTACATGAAGGACTCAACTTAAATCCGTATAACAAGCTGCTCTCACCTTGACTACTCATTTTAAGATGATAAATTTTAGCTAGGTCCTTCGAACTAAAGTTTTCAAAATGAAAGAATTTTGTAACTCTTCTGCAAAAGCCTTCAGTAGAGGAGATTACACGCTTCATTGGTTCGCTATAGCCTGCAAAAATGACTACAATTTTCGCACTGTCCATGACACACATTATCTCCTCTAGAGCTTCCAAACCATAGTCCTTATCAGCTGACTTCTGCATAGGTATTAATCTATAGGCTTCATCAACAAAAAGAATCCCCCCTTCAGCTTCTTGGATCTGCAGATAATTTAATGGACTTCATCACATATGAGCCAAATGCCAAATATATAGCGCAAAATACCAAAAACTTACCTTTCTTCTTGTCTTTGGTCCTGTATGACCAACAAATTCACCAACCAGGTCTGTTCTCTGCACTTCCATCACCTTGTCAGTTTGAAGAATTCCTACCATATGAAGCAACTTCCCAAGAATCCTAGCAACCATAGTTGTCCCTGTAATAGTATTGTCAAAGAAGTCTAAGAAATCGACCCCGTAGCTATACATCAAACACAAGCTAAGCAGTAAATACATCTATGTAAAATCTCAAGCCTACACTGCAATGAGAAGCACTAGCAATATAATCAGGGTATCTACATTTTTTACCGACATATTTAACCTCGTCTTTTGTGTTCTTCAATAAGTATGCGTCTCTTCTTTGTTGTAAAAAACAAATGACATAAGCTTACCTGTTCCAGGGTTTCCAAGAAAAGCCATATGTGGTGGTCTTCTTGCACCAACTTTAAGACCTAGGGCCTGACGCTGCTCATCCAAGAGCATCCCCTTAGCCCATTGGCGGAGTTGCTGCTTAAGCTCATGTAAGCCAACTATTTTGACAATTCATTTTCAAGTTCATCCATTTTTGCTTTTGTCTGGCCACATGCTTCAATATCTTTACGTTTTCTTTGTTCTTCAAGATGCCGATTGAGAAGTATTCGCAATTTTTCATTGCCAGGTCCTTGAGAGAGATGATTTATAGGAGTCATGCCCTCCTGCATTTCATACATTCTACAATTAGTAGCAATCATAAACGGAACTCAAAGTTAGTGAATAAATAATTTACAATACAATGTCTTCGGCACTACAATTAGCATCATGCTCTAACAATGTCTTGACCGTACAACAGTCTTCAACTCGTAGCGAGTGCCAAGCAGCAAGATGCAATGGAGTCATCCCATTCTGCAAGAAAGACTCGGAGAAAAGTAAGGAATCAAACAATTGAAACGAAAGACATTTTCAAGCTGAATAATAACGGAAGCAGTAGAATACACACATTTGCTTTGGCTTCAACAAGGGCACCATTAGCAAGAAGCTTCTTTGCAGCTTCATTACACCCATTCTTGGCTGCCTTGTGCAAAGGGGTCTCTCCGTACTGCAATACACAAAATAAGTCTACCTTTTTTTTTTGTTATTAAACAGGAAAGAAAGAAGAATTACACCAGTTAAGAGACAAACTCAAAAAAGAAGTCCATTTTGTTACAACTGACTAAGTGAAGATTCTTAATTAATAGGCTGCTGCACATACCATATTCTTGGCTTCCATTTCCACCTTTTCTGGGCCAGACCAACCTAGCAAAAACTTGAGTATTTCAACATTATTGTAACCAGCAGCAACATGAAGTGGTGTCTGCACCATCTGCACCCAGATAAATTGCAAACTATATAAAGAAAATGCTTTATGCAGAAACTTGGGTATCTGACTCTAACAAAAGACTATGACCAAATAAAGAATATATATAGTTCACACTTGTAGCTGTTTGAAACATGAGTACCCTGTCTCATTCTTAGGAAATTCTTATGAAAAGTGAAACTTAAAAGCCAAGCAGATGAAAAGTCGAAGGTAACAATTCATCTTCTTTAAATAGAATTAGATACCACAGATGAAGTCACATTGCAAATATACTATTTCAAATCTATCAGAAGCTCAGAACAAGAAGTAATCACTTTTTTGGTCATGATGAGAACAAAAGTAATCGTTTTAGAAGCAAAGCACTTCCAAAACGAGAGATATCTCTGCCTCAGAAATCAAAATGTCAAAACGGTACAAAAGATCATATATTGAACACTAACAGATGGTCCAGATCTGGAAGAAAACTCAGTAGAAGTTATAAGAAGATAGGCAGTAGGTGATTATACATTGTTAGAGTGATGTTAGGAGTTTACATTGTTATTTAGAGGATTTGCTAGTCAGTAATAACTGATCTTAGTCTAAGCTAGCTTAGTTAGTTGATTATATATATAGATGTATGGATACAAAATGCAAGTTTTTATCAGAGAAATGAAAATATCCCATTTCCCAATTACTCTCTCTTTCCTCTTCTCGAACTGATCTTCTCCCTCAACATCATTGTTAGTCTCTCCATTTTAACAATCCCAATCAAGAAACCCTTGGAAGTGTAAAAACAAAGGGTTTTTTTGGTTGGGGAACAAGTATCCCAGAATTGTTATCCGCCCTCAATGTGGGATAAAAATTAAACTACAATCCTGGAATAAGTTAACCTGTGATTTTATCCCAACCAAACATGTGATAAACTCGTCCTAAAATTATTCTTGGGACCAATTGTCGCTATATCTCATACCAAATGAGCCCTACGGTTACTAAGCCACCTAAAGATATCACAAGTACATTAAAATCACATTTTCCATTGTGAAGCAATGTGGCCTTGCTTAACATAATTAATTATGATGTTTACACTTTATCATTGCTAAGAAAGATGTGTGGGCATATAAGGAGAGAAAAGATTAAAAACGAAGTAATTCAGAACAAAGGGGAGTGGCCTTCGTGGCTCAAAATGATGGAAGCAAGGTTGAGATGGTTTGGGCATATAAGAGAAGATGCACGCATGCACCATTAAGGAGGTATGAGAGATTGTCTATAGCACGTTTCACGCAGTGTTTTGGACGGCGAGAGACGACAAAAGGCGACAAGGGCCTGCCTCACCACACGGCGAGGCGCTCGCCTTTTTGAAAAAGGCGCCAGTTAATACCAAAAACTAAATATATTTAATTGCACATATAAATATCCAAAATTTCAATAGCAATAACATATATTAGCAAAATATTTCAATTCAAAAACTCATAAGAGAACAGAGGAAAAAAAACATAGAGCAGTCAGCACACCAAACATTTTTTCCCCTTATTACTTATGCTGATTCAGCAGTGATGAAGGGAAAAAAACAGAGCAAGTGAAGAAGTACTGATGAAGAAGAAGAAAACTCAAGAAGAACGAAAGAAGAAGAACAGATAAGATTGCACGAAGAAGAGGAGTAGAGGAGCAGCAAAAAAGAGGTATACCTCAGGTCCTCAGTGCAGCAGCAACTCGAAGTCTCGAAGAGACGCGACCGGTGAGGGGAAGAGGAGTCGGGGAGAGGAAATCGCGAGGGGAAGAGGAGTCATGCAGCAGCAAATTTTGAAAATAGAAAAAAAAACTAAATTTGACTAATATTGATAAGTCAACTCTTTTTTAAAAAATTAAATAAAAAAGGTGCGGCCATTATTGTCGCCATTAGCTCGCCATGGGTCGCCTTTTGTATGTCGCCTCGCCTTAGTGTGGAATGGCGAGAAGGGCTCACTTCGCCTCGCCTCTCGCCTTTGGCGATGAGGCACTCGCCATTCACACACACTTTCATGAGAGGTAAAGGTGGGCCGAATAAAAACTATGGGAATGGAAAATCTTTAACTTACTAAGGACATGACCATAGATAGTAAGGTATGGAGGTCGAGGATGAGGGTTAAGGGGTAGTAGGTAGCCGAGTGTTATTGTACCTTTATGCATGATAGGCGGGATCAATCCCTTCTTCTCATCATCTCTTCATTTAGTAGTATTACTTCATGTTAGCGTAGTATCTTATTCTTTAATTGTCACTGCTACTTGTTTCTTCATTTATGTTGTTTATCTTGCTATTATATTGTTATTTTCCCTAATTTCTTGTTTTACCTATATTTATTTCGAGTCAAGGGTCTATAGGAGACAACCTCTTGACCCTACAAATGTTAGAGTAGGATTTGCATATATCCTACCGTCTCCAAGCTGCAGTTGATTTTGATTTTTCATTTTCACTTTCTCATTTTGGTTCTCTTCAATTTTAAAAAAATAACCCCATTTTCAAGAAGTGCACCAACAAAACGATTCCAACATAGTGGTTGTAAGATTTTTACAGTATTCATTAGCAATTATAGGATTGGTAATTCATCAGAGTAAGAATATCAATGACTCCTATTAAGGCATCTATTTTTGGAAAAGAGGTTCTAGTCTAGAATACAGTACATTTTATTGTATGTTTAATCAAGCAGAACAGGCGATGTTCACAACTTCAATGATAAGATTGTAGTTGTGACTAAGGCAATCTGCTATCATTGAGTTGCTACTTGCTAGTGAACTGGAGTGCCACTTTGATGTCCAATCATTGGCACCACAAAGACAATTATTAACGGACTAATTTCAAACACCTCTCAAGTTTAAAAAGCAAATATTGTATTGGACATTGATTTTAGATTTATAGATCAGAATTTCCCCCTTTTTTTTCTGAATCAGGCAACCATTCACAAGCTGTCATAAACAAGAACCGGGAGAATTCTTGAAACATACTGGCCAAGAAAGTGGAGTCAAATACACAAGATTATTTTCTTTTCCTAATGTTAACCTTCATATGAATTGAGAGAGATGAAAAATGACATAAAAAAAGAAAGAAAGAAGGAAAGAGATTCGTGCAACAGGGTTACGTTCATTGAGAAGAGAAGGGTTGGCAGAAAGCATCTTTTGCAAGCCAAGAAGATCCCCAGATTGAGCAAACCCGTGAATGGTTGTTGGTCTAGATGACTTTGACCGTTGATCTCCTGACCTCTGCATTTTTGGTTCTAACTTTCCTTCTCTCCGGCAAAGAAGAGAAAAAGAGAGGAAATGGGGCGTCGGTGGATTTGGGTTTCAGGGATTTTTTTTATTCTACGAATAAGCTACAGTCATGTGGCTACATAAAGCGCATAAATAAAATGAAATAAGAGCTTCGCCCGTTGTTTCCAAATCTAGGCTGTCTTTCCAGCTTGTATCCATTCATACAAAATGCAAAGTTTTGATCAAATAAACGAAAATGACCAAATATATCATCTACTATGGGAATAGTTTAAATATAGGGAAAATGGTAAAAATTATCAAGAAACTTTAGTTTAATGGCTAGTTTTATTTTCTGTTACATTATTCGATTTCGTTCTCCACAAACTTGTCACATATCACAGAATCAAAATCAAATGAAATTATCCGGGTTTTATTCAAAAAGTAACACAACACCCAATCTAACTCATGCCTGACCCATTCAACTAACTTAACCCAAACAAATTAACTAAAGATGCATTCTTCTTCCTTCTATTTTCCAATTTTGCCACCAATAGTGAATTGAGTTCACTACCCTCCGAGTATAGTGAATGAAGAAGGAAGTGTTTCTCTATTACTACTGTTGAAATGGGGATATTGCTTGGCCGTTTTTCAGTTCATCACTTTTGATTTCCACATTCACCTCTATTTTTCAGTTCTTCTTCATGTGAGTTAACCAAACTCGAACTTGGACTCAAATTATTGGAAGCCACACATTCATCTATTTCGAATGCCTACTATTTTGATTTATATTTGTTGTTGATATTTGTCCAATTTGTGGTTATCTGTTGATTTGGAGAGCGGCAATTTGAAAGAGAAGGTAGTCTGTCATCCAAGCTCAAATTCAAAAAATAAAACTAACGCAAATGAGCTTCCTTTCGTAAATTTTTGATAGTTTGACAAAGGACTACATATTTTCTTCGGGTAAATTTGTGGAAGAGGAAGATGTTGAATTAGTGATGCAAGTTAAAGTATGGTTAGGAGGTAGTTAAAAAGTTAGCACAATTACTCTAGGTATCAGAGAAGATTGTTAAGTTTGTTACTCTATAAATACATATCCTTTAAGTCAAAGTAGAAGATGAATGAAAAAAATGTTTTCTCTGTTTGTGCTTCTCTCTAAAAATATTAAGTATTATTCTAAAAGATAAGAGGAACTTCCATCATGAAAGTTAACATGGTATCAGAGCTCCAATTTGTTTAGAGATTGAAGTTTAGACTGTTAGAGGTTGTAATGGAGGACAGATCTTTGATTTCAATAGCACAATTTAGTGATGAAGTCAATCTGAGGTTCATGAGAAACTTCATCAATGGTGATTGAAGGAGTATTAGGATATCTAAATTTGACTTCAACTCGTAACAATGGAGGAGTTGTTATTGATCACCATCATTTCTTACACCTACTTCCTGATGATACTCGAGGTAGCTTACTTATTTCTCTTCAGGTAACTAGATTTGACAAATATGCATTGTGGAGTAGATCTATGAATTTATGTCTCTAGGGTAATAGAAAAATAGGCTTTGTTGATGGTAAACACACCAACGATAAGTTTGATGTGTCCATGCATGATTAGTGGGAGAAAGTAAATGTTGTGTTGTTTTCCTAGCTTATGAATGTTGTAAACAAAGAGTTATTGAGAAGCATTATCTATTCTCCCAATACACACAAGGTCTAGCTGGACCTAAAAGAGAGATTTGACATTATAAATGGTTCTCATGTGTTTCATTTACATGTAAAGATTGTCACTCTAAGTCAAGGCACATATATAGTATTCATGAAGACTATCAAATCTATGGAATGAGTTTGATTCTCTAATGCTCTTCCCTAGCTGTTTCTGAGTCCAAACACTATGCACAACACTATGAATACCAAAGGTTATTAGATATTCGAGGAAGTAACTCTCGGGATATACTAGAAAGACCTACTCAAGATATCTCTTGCCCATTCCTCATCTTCTACTTACATTGTTAAGACCTTAGATGACACTCCATTCTTCAGTCAAAGAAGTGTGCCTCCTTTTGATTTTAAAGAAGCCTCACGAAAACAAGGGATTATGGGATATCACATAGCTTTTGGCAAAGGAAGTATGAAGGTTGTAACAACTTTTGCGGGACGGTGGCTCAAGTTCAGGAGGAAATTACTCTTGTAGAATGCCTTCTTCTATTAGTAATAGACAACCGAAGAAGAATCCTTTAATCTGTAAGTTTTGTGGCTATAATGGTCGTAATCGAGAACGTTGTTTATAAGCTAATAGTGCATCCACCTAACTGGACAAAGTCCAAGAAGAAAGGAGTAGGTTAGTATGCAAATCAAGTTGGAGTTATGGAGACTCAAACTTTGGCATGGATTACTCCAGTAATCCTATTGTTTCAAATGATCACAACCTCCAGACCACTCCTCAGGCTAGTGTATCTCAACCATATTTTTAACTTTATTTCACTCTGGAGTAGTACCAGCAAATTCTAGGGATGCTGAGTAGATGTATTGAAGAGAGAGCCTTCTCACAAGCTGCTAGTGTAGGTATCATGATTTCCTTAAATACTTCTTCTACAGTAAGTACGAATTGGATTATGGAGTTGGGGCATCAAATCACATAGTCTCTAGCCTAAAATTGTTGTGTTACTGTGAAAGCATTTTAGATACAAAGAAGAATAAAGTGCATCTTCCCACAGGTAAAGTAATATATGTATCTCATAAAGGAACAATTACTATCCTTCCAAATAAATTAGTCCCTAATGTTCTTTTCCTCCCATCATTTTAGTTCAACTTATTATCTGTCTCCAAACTAAAGAAGGAACTGCACTACTTAGTAGTTTGTTTTCTTTCCCGACTTCTGCATATTCCGGGATCTTTTCACTGGCAATAGGTAAGGAAGATCAAGGGTTATACTTCTGCAAGGACATTATGTGGTCCGAAATCCATCACATTTAACAGTCAACTATGCACACACTGTAGAGCAAGTTTTTGAATCCAATTTTCTCTGGGATAGAAGGTTAATACATGCTCCTTTGGATGTAAACAAGAAGCTCAAAATTCTAGGACATTTGAAGTCTGCAGATCGCCTATGTCGTGTATGCCCTTTGGCAAAACACACAAAATTACCCTTCCCTGTTAGCAACTCTAGTTATAAATCAACTTTTGAATTACTGCATTACGACATCTATGGTCCTTATTGAGTACCTACTCATGACAAGAAAAGATACTTTGTAACTTTAGTGGATGACTTTACCAGATTTATATGGTCGTTTCTTATTCAGTTTATAAGTAATCGTTGTATTGAGGAGCTTTCTTTAAAAAATAAATAATATAATATTTACTTCTATAAAGGTGTTGAAAATAGACAATGAATGTGGTTTTTTTTAGTAAAGAGTTTCAATATCGCATGTATCATCTTGATATTCTACATCAGACCTCTTGTGTTTACATTCCACAACAAAATGGGCTAGTTGAAACAAAATATTGAACCATTATAGGTGTAGCCATATCACTTAGGTTTCAGGTTAGAATTTCCTTAAAATTTTGGGGTGAATGTGTCCATGCCGCTATATATATAAACAACAGAACCCCTTCCAATATTCTTCACTTTAAAACCTCATTTGAACTTTTGTATGATCACCCCTCATTTCTCTCACATCTAAGAGACATTAGTTGTCTTAGATATTCTTTTAGCATTGTACACTAGATAATTTTTCTCCTAGAGTTGTACCTACAATTTTCATGGGTCACTCTATCATTCAAAAATGGTATCTTCTTTATGACATGCAATCTAAAATGTTTTTTACTATAAAGAATGTCTTATTTGAAGAGTTTGTCTTCCCCTTCCTTTATGTTCAATCCACTATTCACTTCTGTTTTCAGGTTTAGACATTCCATTATGTCATGACACTCCTAGTCTTATTTCCCCTTCTGATCTTGTATCTCAAGGTGAGTTTTGAATCTCTTCCTCAACTCCCACTTTTTGATTTCCCAACCTATAACACTCACAAAAATTGTCAAGTCTATAAACCATCCTACTTGGTTAAGTGACTTTGTTATTCCTTGTGCATATCCCTTGTCCTCTTATATTACCTACTCTCATTTGTCCCCTTGTGCATATCCCTTGTCCTCTTATGTTACCTACTCTCATTTGTCCTTTTACTATTAACCTGCCTTTATAGTTAAATCCTCCATTCAAGAATCTTTTTTTTTTCAATCCTTCACAAACCCAAACTAGATCAACGCAATGCAGCTTGAGATTGCTGCTCTTGAAGACAGTCACATTTGGTATCTTGTTGATCTTCCGGTAGGCAAGAAACACATAGGGTGCAAATAGGTGCAAATTGAAGTACAATTGACGTTGAAAGGTATAAAGTTTGGTAGCTAAAGGGTATGACCAACAAACATGCTTAGATTGTTATGAAATATTTTCACTCATTGACAAAATGGTGACTGTCAGGTCCCTTATAGCTCTTGCAGCATTTAAGCAGTGGTTCACTTGTCAAATGGATGCACATAATGCTATTCTTAATGGGAATCTCCTGGAAGAAGTTTATATGACTGGTTTTGAAGGTTTTGCTCGATAGATTTACAAACTGCATAAATAATTGCATTGGTTTGAAGCAAGCACCAAGGCATTGAAACAATAAATTGAGTGGTGCTCTTATGCAGATAAGGCTCATCAAAGTCACTATGATTATTCTTTATTTACTATGGGACATAAGGAAACTTGGTTATAAGATTAGTATATGTGGATGATCTACTTATCATTAGAAATAGTTAGAATGAAATCAATAAGGCAAGAGATGACCTACAACAAAAATTCAAGATGAAAGATCTTGGTGAACTTAAGTTCTTTATTGGAATCGAAGTTGCTAGATATAAAAAAAAGTATATTCTTGTGTCAAGAAAATATGTTCTGGAATAAGTATCAAAAGATAGTCTATGCGGTGCGGAAGCGTAATTATAAATATTGAAGACGAAAATTGAAAGAAATGTGAAATTTAAGAATAAAATTCTTAATTTAGAGATAAAGTTCTAAGAACCCTAATTGATCTTAGTATTCAAGATTAGCGGATTAAGTCTTATCATGATACTAAGAGAGTCAATTTATGATCATAGATCAAAAGTGATCTAGACCTTATCATGAAGAAATTAGAGACAATAATTAGTATAAGACTAATTACCATATTTAATTTACAATTAAGAACAAAAGATATCAAGTTAAAGAATCAATGTCACCTCATAAGAATTATTCTTATAAGGTTTTAAATGAATCTCAAGTAGTCACACACAAAGGTGTAAAGAAGAAAATTCTCAATTAATAATAATGTTGCTTTAAAATAAAATCAACCCCTATATATAGGAAAACCTATCTCAAATAGAATAAAATTTAAATCTTACTTTTATGGAAACTTTAAACTAGGAAAATTTTAAAATTAGAGAACTTTTATATTAGAAAACTTTAAAACAGGAAAATAGGAAAATTTTTGAACTAGGAAACTTTAAACTAAACTTTAATTTTGAGCGTTTAGGTTTTTGGGATTTTTTATTGGGCTTGGTGTGACTCAACTTGTTCCTTTGGGATTGAAGTTGGATACTTCTTTCGTGATAAATATATTCTTGATTTTTCATTGAAAACCCTCAACTTTAATACTAGTGGCTGATATGTATGATATCTACTGATAGAGACTTCGGGTGGTGTAACCTTCATTTTGCATATTTTCTTCTGATTAGCTATACTATATTATGTGGGTGATTTTGATCGATTAGTGATGTCTATCATTACATATTGTTGATACTGATACTACTCTTGCTATGTCACTTGGCATAGTCTAGTTGCAATGCAATGATGTCTCACAATTGATGACGATGATGATCTCCAATAGGTTCTACTCCTCTTTCTTCATGGTGGGAGTTGTGTCTTATTTCTTACATAAATTGTACTCCTCAGTAGCTCTTCTACTTATTTTCACTATTTCCTTGGAAAGTATTTCCAGTCTGTTGTAGAAAGGGTTGTATTTAAGTTTCACATTTTATGAAGTTTTAAGGTGTTAAAGAAATTTTGTACTAATTCATTTATGTTCCGCATGTTTTAATTCAAAATGGATAATAAAGGTTCTCCTATCTAGGTATTACAGTCAAAAAGCATTTATCCGATTGATTGGCTCATGATAACTTGATATCAAAGCTCAAGTTATCAATCTCTTAGTACAAGAGTAAATGTCAGATAGAGTCTTAAGGTTTGGTCTGTTAACGCCTACATTAAACTTAACATTCAAATATTATCTTTTTTTTTCTTCAGAAGTCATCACCGTAAAATTTCAAATTAAAGATTAAAAAAGATGTCACTCCAGTAAGAACACATAATTGTGTGTGTGTTGCGCATATATATATATATATATATATATATATATATATATATATTCAGATAAATCCATTTTTTATACAAAATCAAAAACGAAGAATTTCATGACTTTATTGACCTGACCAGGAAAAAAGCAGTTTTTCTATTTTTTATGATAGAAAAACTTTGGTTGTAATGTATTTATTTTTTGTTGTTATTTGAATAAATAATAAATATTATTACATTTGGACCATTGTGGCCGAAATCGTTATTGCTAGAAAACTTTTTTTAAAAAGAAATTGTTGTTATGTAACTATCCCTAACAAATACTCCAATTGTTCACTAAATAAATTTTATTTTTAATTTTATTTTTATTTTGACATACTAAGAGAGAGATTAAAAAAGATCTTCATATTTATTCTTTGCTAACACTAGTCATATATTTATATACAAAAGAATCCTAGACCTGTCTACATGACACCACCACAAACCAGGATCTCATTTTAATTTATTTTATTTTCAAAATTAGTCTTCCTCTTTATTGAATTGTTGTGACTTTTATGAAGGATTGTAACTTTTTCAAAGAGTTGTCAAATATATAAGACACAATAAGTATTTGTTCATACTACTATTTGTTGTCTATTAATAGAGGAATTTTTTTCACTCATGATAAAACAACGAAAAATCTTAACTTCTTCTTCTAGACAGTTAAATATTTGTGAACTTTGCTCTTGTTGAGTGGCTCACTAACAACATTGTTTTTGTAACAATACAATGTTGAATAAAATTGTTCTATCATGAGATGATCTATTTCCTTAAACCTCGGTAAATAGAGGGCAAGAATTCCATTAAGGGGACAATGTTCAGTGGGCTCTATGTTTTTCCTTTTGTTTCATTTTATTGATACAAATTCCTATATGTTTTTTACGGTCATTAATTTAGGCTTATATTATTAATTTCTTTTTTTTGAGTACATGTTTTAAACTTTGTTGTTTATGTTTCTGCAAAGTTATTGTTATAAGTATTTGTCACGGCAAATTAAATAACAAATATTAATTGACTATTCACTCAAATTTTCTCTATTGGAATTGTTGAAGGTACAATAAAAAAATCTCTACAAATCTCTATTTTCTGCATCAACAACATCATTCCTTCACATACAAGGATGATATTTTTTTGTTCATTAAAAAATCATTTGAGAGTTAATATCTTTTACATGCTCATATTTTGGCTTTTATATTGTTAAGTATATTTTTTTACTAAATTTTATTAGTGGGTATTATGCATACTTTAAGAATTGAAGTTGATTGAAGTATTGTAGATTATATCACTTTGACAAACTTCATGCTTGTAATGTTTTTATTTTTTCCTTCTCATTTGATTCTTCTAACTATTTTTGATGTGAGTTATGACTATTTTTAACAAGTTTAATTTGAAAAATATAAAAGAAAGCCTACTATAAATAAATGTAATATCTGAAGCTACAAAAATATGTCTATTTGTTAGGACCGAAAATAAGCAGGTGTAAATGCAGAAGCTAGCAAAGCAAACCTCGAAAGACCATGAGTAAGAAGACAAACGAGAAATATACCAAAAGACACAAAGATTTAACGTGGTTCGGTCAATCGACCTACGTCCACAAAGGAGATGAGCAATCCATTATAAATATGAGATTACAAATACAGAGAGAAACACCCTCAACTAATTCACTCGAAATACATGGGAGTTCACACAAGTGATAACATATCAAGCTTGTGACCCACAATTCTCCCCTTAACCAAAATTCTCAAAGCCTTTAAGACTACATTGTGAATGCTGATTAAGTTAGAAGGAACATTCCTCTATTTATAGAGTCTTAAACCTTTTCCTACCAGAAAAAGGATTAGTCAATCCAAAACTTTTTTCTAACAGGAAAACCTATTTATGCTAAGAAATTTAGGTCAAATAAAATCCAACACTATTAACATATATTTGTTGGTCTTCATGTCCCAAGTCATTGTTGAGTATTTTAATTATCTAAGTTAGACCCATTTTTAATTTTTTCATGTTCAAGAATATTTCTTTAACATGAGTCTACAATCCAACATTTTGATCTACAAATACTTTCATAATACAACAATTATATGTACATATTTCTTTTTAAAAAAATCATAAAGTTTCATTGATGAAGCATTTAGAAGGGCTTTCAGAGCAATAATTAAATAAAGAATGAATTTCTAAAAGGGTCAACAATATTATTTGGCTGTTGTTTCAAAAAAAAATTATCATTATATAAATTTTGTTAGAATATCAAAGTAACAATAACGAAAAGTGTTGAACATTTGACCTCAGAGATGTAGATTTTGTCTAGAAAATTATTTATGTTGTTGTGGTGTACATGTTTTAAATGTCCTCTAACCTTGAAATTTTCAGATTTCATATTTTTCATGTAAAAAAGGTAGAAAAAGTTATGTTAATTCATTTCTACATAAAGTATCACTCAATTTTGACAGACAATTATATTAGCAAACATATATTATGATAAATTATGTAAAAGATAAAAATAATTAGATATCAAGATAATTTTAATCATTCATTATATATTTACAATTCTTGAGATATGCGATAATATAAAATGATTAAATTTTTGTTGAAATGTTCTTAAAACCTTCTAAAATTTACTTTTCTTTTTCTTTTAAAAGTTGATATTGGAAAGGTTGTCGAAAGATTAGAAAGATTATTTATGCTAGTGCGAAGTGTAGATGAATTACCTAGTGTGTGTATGTATATATATCATAGTAAAATATGTAATTCATTAATTATCTATATTTATACTATCTAAAAAGCATAAACTCCTTAACTTGAATTCTAAATTAATTTGATACCCTCAATTAAAAAAAAGTAACTTGAATGTTAAATTACTATTATATTTTTATGTAAACACACTCAATTTAGCATATCATCTAATATATTAAATTTATTCATGTATATTATATCCACATCAAACACTTTTATCGCATTGAAGTTTTTCAAAGGGTTGTGAATTTTTCGATGAATTGTAACTTTTTCGAAGAGTTAATGATTTTTTTGATATGACATAATAAGTACATGTTCATGCTGCCTTTTATAGACTATAAATAGAGAAATTTTTTCTCGTATTTAAACATCATCTTTTATAATAGAGTTGTTAGTTACTATGCAAGTTTACTTTATATTGCGATCTAATTACAATTTTGATACCTTACCAAGTGTATTATAAAATTCAAACTACTCACTAATATTTGAGATGGTATAAATATGCAATATATATTCATAGAAACTAGTTATATTAAAACCATGAAAATTCTTAGAAATATTGATTGAAATTTTTGCCCTTCATTTAAATATCATTGACAAAATTGAAATTTACTATTTTTTCAAATTAATTATCATTTTAATTATCCTCCTATAAAAAATTTAAGATTAATTAAAGAGAAAGCACATACAAGAATCCTCTAAACTTTATCGCAGAACTTACTTAACACTGAAATTACAGGGGCGTTCAAATACTCCATTTAACATCTTTGAAGTGAATCAAATACAACCCTGAGAGTAGAATATCATCACTCTCACCTGTCACATCATGATCATGTAAGCACCACGTCATTAATTTTCAATCTTTTTTTATTTGCTTATTTACCTATTTTCTTTAAAACTTTTTAAAATTCATTACACTAATCGATTAATTAAAATGCATTTTAAAATCAAAATTGCCCCACCTTCCTTCACCCCTTCTCTTCTACCTCTCCGACCCCCACCCCACCCCCTCACTCTTTCTTCTTTCTTAATTTTTTACCATTTTCAGCCTTCACTGACTTCTTTTTCCCCCGACCATTTTCAACTTTCAATAATTGTTTTCTTCTCAACATTCACCAATTTTTTTTAAAAATAGCATACTTACTTTTTTTTAAAAAAAATTAGCAGACTTACTTTTTTTTTTAAAAAAAATATCATACCTACTTTTCTTCTTCGAACTCTCTCCCTCTCCCAAAATTTGTTCCTTGGAGAATGATATTTTTAATAATTTTTTTCTTAACAACTAAAATGAGAAAATGAATGTTGTATAAGAAAGTCGATAGACACACATTTTGTGAATCACAACTAATTAAAATCAAAATTGATCACCTAAAATTCAAGAAAATTTACATTCAGTAATATGAATTAGGTGTTGGATTTTGTCGCTTAATGAAGGGCTGGTTATGTAAGGAACAAAGATGAAGGAAAAATGACTAATATGGAAGAAGAAAGGTATAAGGGGCGCTTCAATGGGGAAGACAACCAAATAAAGAGAGAACAAAAAATATTAAATATTTTTCTTTAGAAAAATCAAACGCACAAATTTCATTTATTTCTAAACAAGAAATTTCACGTTTTGAAAAAAGAAATTAATTTATAATTTTTTTTAAAAAATAAATTATTATTCTCTCCATCTCAGTTTACATGACTTACATTCCTTTTTAGTCAGTCCCAAAATGAATGATCTATATTAATAAACAATTTGACTATAAATGTATATTTTACCCTTAATGAAATGATTTACAGTCATCCATCATTCATTTTGGACCACAATTTTTAAAAGTCTTCCTCTCTTTCTTAAACTTTGTGACGAGTCAAACTACCTCATATAAAATGGAACGGAGAGAGTAGTTATATTTTGGTCAATAAAAATGTCATATTTATGATTTTGACCATTCAGTTTTTTGTTTTTTTACTATTTCATGCGCTTTTAGGAGAGTGAATACACTTACTTTGCCACGTCAGTTTTTAGGATTATATGTAATCACTTCAAGATTGTTAGGGGGGGGGGGATTTAAATGACAGTATTGTTAAAGTACTAAAGTAAATTTTGGTGCTAAGTTCATGAAATATTTGATGTATTTACTGTTAAAAGCTGCAATTATTAAATTTTTACTTACTTATAAGACATAAAACTCTTGATATTTAAAAATTTTCCTATCAACTAAAATTATATCAACTCTATGTTCTCTCAGTTAAAATATATAGAAAGTAACTTTAAATTAATTGAAGTTTTGCCAATATAATTTTTGACTTTGGTATTGATACATGATAAATTTTAGATTTTATCTATATCAAATTTTTTAAATCTAATTTCAAATAAATAAAGTAACTTTTAATTAGTAGTTGTTATAAAATCAAACTCAGAATAATATAAGCACAAAGAGAGGAGGACAATAAATGTAGACGAAGATGAGAACATATCTTTTTATTCAACTGTTCATACAATGGCGAATGGATATATCTATTTATAGTGTTGATATTTCACCCCAAAGGTCATCATGTTAAATTTTCAAGATACATATTCATCCACAATGAATTATATCACCTTGGAATATACATAGATGGATTAAATTAATTTATAAATAAACTATAAGACCCCGAAAATGTCTTAGGTGAATTAGAGCCTAACTTAGTTGTCATGATGGTATAAGGTCCTAAATATGTATATTATATGGTATTGAGTAATTTTCTAAGAGTTTAGGTGCATTGAAAGTCAAACGTAAAGGGACGACTAAGACATTCGACGACTAAGTTACCTATGCGCCTCATAAGCTGTTTTATATGTTTATGTGTGTTTCATGAGGTTATAAGGTCCTTAAATGAGTTATTATGGTGTAAATATGTAGTGTGTCAAGTTTTGTGAAGTTTTGGAGGTCAAACGGCCAAGAACGTTTATGATGTTCGAAAGGTTTTCCTTGAAACAACCTTGTGCGTCTAGGCATACTCCATAGCGTTTTATATGCTTGTTTTGGATGAAATTCATGTGAGGGTGATAAAATCATATGTGATAATGTTTGGGATGGAAACATAAGGACAAACATCCCCAAAGATCATCCAAGGGTCCTTGAGGAAGGACCCAAAGTTGGTGCCAAGACTATCCAAGACAGCCCCAAACGACTGAGGCAATCGACGATTCGTGGTCCAATCGACGTCCCGTCAATGGGTGCCGTTGGTAGATACTTATACATGGGAGGAGAGTCAGCCAAAGACAGGCCTCAGTCCCAGACCACCGACCAACAGGAAAGTCTGTTTGTCAAGGGACGGACCGTTGATGGGCAACCTTCAATGGGTCTCTGTCCCTGTGTGGAGTTCACTATTAAGTGAGGGGTAAACTTGTAAATTCACCCCATGTCCAAATAAGGGTATTGGCGGTTCCTTAAGGGTCTTTTGGGTATTTTAACTATGTTTATAAGCCAAAAACACTTAGAAGATTTCATTCTTGAAAAAATCAAAACCCTAATCCCTTAGAAATTTCTCTAGAAGTACATTGGAGTCGAAATTCAGGAAGGGATTGGATTGAAGAATTAAGTGGAGATTCTTCATCAAATTTAAGAATTAGCTTCATCAAGGTATGTTTTTTTATCCTTGAAACTCTCTTCATCAAGGAGCCAACTTTCAAAGATGATTTCTTAAGTTTTCAAAGTTGAATTGTCCAATTTCATGATCTATTCCATGGGTTCTTGCACTATTTGTTTTTAAGCATTAAATAATGATTGAATTGTTATTGTACTGATGGTTCTAACTAAAATAACCTATGAACCCATGAATTAGAGGAATCCTAGTTTTCAACTAAGTTATGAGTTACTTGATATTGATCTAATTTTTATGAATTCCTATGTGGATTCGTATGGGCTATTGATGTATTAATTGTAGTAAATTGATATGTAGATTGTATTAGATTGATGAATATAAAGTAATTAACCCTAATTTCCTTTATTTTAGGTTAATTAGACTTCAATTATGTTGTGAATGGCATGGTCTACTGATGGTGGCAATGTTATGTGCTTTACTTGCAATTGATGTGTCCTTGTCGACGTTATTTAAGTAATATGATGATTATGGTCTTGTCAGCAAACTATTTTAAGTAATGTGACTATTTGTTTATTTGATTATGTGAAGTATGATAATATCTACCTATATGATAAGTAATGTGAAAATATGTGTTCTTGCTATGTATATTTGGAGATCATGTTAGACTATGACTATGGCTTTATGTATTTAGTCTTAGAGTTGATAATTGATTATTCCTACATGAATATGTGAGTCTATGATGGTCATATTGGTGATTATATGATAGTATATAGGGTGACTTAAAGATGATAAGGGTTATTTCTATGTGCTTCTAGAATGACATGTAATATGTGTTAAAACTAAAATATATTTTGCCTTGTCTTGGTTGACTTGTGTTCCTTGGTTGATGTATGTATGAATGTGAATATGATAGTCTTGACTTAGGATGTTAAAGTATCTTAGTCTTGATTGTATTAATGATATGTGACCTTAAATGATGTTAAGAGGGTTCTTTATGCGGAATCTTGAACCTAGTGGTAAGTACTTATCTAGAGTAGTTAAGGGTTGTCTAATTAAGGTGTGAAGGGGGCATAGGAATGGTCTCTTTGTATCTTACCTAGATGAATCTTAACAATGACTCTAGTTAGGGAAATTGGTTGAATATGTGGACATGATATAAACATAGGTAGTCTTAAGGATTATTTAGGTAGTCTGGAAGAGGTCAATCATGGACATTATCTTCTTGATTTACTTAATGAAGTCTTTTGATAGCCTTTGGTAAGAGAATGTCATATTATCTATGTGTTGATGTGTTAAGTGAGAATGATTCTATCATAGGTAGTCTATAGTATATATTAAGTGTGTGTAAGAGATTGTATGGGCGGTTGCTTCACAAATCACTCAAGTGAGACTTAGAATCACCTTTGGTAGTGAAATCTCATGTTGATGTGTTTGATGACTTGTAAGTGTGTATGTTTCTTATTATAAGTTGTCTTGAGGGTAATTTAGATATGCTTAGCGAGGTTGTATGGGCGGTCTCTCTTTGTGTTTCTTAAGTGAGTCTTAGGATAGCTTTAAGTTAGAGGACTACATGCTAGAAAGTGTTAAAAAGGAAGAGAAAATACTTCACTGTTACATTAAAGCAATTCACCGTAGAGTAAGTTTAAGTTACTGTAATGTTGCCTCAAAAATGTGTTAAATTGCTTAAATATTATCTAATGTGTTTTTTAGTTGTTAAATGTTGCTCTTATGATTGTAATATAATTTTTAAATGAAAAGATGCATATTTTCAATAGATATCCATTTTCATGATTTTCATGCATAATGTCATACTTAGTATATGTGGTTGTACTAATCCATGCTTTTATCAATCTCTATAGTTGTCGGTAGGTGAGGAGCATTTGGGAAGCAAGACTTGGATCGTAGCATCATTCAAGTGAAGTTGAAGTATGTCCTCAATTGACTTGAGGGAATATAATGATGTATTTTATTTCAAAATATTGTAATAGACTTAGTATTTCTACATTAGTATTGTTTATGGGACGTGTCCCAAAAGTATTCTCGTGTCTTATGTTTGATGAGATTGAACTTAGTATTTCATATGATTTTATATGAAAGATATTTTAAAGACTATGAAATGTTTTTTTGAAAATTTTAATTGCACATACTTTTCATTATGTATATGTGATGAATGATATATAAGGGATTGTACAAGACCTCTGAAAGGTCAAGTACGCCGGTTGCAAATCCGAAATTGACCCTAACTTCTAGACTATGGATTTTGGATGTGTCAAGCTTGGAGCATAGGATATGAATTAGTCTCATCAAGTCACGTCTAGTAGAATCTTGACCATCGGTGTGAGTCGCGACACATCTATGGGCGAGAGGCTATAAGACGTTAGAGTTTCTAGGAACTTAAGAAAAGGAGTGGTTCTAGTCACATAGATCAAACTAGGTTTAAGAAGAGGGGTCAAACTCAAGAAGAACCTAGGAGTACTAGGGTGAAATTGGAGAAAGGAGTTGGTTCTCAAAATGGCAAACATACATGTGCTACTTGTGGAAAGAGGCATTATGGTGAGTGTCTAAGGGGTACCAAGAGTTTCTTTGGTTGTGGTAAAGAAGGACACAAGGTGAGATATTTCTTCTAGAGGAAAAGAGGGTAAGAAAGTTTCTCCAAATGTTCCAAAGGATGATGTTCAAGAAATGAGGCGTTTCTATGCACTCTGGACTAGAGGAGAGAAGGAGGATGGTGATTATGATGAGGGTAAGTCCTTGCATTTCCTTTTAGTGATATGAGTTCCTTCTAAGTGGGGGAGTATGGTTAGTAGATGGGATACAAAGTCATAGAAGCATGTTGCATGTGCATGATGTTTAGGAGTTTTGTTGAAATTGAATTTCATTGATTCCTTGCATTGTGTATTTTATGAAGTTATGATCATGTTGCAAGATATATTTATATGATGTTACTTTGCATATTAGCATGTTTCTATCATGAATTGCTTAAAAAATTGCATTTTTGAAAAAAGTGGCAAAAATCACTGTAGCATTGGAAACTACTCACTGTTAAAAATTTTAAAAATTTGACTAATTCATTATTTGGTCTAAAATTGATACAATATGGTTAGAAATAATGTATATGAGTATTATATTTAATTAGAATGAGATTTTCCTATTCGGAATGAAGCATGTTATTTTTGTAACATGATGAGTTATAGGGTGTTTTTCTAGTTTCTTGTTGTGTTGTGAACCTCTTGACTATTTGAAATTGATGTTCTCTTGATTTTTGTATTGTCTAAGATGTTATATGGAATGGTCATAAGCTGATAATTGAATCTCTATTCTTGAAATTGTTCGGAGAGTGGAAAGTGTCATTCGAATGATGAATGTTGTCCAAGTGGGGAGAATGTAAGACCCCAAAAATGACTTAGGTGAATTAGAGCCTAACATTTTTTTAATGATGTTATAATTTCCTAAATAGGTCTATTATATGGTATTGAGTCATTTTCTAAGATTTTAGGCGCATAGGAAGTCAAAAGTAAGGGACGACTAAGACATTCGACGACCAAGTCACCTATATGCCTCATATGTGGTTTTTTTGTGTTTATGTGTGTTTCATGAGGTTATAAGGTCCTTAAATGAGTTATTATGGTGTAAATAGGCAGTGTTTAATGTTTTGTGAAGTTTGGGGTCAAACGTCCATGACGTTCGATAGGTTTGCCTTGAAACGACCTTGTGTGTCTACGCATGTTTCATCGAGTTTTATGTGTTCGTCTTATATGAAATTCATGTGAGGGATAATAAACTCATATACAATCATGTTTTGGTTGGAAACGTCCGAACAAACATCTCCAAGGACCATCCAAGAGTTCTTGAGGAAGGACCCAAATTTGGTGCCAAGACTGTCCAAGACAACCCAAAACAACTGAGGCAATCGACGGCTCGTGGGCCAGTCGACGCCCGTTCGGTGGGTGCCGTTGGTATATAGTTTGAATTTGTAGGAGAGGCATCCAAACACAGTCCTCAGTCCCAAACCACGGACCAATAGGATGGTCCGTTGGTCAAGGGACGGACCGTCGATGGGCAATCATCGATGGGTCTATGTCCCGACACGCACTTTTAAGGGAGGGGTGAACTTGTAAATTCACCACACGTACAAATAAGGGTATTGGTTGTTTCTTAAGGGTATTTTGGGTATTTTAACTATGTTTATAAGCCTAAAACACTTAAAGGATTTCATTCTTCAAAAAATCAAAATTCAAGTCCCTTAGAAATTTCTCTATAACTCTATTGGAGCCAAAACTCAAGGAAGGGCTTGGATTGAAGAATTGAGTGGAGACTTTTCATAAAATTGAAGAATTAGATTCATCAAGGTATGATTTTTTTATCCTTGAAATTTTCTTCTTTAAGGAACCCAACTTTAAAAGATTTCTAAAGTTTACAAAGATGAATTGTCCAATTTCATGATTTATTCCATGGGTTCTTGCATTAATTGTTTGTAAGCATTGAATAATTATTGAATTGTTATTTTATTGATGATTCCAACTAAAATAACCTATGAACCCATGAACTGGATGAACCCTAGCTTTTGACTAAGTTATGGGTTACTTGAAATTGATCTAATATTTATGAATTTTAATGTAGCTTCATATGGGCTGTTGATTGATGTACTAATTATAGTAAATGTTTATCTAGGTTGTATTAGATTTATTAATATGAAGTAATTGGCCCAAATTTACTTTATTTTAGGTTAATTAGACTTCAAATATGTTGTGATTGGTATGGTCCACTTTTGGTGAAGATGTTATGTGCTTTACTTGCAATTGATGTGGCCTTGTCGGCGTTATTTAAGTAATATGATGATTATGGCCTTGTCGGCAAACTACTTAAAGTAATGTGGTTATTTGTGTAGTTGATATGTGAAGTATTATAATAACTACCTATATGATAAGTAATGTGAAAGTATGTGTTCTTGCTATATATGTTAGGAGATCATATTAGACTATGACTATAGCTTTATGTGTTTTGTCTTAGAGATGATGCTTGGTTATTCCTACTTGAATATGTGAGTCTATGATGGTCATATTGATGATGATATGATAGTATATAGAATGACTTAAAGATGATAAAGGTTAGTTCTATATGGTTCTAGAATGACATGTAATAGTGTTAAAGTGAAATATGTTGTGTCCTGTCTTGGTTGACTTGTGCCCCTTGCTTGATGTATGTATGTATGTGAATGTGAGATTTCTTGACTTAGGATGTTAAAATCTCTTAGTCTTGATTGTATTAATGATATGTGACCTTAAATGATGTTAAGAGGGTCCTTTATGTGAAATATTGGACCTAGTGGTAAGGTTATGAATTTTGAAGTCGAAAGTCATAATGGTATCCTTCAAGTAAAGGAATGATAGACTTAGGGTTGATTGGCTTGAACGGCACCATATCAAACCTTTGGAAAGTCATGATGAGCTTCTTGTTGCCATTGTGAGGTAGCCCTAGTGGACCTTTCTTTGGTAGGGTAAATGTGATTGGGTTATGAACTTTATATGGAACCCCTTTATATGAACCTTAAATGTGAATTACTCTATGAGAACAATGGTTAGGACCGAGTGAGTATGGTAAGGGAAGTAGTTCTAGTTAAAGAATTAGACTAGATTACAAAGCATGCCCTTCATATTCCTTAATCTTGTGCCTACATGGGATGTATGTAAGTTCTACCATTGGCAAGTAGAACACCCTCATCGGAGTAGGTTAGAACTTCGGATTCCATGCTTTGCTATCTTGGTCTATGTCGGTTATTGTCTATTCTCATCATATGGAATGCCTATTAGCATTAGAGAAGTTCTATGAAGTTTAGGTGTTGGTATGGGACACTATCTAGACATTGCACAATAGACTTTGAAAGTGTTAGTTGCAGTTCCTAGGTCTTGTCCAAGACCATTACTAGAATGTCTTTATGTGTTGAATTTTTCCTAAATGAACTAATGAATTTAATGAATTAAGCTAAGAAAGTATGTTAAATGAATAAGTATTTATCTAGAGTATTTAAGGGTTGTCTAGTTAAGGTGTGAAGGCGGCATAGGAATGGTCACTCTGTATCTTACCTAGATGAGTATTAAGATGACTCTAGTTAGAGAAATTGGTTGAATATGTGGACATGATCTAAACTTAGGTAGTCTTAAGGATTATTTAGGTGGTCTTGAAGAGGTAAATCATGGACATTATCTTCTTGATTTACTTAAGTATGTCTTTTGATAACCTTTGGTAAGAGAATGTCATATTATCTATATGTTGATATGTTAAGCGAGAATGATTGTATCATAGATATTCTATAGGATCTCTTAAGTATGTGTGTAAGGGATTATATGGGAAGTCGCTTCACAACTGTTTCAAGTGAGACTTAGAATCACCTTTGGTAGAGGAATCTCATGTTGATGTGTTTGATGACTTGTAAGTGTGTGTATGTCTTATCATAAGTAGTCTTGAGGGTCATTTAGGTATGCTTAGGGAGGTTTTACGGGTGGTCTCTCTTTGTATTGCTTATATGAGTCATAGGATAGATTTTAGTGAGAAGACTACATGCTAAAATGTGTAAGAAAGGAAGAGAAAATACTTCACTGCAATAGTGAAGCAATTCACTATATAATAAGTTTAGTTTACTATAATGCTGCCTCAAAAATATGTTAAATAACTTAAATATTATCTTATGTGTTTTTTTAAGTTTATAAATGTTGCTCTTATGATTATAATATGATTTTTTAAATGAAAACATGCATATTTTCAATAAATATCCGTTTTCATTATTTCATGCATAATATAATACTTAGTACATGTGGTTGTTCTAATCCATGTTTTTATCTATCTCTATAGTTGTCGGTAGATGAGGAGCATTTGGGAACCAAGACTTCGATCATACCATCATTCAAGTGAAGTTGAAGTATGTCCTCAATTGACTAGAGGGCATATATAGATTTCTTTTATGTCTTTTATTTCAAAGTATTGTAATAGACTAAGTATTTCTAGTATTTTTTATGGGTCGTGTCCCAAAAGTATTCTTATGTCTTAAGTTTGATGAGATTGAGACTTAGTATTTCGTATGATTTTATATGAAAGATATTTTAATGACTATGGAATGTTTTTGTGAAAAGTTTTAATTACGCAGTACTTCCATTATGCATATGCTATGAATGATATGGAAGGGCTTGTACAAGACCTCCGGGAGGTCAAGTACGCCGGTTGCAAATGTGAGATTGACCCTAACTTCTAGGATGTGGTTTCGGGATGTGACATAAAATCAATGGACAGTTCACATGGTTCAATGGATTTATAACATACCCCTTGGATGTCCATAGATAATGTGTCTTGTTAAAACCTTACTAGAAAAAATCATGTGAAAAAAATTCTAGTAAAAAAGAGCACTTAAACCGTTTGATACACATTATTTATTGCCTCTTAAAAACCTTACTAGAAAAATCCAGTTGGATAAAACCTCGATGAGAAAAATAGAGTACAATGCGTATTATAATACTCCTATTAAATCATCATATAATTTCTTTTGATGATGTCATCCAATATTATATATCATCTTCTCAAATATTGATATTGACAATGTCTTTCTAATCAAATCATATTCAAAAATATGTTGCGTCGTTGAATTCATTTTGATATATCATTTTCTGATTTTATGGATATAATGAAGCTCTTAGCTTGCCGAATTATACATTCTTGACAATCACTCTATTTGTAGCCTCTTTATTGCAAGTAAATTGCTCAATAAACATGTTAATAGAAGGGTGTTATTTTGTATCTTTTTCTTCGTTTAAAAGTTTCTTTCAAAATTTTTTATACTTCAGACACCTTGAGATTTTTATATAACCTTCATTGTCTAGTAAGATGATAATTATTCATTATATGCATTAAATTTTTTGCATATGTGTTCAAATCAAAATAAACCACATTGCAGGAGAAAATTTCCCCAATAATGTGAGCACTTTTGCAGAAAAATCTTTATGCTCCAAGGCACAAGTCGTACTTGATACCTTACGGTTATACCATCGTATAATCATTTATTTGTACCCATATGATATTATACCTTGATTTATTGACTATCAGTCTAAACGTCACTTTTCTTATTGAAATAAAATATACTTGAATTTCACATTTCATATTAGCCAAACATTTATATGTACATATTATATGAAAATTGATTCAAGATCCTCGTCCTGATTTATATCACTGAGTGTTACTTCATATTAAAGATATCGTCGTTGGTTATTTGATATGGATCTAATATGACATATCTTATCGAGATCTCTTCATTTTTCATTATTTCAGGCACCTGAATCTTTTTCAAAATTTTATGAACTGTTATGTTGTTGTGATCCTTTAAAGTACTTGTCTCATTATCATGACCAATTTGATCATTTTCTTCTCTCCTTCCTCAGAAAATTTTATATTTGAAATTGATTGCTCTATCACAATTCAAGCATATCATAGACTTTGTCCTTCAAGGATTTCTTATTGATGCATTTACAGCTAAATTATGACATAATGTTAGTAAACTCATCTACAATTGATTTGCAACACTATGCAAATGATTTTTCCCTTGAACTTTTAATTCACATTTTCTTTTCTAATAATGATCTAGATAATTCACAGTTCACCGTTGATCACATAATTTTCAGCTGTCAATCATCTCTCCCAATAATGTTAGAAATTCAAACATTTATTCTCAACCTTATTTGGGAATTCATCTATATGTGTGTGGTAGATTAATTAAATTATAATCATAGATGAAAATTGTTGGTTTTGTAGGCTTGATGCGTACTAGTGTTGCTATATGTTAAATAAATTCATCTCATATTAAATTTCTTTTGGGAGATTTGTTCTCGTAACTATTGATTTAGTATAGCCGGAGGCATACAAATTTTACTAAATCAACTAGTATTATCAATATAATTTTATAATTTGAATCTATACATTTAATATAATAATTGGACAAACAACCTTACAAAAATCAATTTGCAAGTTGATAACAAGCACACATTTTGTCATACTATAGATGTATTATCAAATCATAAAAGTAAAAGGTCAACATGACAAGTGAAAGGACTCGTATTCACCTATTTATATTTTTCAATTAATTTTAGGGAATACAATCCCAACCTAAATTGGTAGAATGATAATTTAATCAGAAGAACAAACAACACATTATGCTGGTTGAAGAATATTTTATTTATTATACATATAACCACCTGAATTCTCAATTTATTTTATGTTACATTTGAATCCAAATGGTCAACTAATTATGTCAAGTGATATCTTCTAGTTTACTATTGCATGCGAGCGCCATCATCATGCTCATATTTGTATACAACAAATAAGAGGGAAATAATTGTTTACGTAAATACTTATAATTCACTTGATTGTAATAATCTGAAGATATTAAAATCTTCTCCTTATAGTCTCAATATAATAATTTTTCTTTCAATCCTCTGAAACTTAAAAGGTTTTTCTTAAAACTTTCTATAACCCCAATATTAAAGACAATTTCATTCCTCTTTATAGTAATAAATTAGCTCTTACAGAACTTTCAATCAATTTTGTATACTACAAAAAATTTCACAACACCATTATTATAGTGACTTATTTCTTGACAACCAATTGCAATTTTTTATCGTCACACAACAATATTTATTTTAATCATGACCACAATCTCAATTGCAAATAACTATTTCTTTCTTTTGCCCTTCGGTATTTCATAATAAAAGTGTACCACAATATTTGTGATGCATTCAAAGTACATGATCAAATGACCATTTATGTTAAACATTTTTTAATTCTCTCAAACTTACTGTTAATGTAGTATGTTATACTTATCCAACCATACGTGTTCCTTATCTATACTTTTATCATATTTTGGAACATTCACCTTTAAGAAGGGGTAAATATTCATAATGCTTATTACAAGTCACAGTCCATTCAAGAAATTGTCACCACCTAAGTCTACACTCTGAATGTGGCCGACACTTGAGAATCAATGTTAGTCCCCAAGAGAACCCCCATCCTGGATGATTACAAGCGAAAGACTAACTCTGTCACATCCGGGTTTACCCCCTAGACGTAACTGGCGTCTTCATTCACTTTAAGGACTAAGACAAGCCTCTTAGTCATACATCATTGCATACATCGATTAAAAATACAGAAGAATTTAAAACTTTTCAACTACTTCTAATCGGAGGTTTACATAGACCTCTACATACACGTAATCATAATAATGTCGAGTATACATAGACTCGTTCGTATAAGAAGATTACATAGTCTTCTACTTTTATTTCACACACTTATATAGTAAAGAAATAGAGTCATAAATCTGTCTCATCTCATATACCATCCAAACAAGGACAATAACATTGGGCATAGCCCTACATCAATAAAAGTAAGCCGCGTATAGGCTTTATACAACTATGTCTCAAATAGGAAATAGAGTCAATACAAAAGTTGTAGTAACTAAGTAACTTCACAAAGAGAGTATTGGCATCGTCCTCAGGGAAAATGAGGACCTACTACTTGGATGATAGCATATCCAAGTATTCTTTCAAATCAACTTCAACGACTGGAACCTAAAATGTTTGGGAAAAAGGGAGATAATGGGGTTAGTACGCCACATGTACTAAGTATGAGACCATATGCACAAATACCAACAAAGTATGCTAGAAAGGGACATTTAATGAAATCGTGTTATTTAAGCCAATCCCTTGAACATTCTAAACAAATTAATTATACCATATGCACGTCATCATACTTAAACCCATAATCTCATGTTACTCTATTATCACGTAATAATATCACAAACATGAATAAGTGTACACCACGTAAATACCAAAGCAAACCAACCATATATAATCCTTAAGTACCCAGAAGTGCAATGACCAAGCAAAGCCCCATAACCCTACTTAATCAAGTAACCCACCAAAGATCACAATTAGCAATTCACTTCACATAGCATAGTCTTCCATCTCATATACTATTCTTTGTTTAACAATGATAACCAATTTCATATTCATAAGTATCTCATTCAACATATAAAGTCATTTACATTATATCGTCAATA
This sequence comes from Solanum lycopersicum, assembly GCF_036512215.1. NCBI lineage: Eukaryota > Viridiplantae > Streptophyta > Magnoliopsida > Solanales > Solanaceae > Solanum > Solanum lycopersicum. The sequence goes on from NC_090806.1 coordinate 26,279,728, forward strand.
ATATACATAATATTAACTTCTCGAAGCTTCTATCAAGGCAAACTAGTGCAAGGCATAGGTAGAGTCCCATACCCATACCTAAGCTAAAGTCAAACCACTCAAGTCACTTCAATTAGTCTATACTTGATTCATTCATTTTAGTTTAGGAAACTCTTGCCTTAAACGATATAGACCACATGAGTTAATGTGAAATCCGGTGTCATGAAACCTTATACCGATGGAAGGTGGTCTACCAGCCAGGTAGAACCAAACATAAACGTAGCTATCTAGGTGGATCAACTAGCAAGTATTTTATGGTGGCAACATAGTTTATGGAGCTTAGGGAATAAATCAGGGAAATATCAACTCTACACCTTACCTTGGGTCATGTGGCTATCCACCCCGTGAGGACCGTAGTGAACCCTACCTTTCTTATATAAGAATATGTCACCCCCTCGCATACAAACTCACTCGGTGCTAAACTAGGTCCCTTTATTGAAATACCTTTAGTATTTTTGTAATCACGACTTAGTTTAGGTCAGGGTCTAACCCTTGTATAACCATCATCATCAATAGCTCTATAAGAATTGTATGAGTGTAAGTCCTTTCATCACAATCCATATAAGTGAGGTTAACACTTTAGCATTTCATAACATATTAAGGCACATTGATAGTTTTCACCATCCTTATAGCACATACACCTTAATCTAGCTCATAACATAGTCAAGACATTTCAATTCAGCATCATACCACCCTATAATCTTAATATAAGGTATACTCCAATGTAATGTCATAGCTTAACAACAATTAATCCTAATTGGAAATAAAGATAGAGATTCTAAGACTTACCAAGTCTTTCTTATAGTTTACCATCAAGCTCTTACCATCAATCCATAAATCAACCCAACTTGGGTATTAACATCATCACACAATGATAATCAATATAATAACAAGGTCAATTGTCTCTATAACACAATTCATATTTATATATCACAACTTGAGACAAGATACATAGTCTAATTTCACATTATAACTCATAACCTTAATCACATATCAAGAACTATCATGACAGAACTATAATTCATCTTAAATTAATCATAATAACACCATAGGATAGTAATCTAATCAAAAACTAACTCAATTGAATGATTACAATACAATATAAGTCGAGATCAGTACCTAGGGTTAGGGGTAGAGGATCATCTTCTTCAATTTGACCAAACCATCAATAATTACCAAAAAAAGGTTGAATTACCTGTAAATATACTCAATATAACCCTAAGAATCCACTAACAACTCAATAAATTACTTCAATTTCATAATTGAATGAAACCCATAAGAAAACTCAACTTTTTGAAATCCATTTCGAAGGAACCCTTTGAGGAAAGGATATCAAAGGTTAATAGAACCCATACCTTAATGTTTCTGAACAATTTTATGAAGAATCCACCCTTTTCCATCCCCCAAACCCTTGTTCTTGCTAGCCTTCATTGGTGGGTTCTTGTAGAGAAAGAAATAAGAGAGAAGGAATAGAGTTTATTTTGAGAGTTGGCTTTAGGTTAATGAGGGTTAAGGGTATTTATAGAGGGTCTTAATTAACTTAATTAGTTTCCCTTTAATCACTAACTAACCCTTAAACCACTTAATTAATTAAATTAAATCATTAAAAATTCATCAGTGAAATTTGACCCTCACCGACGAGACCCTTTCGACGGTCCGTCGGTGGGTCGACAGACACCCCCTCTCCATCCTGCACTTCCGTCATCTCTATCAAAGATTTTGCAGGCGAGGTTTCCTCCAAAATTTCTAAGTATGGAATGACAATGGCCTCGACGCCCCATCCCCCGTCGTCCCCTTCCGCGGAGTGTAACAATAGCTAGGTAAAAAAGGGCCTTCACAAATCTTTCTAAGTGTGGGATGACGGTGGCCTTCGATTCCCCATCGATCCACTTACGAACCGTCGTCTTCCCCGTCGATGCACACTGCCAGTCAGTGTTGCATCAAGCTGCAGGGGTTCTCCTAAAGGGCCCTTAGTTGGTCCTTGGGTAGTTGTACCTAGACGTTCCAATCATGAAACAACTAAACACCCATTAGCTACCTTTCGACATTCATACATTTTGCACTTCTAAAAATTAGTAAAAAGGCTAAGGCACACTAACATCTCTTCGGACCAACTTCCCGGACGTCTTTGGAAATTTGGTTCTTAAACCTTCTAAATGACCTATATTCATTAAAAATGGACTTTGAAATAGTGTTTAGACTTTATGCCACCTATGTTAGGCTTTACCATGAGTCTTTGATTTTGAAGGTGTTACAAACTCAAGCATACAAAATCGTATAACCGAAATAAACATTTAAAAACAATTTATTCAATCTCAAAAATTTTCAAAATATACTTAATATCAAACATAAGCTTAAATAAGATACCTGAAAATGGAAAGACTCTCCAAAAATCTATGTATATAAAGCCTCTACTATTAAGAAATGATGGGGAACAAGACCCACAACACCTCAAAACTACTAATTTGAAAGTAGGTGTCATGTCCTTTGAAATACAAGGAGCCTCACAAAACCTAACTTAAATGTAGAGTGATCTCAACGAAGCCCTTGTTGATAATCATAAATACTTAAATCCGCAGTATAAAAGGATGTAGGTCGAATGACATTAGTACATGAAATGTACGATTATGTAATATAGTTGAGTAAACAAATAACTGAACTGAATGACATAAAGCAACTCAACTGAATCAATACATGAACATGAAGTGAAAATCATTTAAGTTTTACGATAAAATATAAAATGAAAGCAATATGAAAATAATATACTTTACTAAAGGCAATTTTCTCTAACTGACAACCAGTACTATGAGCCCATCAATGCCACAACGTTCCATCGAACGTTGGAAGGGTCCATCCGATATTTTGTTAGGTATAGGATACTATCGTGACTATGGATCTATCTAATTGGCCTTCTTAGAGGTATTGAGGAGTCAATGAAAAATTAATGTTGTCCTATACTACGCTGCCTATGAAGTTCTATATGACTTTCAAATAATAAAACACTGACCCAATTTGCTGCTCGATACTACTCTCGAAATAATTAATATTAACTTTGTTAAAAATTCATCCATTATAAAAAAATGAACTTCTCACATTACTTGAAATACTTTTTAAAAGATCAAACATGTTTACCTTCTCAAAAACATGTACTTATGAACTTATCTTTTAAGTCGAATAATTAAAACGAGTACATATATGTATACATATAAATAAAATAACATTAGAAACACTTAAGTCTTTATAAAAGAGAACCTTTAAGCTTTCTCTCAAAAATCATCTTTACTTTCTCAAAGCCCAGTTTAAAACTCAAGTATTGCTTTGAAAAACATCTCAAGGTTTATAATGCCAAATAGTTTTCATATTGAATTATAGACATGAACAAATCAACTCAAAGACATCAATAAAAAAAATACAAACTCAATAGTTAGGAATGAAATTTCAAAAGAATCAGGAACTCAAGAACTCAAAATCAACTCAACTTAAGAATACTCAACTCTAGGGGTAGAATCCTCAATTTCACTTTATTAATTTGAAAGTAGATGTAGGGCGTGAGGACGAACTTGTCCAATACTATGTAGCCTTACATACCTGGAAGGATAAGGTTCTTGAAGAATCTTGAAGAAAAACTTAATTAGAAGTCTTGAAACCTAGCTTGAAGGTAAACAATATCAATAAACCTTTCCTGAGATTCTTGAAATTTGAATTGTAAAGAATGAAATTTGTAGAGAAAGACTTACCTTAAAAGAGAATCTTGAAAAATATTGAAAGAATCTTGAAAAAAGATTGAAAGAATCTTTAATGAAGTCTTCTACTTTGATTTTTCTTCAGGGTTTTGTCTTAGGGTTTGGAACTATAAAGAATGATGGATTAAGAGATTAAAATCTAATTTCTTTGGTCTATAATTAGTCAAGAAATTGATTTAGGATTTTCTTGGAGGTAAAAAAACAAAAAGACCCTTTTTAGTGTTTTCACGTGGACTAAGTCGTCACTACACTATTTAAGTTAGTAAAATGATTATAACTTTTACTCAGAATTGAGATTGATACAAAATTGGTGACGTTGTAAAGTACATTAAAATACCTTTAGATTTATAGATTATGAGACACGTAAATCTTTATAGTCTAAGAGATATGATCGTTTAATGTTTAACAAAGTAGAATCTTACATCAAAACTTTAAAAAAAACATAGAAATGAATTGAATGAACTCTCTTCTAAAACCTAGGCCAATGTGGATTTATGAAAACTGACCCAAATTAGACTTGCCCCCAAAATATTACTAAAGTTCATTTTAAGCTGATTGGGTAAGGTAAAGACCAAAATACCTTTCATATTTTCATATGACATTCCTTTTTTGAGCAACCCGACTTCAAATGGGTATATCTTCCTTATACAAGTTTGAAAATAAGCAAACCTAATGGTTTTGGAAAGAGGATTCAGAGATCTTTCATTTGACATCTTATGGTCTCCTAAATCGTCTTCTAATAAAAGTTATGGTCATTTGAAGCTAACCCCAAACTTAGAAGATCCTAGGAATGACTTGAAGAAATTCTCTTTAGTCCTTTTTGGAACTCAAGGTGCTTCATCTAGTCACTTTAACACCTAAGAAAATTTTAAATTTCTCCAAAAAATCTTACTCTCAACGAAGAAGGTATCATTCGACCTCAAATGACAGTTGGACTAGAGATGGAACGGGGCTACTCTTACTATCTCCTTTGAATCGCGAACTTCCTTGATAGCACAGGTTGGGCTGATTCGTATCAAGATTTGGGATCTTTGATAGCACCTAAGTCAAGAGCGATGCTATTGTGAACATAGTCACACTCTCTCTGAAATTACCTTATCTGAAATAAAGGAAATCTAGGCATTAAGTAAGAATAGGAATACCCTAACTCATTTGCTGCAACTCATAGCTCCCACAAAGGTACATGAGTTCTCTTACTAAGGTCTGATTCTAACGACACACTCTTGTTGTATTCAAGTATAACCCAAATTCAAAAGTTCAGGTTCTATACCTCGATCGATAGGATATCTCATCCCAAGAATATTACTCTTTACCACCACATTTAATAAACATTGGGATCATCTCAATAATCACCTAATGTTTAACAACAACACCTTCAAGCTTGGTACTCTAACAACTCCATGGACTCCTACTATCCCACTCCATAAGAAGTTCTCGTTCCTTTATCATCTCTACGGTATCAACTAGAATTTCCTGCCAAACTACTCAAAACCAACTAATGACTCTTATTCAACTATTTCTCATAGAAAATCTTATCCTCCTCTTCCTTCTTATTTATAACCTTAGGTGTAATTATCATACCATAATTATCACGATGAGAACATTAATCTTATTCTTGTAACTTCACTCCAATACTAAAAGGGCCTCTGCAGAGATATCTCCTATACTCTTTGAGCTCCTTACTATCTTATTCTCAACACTTGACTTGATTTCTGATCTCATCATCTCCCCCTTAGTTCTAAAGTGGACATTTGAAAGCTATGGACCTATTCCTTTTTTTCTAAACTAGTCTATATACCCTTTTAACAACTTAAGTACTATTTGCCCACTTATAATACCTCATTACATAACAAGTTCTATAACATTTTTAACATCATGACCCTCTTAAACAAATCATAAGACTAGATTATATTTATCATTTCATGAATACTCGGTTCTCTTATTCAATTCATGTACTTAGTCTCCTCTAATAAGATGGCACATCAACATCGACTCTATTCTGGTTAAACGATGTACTCTATGTCATTTTGACTGGAAACTCTTCCTTTTATGACGAATTCCCTACAACCTTATTATTCCTTATTCTACTCATAAAGGAACTCCTAGCTTATAACTTATTGGCTGCATAATTCCAATAACATAATCCGACCCCACCACTATCTCTTTTCTGTATATTCCTATACCTCTAGATGCTTACCTCTAACTCTTGGAACTTTTACTACTACTGCTTATAATCTCATCTTATGCTACCTTTTCGATGAAAATACTATCCAAGATCTAAATATAATTTCTCATAAGGATCTTAACTGAAACATGGCTTAGAGAAGAGAGTATATTTCGCTTTCAGCTTGAACACACAATTCATATGAACATGCACACATTCATTTGGAACTCTACACTTAACTCAGTAATGGGCTTCTCTCAATCCCCGCTGGATTCTCATGACTTCCTCAATATTTTGCTAAGAACAACTCATCGATAAGGATCTTACTTTGCTTTTCAACCACCTATAGTATGAGAGGTAGTCGAATGGGTATGAGAATGCACAAGTTAGAATAAGTATCTATGACATAGATCTATTGCACAATTAAGAGTATGAATGAAGGGAAGTATTTCCTAAATATCTATGATCCCTCATATATAGAAGTGGGGCCCTCTCAACTATAAATAGGATCCTACTTGACACGACTTCATCGACACCCTACGACACTTGCACTATGTGCTCTGATACCAAATTTGTCATGATTTGAGTCTACACCCTAAACGTGACTGAATCTCGAGAAACATTGTTGGTCCCCGAGCGGAGCCTCATCCTGGATAACTACAAACTAAAGACTAACTCAAGCATGCAAAAACTTAAAACTTAAATAAACATTTAAAAACAATTTATTAATCTCAAAACATTGTTGAAAATACCTAGTAAAAATACGTTTAAATAAAATGTTTGAAAACTAAGACTCTTCTAAACGGTCAATCTATGAAACCTCTACTATTAAGAATGGATGTTGAGACAAGACCCACGACTCCTAAAAACTACTAACTGGGAAGTAACTGTGAAAACCTGTAGAATAGAGGCTCACTAAAGTTATCCGGAGTGTAAAGTGAGGCTCACTAAAGCTAAAAGGATGCAAGTCGAAAGACACTAGTACATGAAATGTACGAGTAGGCAATATAGTTGAGTAAACGAATAATTAAACTGAACAACTAAAATCAACTCAACTGAATCAATATATGAACATGAACTGAAAACCATTTAAGCTCTATAATAAAATATAAAATGAAAGCAATATGAAAATAATATACTTTAATTTTTGGGACTTTCTCTTGTTGATAAACATTACCATGATCCTAGCAATGGTACAATGTCCCACCGTACGTTGCAAGGGCCCATCCTATAATTTGTTGGGGAATAGGATGATATCGTGACTATGGATCCATCTAATTGGCCTTCTCAGAGGCGGTGACGAGTCGCATGAAAAATCAATGATATCCTATCCTCTGGTGGCTACGTAGTGTGTGTGTGTTTATATATATATATATATATATAACATTAGGAATTCTTAAACCTTTATGCAATAAAACCTTTAAAGTTTTTTCTCAAAAACTCATCTTTACTTCCTCAAAACCTAGTTTAAAACTCAAGTGTTGTCTTTGAAAAACATCTCAAGATTCATAACTCAAAATAGGGTTCATGCTAAATTATAGATATGAAAAAATCAACTCAAGGATCTCAATAACAATATAGAAACCCAATACTTAGGAACAAAATTTCAAAAGAATCAGGAATTCAAGAACTAAAAAATCAACTTAGATCAAGAATACTCAAATCTAGGGGTAGAATCCTAAATATTTACTAATTTGAAAGTAAATGTAGGGTGTGAAGCATAACTAGTCCAAACTATGATAGTCTTACATACCTGGAAGAATAAGGTTCTTAAAGAAGAATTAGATTAGAAGCCTTAATGTAACGACCTGTTTAGTCGTTTTGAGCAGCAGATTTTAATTCTGGAAAAGCTGTCTTGGTCGACAGACCCCACGACGGACCGTCGTAGGCACGACGGACCATCGAGGGTGTCTCGTTCCAAAATACTTAGAATTCTAAAAATTGAGTACTGAAATCGACTCTCTGAACTTCGTGACGAAGTGACAGGACGGACCGTCACAGGCATGATGGGCCGTCACAGACCCTTCAGTAAATTTCAGTCTCTGAACTCTGTGACGGGAGCAGCAGGACGGACCATCGCAGGCACGACGGCCCGTCACAGGCTGCGTAATCCCAGGCTGGGTCGGATTTCTGTAATTATTTTAAGGGGCGTTTTGGACTTTTCCGGCTTATAATTATAAAGTTAGTGGTTTAATATTAATAACTCAATTACTTGGGGGTTAAAAGAGGTAACCTTGAGTAGTTAGTGGGTTAAACTCATCATCTTTCATACGTAATTATATGCTAATTAGGGTAAAAGAAAGAGGATTTGAATAAGAAAAAGAAAAGAACAGAAAAAGAGGGAGAAACGATAGAGAGAGAGAGAGGGAAACAAAGAGGAAAGCAAAGATCTTGAGGAAATTGCTTGCTTGATCACGAATCTTCGGTGGAGGTAGGTTATGGTTTTTATACTATTCGTAGTTAACTCTTAATAGCGAATGATATGTGTTGGGTTGTATTGTAAAGTCGTCTATATGCTTAATTGTATGCTTGCATGAATGTGATTATATAATTGTGAGGAAATAAGCATGATGAAGCTATTGAATCCCAAATCTTGAAAACCCCTTGTTAATGATGATGCCTTGGTATAAAAGAAGGCTTGATGAACTAAAGTAATGAGATTGATGATGCCTTGGTATAAAAGAAGGCTTGATGAACTAAAGTAATGAGATTGATGATGCCTTGGTATAAAAGAAGGCTTGATGAATTAATAGAATGAGATTAGTGGAGCGGGTGTCACGAACTGACACGTAGAATTAGGGGATCGGGTGTCACGAATCGACACGTAGAATTAAGGGATCGGGTGTCACGAACCGACATGTAGAATTAGGGATCGAGTGTCACAAACCGACACGTACAATTAGGGGATCGGGTGTCACGAACCGACACGTAGAATTAGGGGATCAGGTGTCACGAACCGACACGTAGAACTAGGGGATCGGAGTGTCACGTTCCGACACATAGTAGTAGGGGAGCGGAGTGTCACATACCGACACAAGAATAAAGGTGATGAATCTTGAAAGATGTTAATATACTCAATCTAATGAACCTAATTCCCAAATGAGTATGGTATTGAGGCTTGAGTCCTCATGTGTGAACTTGGCGGTACTTATTAACGATTATAGTACTTGTTGTTGCTACATGTTGAGTAATGTAGTTGATTTTATATTATTACTTGATATATATTGTTTTCTATTTTGAGTTGGATGATTATATCTACTCAGTAACCGTGTTTTGTACTGACCCCTACTTGTATGTTTCTTTCTTTGTTATCTGTGGAGTGCAGCAAACGTGCCATCGTCTTCAACTCAACCGCAACTCTAGCCAGTCTTCATTACACCAGATTTCAGGGTGAGCTAATGCTTCTAGCTTGGACTGGATCTTCCTCTTCATGTCTTGATGCCTTGAACTTCCGGCACAGACTAGCGTTTTACTTATTTAAGCTTTTTCGATACTCTTAGATTAGTAATTTGAGGATAAATGTTCTTGTGATGTTGACTTCCAGATTTTGGGGATAATGATAAGTGTTTGAGTTTTTAGAAGTTATTTGATTTATTTTGTTAATGAGTTTTAAGTCTTCCACAATGTATTTAGTTCATTATGTTTGAAATGATGGGGTTTATATTGGTTGGTTCGCTCACATAGGAGGATAAATGTGGGTGCCACTCATGGCTCGATTTGGGTCGTGACACTTAAAACCCCAACTTTAAGGTAAACAAGCAAGAAAACCTTTCTTGAGATCTTAAATTAGTTTCTTGAAATCTCTATAGCCAAGATTTATGATTTTCATTTGTGATTCATAATTCTATGGAGGAATTTGAGTTGTAAAAATGAAATTCTTGAAGAAAAAGATACCTTGAAGAAGAATCTTGAAAAAGATTGAAAGAATATTGAATGGAGTCTTCTACATTGATTTTTCCTTAGGGTTTGAGAGAAAAGAGAATAATGGATTGAGAGATGAAGATTTGATTGGTTTGGATCTTTAATTAGTCAACAAATTTGTTTACGATTTTCTTGGAGGTAAAAATATATTTTTAAAAAAACCTTTTTCATGTCGTCCCGTCGACTAATTCATCACTGCAGTGTATCAATTACTAAAATGGTTATACTTTTTACTCAAAAATGGAATTGTCACAAAATTGATGGTTGTGGAAAGTAGATTATAATACCTTTAATTTTATAGGTTATGAGCCATATAAAGTATTATATTCTAAGAGATATTATCGTTTAAAGTTGACCCAAGCAGAATCTTACATCAAAACTTAAAAGAACTTATAAATAACTTGAATGAACTATCTTCTAAAACCCTAAGCGTATTTGAATTATAAAAACTGACCCACATCATATTTGTTCCCAAAATATTACTAAAATTCATTTCAAGTTTGGTTAAGAAAAAGATCAAAATACCCTTAATATATTTGGGTAACTTTCTTTATTTGGATATTCCAACTTCAAACGAGCATATTTCTCTCATACGAGCTCAAAAATTAGCAAACTCAGCGTCTTTGGAAAAAGGATTTCAAGGTCTTTTATTTGATATATTTTGGGTCTCCTAACTCACCCAGTGCTAAAAGTGATGGTCATTTGAAGTTGATCCCAAACTTAGAAGAACATAGGAATGAATGGTAGGAACTCTCGTTAGTTATTTTTTGAACTTAAGGTGCTTCATCTTGTGTCCTTAACACCTAAGAAAATTTTAAATTCGTCAAAATAATCGTACTCTCAACGAAGAAGGGTTTGAGTCCTAACTCAAAAATATTTTGAGATTTTACAAAAAAGGACTTATCATTTATATGTGCTTCATAAATTTGCATTATAAGCACTTTGTCATACCTTTGAAAACATCATATTATCCTGACACACTTCAACATCACTTTGGAAGGTAAGTTCACCATTGTATCTTTTTTTAAAAAAATGAAGGTGTAGACATTGAAATTTTGTGGGACTCTATAAGATGCGTTCAATTCGAGTTGAGACTCTACAAACTGTGTTCAACTCAGATAAGGATTCTTGGATGTTACTCAACCCTAAACCCTAGTTTGTGCCTATATAAAGGATACTAATTTCCCTTAAAAGGCATCTCGAAAAATCCACAAAGAGATCAAGATCTCGAATACTCCACAAATTGATGGGTTATTCATATAGAGAGGTCAAATCTAAATCATCCTAGTTCGAGAAATATGCCACTAACGGCCCTCGAATCATAGATAAATCATCTTAGAGAGTAGAATCAAGGGAGGAACAGATTTATACTCACAATCTTGATGAAAAATCACGTTTCTTCATATTTTATTTGTATGGTTTATTTATTTTCCATATGTTTAAAATTTATTGCAAATAAATTGGCACGCCCAGTGGGACCAAATTTGCCCTTATTCTCTTCTCTCTTAAATCAAATATGAAAATCTAAAGTTGCAAAGGTGGAAGAATGAGTACTTAAAGCCTCGTCTTTGAGTTTCATAAGTATACCCTCCGTCAAGCCTTGAAGCAGCGGGGATTTGTAGACATTGAAATCTTGTGGGACTCTACAAGATGCATTTAATTTGAGTTGAGACTCTACAAACTGTGTTCAACTCAGATAAGGATTCTTGGAGGTTACTCAACCCTAAACCCTAGTTTGTGCCTATATAAAGGGTACTAAATTCCCTTAAAAGACATCTCGAAAAATCCACAAAGAGATCAAGATCTCGAATACTGCACAAATTGATGGATTATTCATATAGAGAGGTCAAATCTAAATCATCCTAGTTCGAGAAATACGCCACTAACGACCCTCGAATCATAGATAAATCATCATAGAGAGTAGAATCAAGGGAGGAACAAATTTGTACTCACAATCTTGATGAATAAAATTACGTTTCTTCATATTTTATTATATGGTTTATTTATTTTCCATATGTTTAAAATTTGTTGCAAACAGAAGGATTTTTACAAAATTTTAAATTATTAGGTCGCACAATGACCACGAGTTCAATGACCTTTCACGCCATTATGATGATAATAATTACCTTCAAGGACTATTTGGAGAATTCATAGTCTTTTTCCTATTACAATTACCACAATAATAACTATTTTAATTATGCCCTTAATGACCTTATTCATACATGTCATCACTTGTCATCTTTTAGACTTATTATTCACTTATACCATATTCATATGATAGAAACAATTGATTTGATTTCAAACTTATTATGTACTGCTACCACATTCACTTTAGGGAATGAAGCAAATTCAAATGGAGCAAGATTCATGACATCCCATCAAGAGCATATTAATTTTCCCAATTATCTCATCAATATAATGCTTTGAGACTTGAAACACAATGTCTTACTCGTAAGTCGTAACAAAATGTTTTAGGCCATAATTCGTTGAAATTTTAATTCAATATATTATCATTTAGGAGCATCAGGATTCAAATCGATATCTTATCCTCTAAGTGCGATAAATCTTAAATCTACCATCTTACTCTCAAATATTTTTCATTATGGTGCATCCAGACTTTAACCTGGTGTCTTACCCTTTTAACGTGATAGTACTTGAATTCACCGTCTTACTCTCAACCAATGGTATGACAAGCCAATATACAACATGACTCACCCTTTGAGTCTTTCAAAAAATCAAAATAAAATTCATAAAATATAATAATTCCTATCAACTAATGTCATTGACAATATAAGTAATTATAATAGGGAAAATATAAAATTTACCCTCCGGATTAGCACAATCAAAATAATATTCAAATTCATGCTACTATGATTTTATACCTTGTTTCATTTAAGAAATTTTTGTACAACATGTCATATTCAACCAATAGTAGTATATGTATTTGGTTCCTAGTCAAAGTTAGTGAACTAACACTATTGTATGGTAAAGTATCGTTTGATACTTATTTATAAATCATAAAATGATTTTACAAATTAAATACATGATTTTATGTTATATAATACCTTGATTGCAGTAGTTATAATTTTTTCTTCTTGATTCTCATAGCAAGATCAATCAGAACATGAGTTAAAGACAGGAGCGACTCAACGTGATTTGAGGCCTAAAATGAGATTTCAATTCTAGGCCTAATAAACAAACTTCATATACGTATTTATTAAGAATATATTTTTCTTACACTATTTAGATGTAAACTATTAGCATTTTAATATTATTTAATGCGTTATTAGTTTTAGGTAAGATTTTATCAATTTAGTATTAAAAACATCCTTTCAGTGAGGTAATTATTATATTAATTGTTACTCCCTCCGTCCATTTTTATTGTCATGTTGCGCTTTTCAAAAATTAATTTGACTAATTTTTAAAGTTAAATTAGATTACACTAATTCAACATTTTATATTAAAAAAAGATATCCAAAAACTATACGAAAAGTACAATACATTACGATTTTTGCATATCAATATGATGAAAAAATATATTATAAAATGTTAATCAAAGTTTTTATAATTTGACTCTAAAAATGGAAAGTATGACAATTAATAGTGGACAGAGCAAGTACAAAAAAACTTATCCACACTAGGTTTACACCTAATAAATGCAATTTTCATTATTACGTGATTTAATGAAGTAGAATGTACTATAAATTTATACACATGGCATGCATGTATTGTCTTGGTGTAAACACCCGGTACGAGTAAGTTTTATCCGAGGGAGTAACATAATTCTATAAGTAATAAGTTGAAAAATATTAAATAACGATAAGAGTTAGAACTATAGAATTTAACACAAGAAGTTGATGACTTGGTATACCCCATTTTAATATGCTAGTAGTAATGCTTGAAACTAAAATTTAAGAAAAAATAAAAAAGAATTTGTAATTCATTTTGTTCACCTCTTTTCACTATCAACTCTTAGTTTTAATAAAGTACAAAAGTTGTTAAAGTGGGTAAAATAATATATCATTTAAAAAATTATACTTTTTTAATAAATAATCAACTTTTGTATAGAAATTTCAACACATAAATTATTCTTAATAACAATTGGGGGGGGGGGCAAAAGCCTTATTTTTCAAAGCATAGAGCTGACACTTGTTAAAGAAAACTAAAACTCAATCTCGATTGGCTAGAGTCTCATGTTGATAATGTGCTATAAAATCAAGCTTTGAACAATAGAAGCACGAACAGATGAAAGCACGAAACGAAGATGAAGATGATAACTTTTCTTCTAATTCAAGTATGTTATACAAATGGTGAATGATATATATATTTAGGGGTTGTTTGGTCACTGGTTATAGTTATGCAGGCATTAGCTATGTTGGATTTAATTATGCAGGCATTAATTATGCAGGGTTTAGTTATGTAGGTATTAGCAATGCAGAGTTTAGTTATGCACTGTTTAGATATTACACTAAATGAATTATTAAGTATTGAATATTAAACTTGTAGTAAATTATAAATATATATTTTTTGTAAAATAATAATACATACTAATAAAATGTGAAATATATTGAATAGTATATAATGTTAATATTTAATTAGCATATGTACAGTTAAAAAATATACAATCAATTTCTAATATTTAAAAAATATTTATACTTGCATAAATCAATCAAAACGGTAAATATATAAAAAGAAATGAAAATAATCTATATATAATAAGGAATAAAAACAACACATGATTGATAAGAAACAACAAAGTTTCCAATTCAAAAAAATTAAAAGAAATAAAAATGGTCTAAATATAAAAAAGAAACAAAAACAACAAACTTAGGTACACAATAAAGTTTCCAATTAAAAAAATTTAAAAGAAATAAAAATGATCTAAATATAAAAAAGAAATAAAAACAACAAACTTATATATGTTATAAAGTCAAGCTCATAAGAATATAATAATAAAGAGAAGAAGACAAGAGAAGTATATAGAAGAAGAGGAAGTTTCTTATTATTCAAGTATATGTTAATCTTATTTGTATATCATACAATAGTGAATGAACAACCCTATTTATAGGTTGAGAAATCACTCCAAAAGTCACCATATTAAATATCATAATAAATAGATACATTCTTATCCAAAAAGGTTCATGAAACCTAGTGAATATGGATAGTTGTTCATGTACTTACTTTATGGACTATCCACTCATTCAATGGATTTATAACACTCCCCCTTGGATGTACGTAGATATTGTGCCTCGTTAAAACCTTACTAGGAAAATCCCTGTAGGAAAAAAATTCTAGTGAAGAAAAAAGAGTACACATATCTTTTGATACGCACTATTTATTGCCTCATTAAAACCTTGCCAGGGAAACCCAGTGGGAAAAAACCCCGATCAAGGGAAAAAGAGTGCAACGCGTATTATACTCCCTTGATTAAAACATCACTTAATTTCTTGTGATGATCTCCAATCTTCGTACATTGTGGTTGGTATATTCTGTTTCAAAGAAAATCACACATTTCCTGAATATGGTGTGTCATTTATCTCAACTAGACGCACTTTCGACTTGCTTTATGGAAGGCTTTTATTTCTGCGTAGTAACATTTGCTTTATTGATCTCCAGGATATTATTGTGCCTCCACATGAAAATAAATAGCGTGTTTGAGATCGTGCTTTATGCGGATCGGATAAATATTGTGCATCTGCATAAACAATCAATTTTGTCTTGGATTCCTCGGAATAGAATAAACCCACAACTATTATCCTTCGAGGATATTTAATCATGTGTTCAATACCATTTCAATGTCCTTTTATCGGGGAGAAACTTAATCTTGCCAGTAAATTTACTGCAAAACAAATATCTGGACAAATATTGTTAGTAAAATGCACTAGTGCCTTGATTGCACCAAGATATGCAATTTCATCACCAAGAAACTCTTCATCCTTCTTTTGAGATCAAATTAAATCATCATTTATGTCAAGTGATCTCATAATCATTGGGGTACACAATGAATGTGATTTATCCATATAAAATTGCATCAAAAATTTCCAATTGTGCACTATTAGACAAATATTTTATTTGTCCAATTACCAATCTATAGGTCAACACAAAATTCTGTCTTACCAAAACATTTTAATAAAACACAAGGGACAATTAGGGTCATTCTTTTGTACCCTTTTTTTTTCTTGACTATTTCAATCCATATAAGGAATCTTGAAGCTTTATTGAAAAAGTTTCTTTCAAACTTTTATATGCTTCAGACACCTCGATTGTTTTAAGCATTTTCATATAACCTTCATTGTCTAGCTAGACATTACAATTATTCGTTACATGCATTCAAGTTTTTTCGTATGTTGCCAGATCAAAACAAACCTCATTGCATCCACCATAGGAGAAAAACATTTCCAAAAATGTCAGGATTTTAGCGACAAATCTTTATGCCCCAAGGCACAAACCGTATTTGATATCTTACGGTTATACAATCGCATAATAATTTAGTCATACCCCCACTAACATTATACCTTGATTTATGGACTATCTGTCCATAACATCACTTTTGAAAGTGAAACAATATACTTGAATCATGCATTTTACTTGGCCAACCTTTTATCTGTCCACACTATATGACAGATTTGAATTCAAGATCCTCGTCACAATTTATATCATTGAGATCTACCTCATATCGAAGATACCGTCGATGGTTATTTGTTATCGATTCCAATATGACATAACTTATCGAGATCTCTTCTTTTTTCATCATTTTCAAGGTACCTTGACCTTTTCCGAGGTTTTATGAAGTGTTATGTCATGTGCTATTTTATAGCATTTGCCTTGTTATCATGACCATACTGATTATTTGCTTCTTCTTTCTTCAAGGAATTTTATATTTGGAACCAATTAATCTATGACGCTTTTGGCGTATCATAGACTCTGTCCTTCAAGGACTTCACACTGGAGCATTTGCAGCTGAATTATATCATAGGGTCAGTGCATTCATCTGGCAACTGATTTGCAACATTATGCAAATAAATTATCGCTTGAACTTTACGTTGACATATATATTTAACGAGGATCTAGATAATTCATAATTAAGCTCACACATAATTTTCAGCTGTCAAAATCATCTCTCCCCATAATGTTAGAAAATCTAACATTCATCCCAACCTTATTTGGGAATTCCTCTTTGCGAATGGTGGAGCAATTAAAATCATAACCACACATTTAACATTTTAGATGAAATTCATATGGTTCCTGACCCTGAATCAATTTTAATGGGGAAACCTTGTTGGCTTGATGCATACATGTGTTGCTACATGTTAAATAAATTTATCTCATACTAAATTTTATTATTTGGGAGTTTTGTTCTCATAACCATGATTTAGCTATAATTGAAGGCATACAATTTTTGCTAAATCAACCAGCATTATCAATATAATTTCACAATTTGAAACTGTGCTCTTAATTTAACAATTCGAGCAAACAACTTACAAACACTAATTTATAAGTTAACAATAAAGCACATGTGATCATCGCATAGATGCACCTATCATATAGTTGCAAATGATCCACATGGTAGGTGAATGGGCCCATTTTTACCTTTTTATATGTTCCAAAAACTTCTGGGGATTACAATCCCAACCTTAGCTGGTACAATGAGAACAAGCAACACAAGAGAATTCTTGAAAAATCTTTTAGTTCTTCATCATTTAATCCACATGAATTTTCAATTACATTTGCATCACATTTGAATCAGAATGGTCAATCGGTCATACCAACTAATTTTTATTTCAGTACACTTATAATTTATTTTAGCATGTGATTTCATCATCATGTTCATGTTTGTCTGCAACAAACAAGAGAAAAAGTGGGGTAATCTTTTACATAAATATTTATAACTCTCTTCAATTTTAGTGATTTATAGTCTCAATATTTATTTTCAATTCATCCGAAACTTAAAAAGTTTCTTTTGAGACTTAATACAATCCCAATATTATTTCTCTAATAATAACACAACTCGTTAGAGCTTGCAATTAATTTTGTGTACTATCACATATTGCATGGCACCATCCCTATGGTGAGAATCTCCTTCCAGGAGGAAATTATGTTATTATTGTCATGGTCAAAAATCATTACGAGCAGACGTCTTTCTTGCTTTACTTTTGTTGTACCATAGGTACACAACCAATGACAAATTTGTATTGCCACACAATAATGACTATAACCCTTATAGGCAAGAAGTATTTCTTTCTTTTTTCCTTTCGGTAGTTCATAATAAACATACCATAGTGACGCATAAACGTACAATACGATTAGTCATTCTACCAAATAAATTTATTTACTCTCAAACCTCCCGTAGAAGTGAGTTTTGACATATATCATTTTTTTTCAAACCTCCCATACAGGTGAGTTGTTGCATATATTCAATCCATAATGATTTTATCACATCTTGACCCATTCTCTTATAGAATGGTCGAACATTCAGATACTCATCAAAAGTTACATTCTCTTCAAGAAATGGACTAATCATTTATATGTACTTCATAAATTTGTATTATAAGTACATTATCATGTTTAAAAATTCATCATATTTCCATGACACACCTCAACATCACTTTGAAAGATCAAGTGTACCATCATTGTATCTACTTGTCTCATGATAGAGGATTTATAAACTTGTTAAATTATTGGGTTGACAACATTCACAAGTCTAATGACCTTTCATGCCATTTTGATAATAAAAATTGTCTTCACATTTTGAAGGACAATTTGAAGAACTCATACTGTTCTTCCTTTTGACATTACCACAATGATGACTATTATAATTCCGTCCCTTCATGCACTTTTTCATATCGTTAATCATTTGTCATCTTTCAGACTAATTATTTACTGCTACAATATTTATACGTAGAATGGAGCAAGTCAACATCAGATTTCAAAGTTATCATATGTTGCTACCACATTCTTTTCAAGGAATGGAGCAAATTCAATAGGACGAATTTCAAGGCTTTTCACCAAAGTCTTATTATTTTTCCTCAATCATCATTTTATCACCACTATGGTGCATTGGGACTCAAACTCAATGGCTTATCCATACAAGGAACATTAGGTCATAATTCTATCGGACTTGAACCCAAAATACATTATCATCACGGTGCATCAAAACTCAAATTGATGTCTTACCCTTTTGGTGCGATAGAACTTGAATCTATCGTCTTATCCTCAATTATTTTTTTCATTATGGTGCATACGAACTTTAACCTGATGTCTTACCCTTTTGGTGAGATGAGACTTGAACCCATCGTGTTACCCTTAACCAACGGTATAATAGACCGAAGTACAACATGACTCACCCTTTAAGTCTTTCAAAACAATCAAAATAATATTCAAACTCATGCTATTAAAATTTTATGCCTTATTCTATTTAAGAAATTTTGTGTAGCCTGTCATATTCAACCAATAGTAGTATATGTCTTCGATTCCTGATAATTGTTAGTGACTGAATACTATTTTATTCTAAATCATAAAAATATTTTATAAAATACATACCTGATTTGATGCAAATAATACCTTGATTCTCATAACAAGATCAACCAAAACATGAGTTAAAAAAAACTAAAACTCACTCTCAATTGGCTAGAGACTCGTGCTGATAACGCTTTATAAAATCAAGCTCATAAGAATATAATCATAAAGAGAAGAAAACAAGAGAAGTAGATAAAAGAAGAGGAAGTTTCTTCTTATTCAAGTATATGTAAATCTTATTTGTATATCATACAATAGTGAATCAACAACCCTATTTATAGGTTGAGAAATCACTTCAAAAGTCACCATATAAAGTATCATAAATAAATAGATACATTCTTATCCAAAAAGGTTCATGAAACCTAGTGAATATGGATAGTTGTTCATGTACTTACTTTATGGACTATCCACTCATTCAAATGGATTTATAACTGTCACGACCCAAAATCACGAGTCGTGATGGCACCTATGTTCTCAGCCAATAGGTAAGCCAACCAACATATTTTAACAAACTTAACAAGTTAATAAGTGAAAAGACAACAAATTTCCAAATCTCTAACACTGAGTTCTTTATAAGTACGAATGTCGAAAACTGATAAAAAATTACTACCCAAGAATTGGTGTCATAAGTACAAGAGCTTCTAGAATACGATGCAAGTCTGAAACTAAAATGACAAATCTAACTTAAGGGATATCCTGTCTGAATACTGAATAACAGAATATGTAAAGATAGAGGGAGGTGTGGGCCACGGAACAGCCAAGCAGCTCACCACAACTCCAAGAACTTCAAGCCGGACTCAATTTGCTCCACGAGATGTGCTCCTACTCGGAATCGAATCTGCACCACAAGGAGTGCAACAAGTGTAGTATGAGTACGAAACCACGTGTACCCAGTATGTCTCATTGACCGACAACGAAGAAGTAGTGACGGGAGTTTATACAAAAAAAATAAATTTGTAAATTATATAAGTATATATATATATTACACTCACTATTTAGGTTCCATCAATAAAGGTAATCAAACATCAAGTATTTTCCGAACACCAAACAAAACACATAATCATCAAAATAAATGATGTGATGAAATGAAATGCAATGTAACACCATGTAATGAATTGTCTCAGAATACCCAATACACACTCAACCGTATATACATGATACTCCTCGGAAATACATCGAGAGTTCATGACCCATGGGGGACTCGCGAGGTCCATATACCGACACGGACGATCTCCACGTGTCTGTGCGGACGATCTCAACGCACTATCATAATATCAAACAATTTTCGCACGGACGGTCTCCACGTGCCCAAATTACAATCTTAACATCTCACCATCCCCAGCACGGACGATCTCCACGTGCTCAACTTATACTCATTCTCATGTCTATGCATGTGCACAATATTATTTCAATAGAGGGGATGATGCATCTCAATCAATCAATATGAACATAATACATAACCACCTCAATTATCACAACTATACGGGTGAAATAAATAAAGCACAATCACACAAGGAATTCAAGTCAATAATATATCAGCTAATGCCCATATGCTTTGGCATTCTCAAATTTTAATCCACATTCTATAATAGAAATTTTCCTTTTTATAACACAGGTACTCGTACCAATGCCCGTCACACCATTGATACGAGACCACCACTTTTTCCCCCTTACTCCATTGTCTATTTTCATTTTTAATCTTTAATTAGGAAAACGTCCTTCAACAAGTCCAAAAAGTCTTAACATACCTTAGATGGCGAGCTTGTGCCACGAATCTTTTAAGATTTTTCCTTTCCTTTTCGCAAGATTTCGGAACGTTCCCAATCTACCAATTTTTCAATATTCGTAAGTAAGCAATTTTTTTGTAGACATTCAAATTATTATATGTCTATCATAGACGCTAAAACTCACTCATATTTTCAACAAATTCCAAATCTTGATATATATTGGTATGCCAATTTTTTTTCATACTTGCTAAATTTCAAGCCAAGAACTTAACTCTAACCTCTTCAAATGGACTAAAACTCAATGTTAGATCATATAGAATAACACCTAATAATTAATTACCATTCCCAATATATTAAAAACTAGCATTTTAATATATGAATAATACGTGAACCAAATTTCCACCCATTGGCAGAAGTGGAACGCCCCTCCCCTTTTCCCGTTTTTTTTTCTATTCGTTCTGCATGCCAATTAAAGCATTCCCCCATTGTTGGCACCTTTAAATTCTGAGGTGTGAGTATACCCACCCGACTTGAGCATAACTCCAAGAAGACAACCTCTGGTTTCAAGAAATTGATCACTGCCTTAACTTCTTGGCAGGATTCCGAAGAAACGTGAGCAGTGCTAACAACATACACATCGCGAATGCCTCCATTGGCAGAAGATTGTTTTTTTTTTCACATCTCCACCAATTCTCCCATTATCAATATAGCAATAATAACACAATCCAAAACACTCCGACAATATATTACTATATATAGAATTGAAAAGAACGAATATCTCATATCTTTACCTGAACAATGGCTATGATTTTTCTCCCTCTCGTTGGTCGCCTGTGGTAATGTTTCACCTCCCTACTTTTCGTTTTTCCTTTTCTTCTAAATAAGAAATTATTAACCGTGAAACTCCACTAACCTACTATCTAATTATTTATTTAATAAAAGTTTCATCAATTGGGTACTCATAGTTATCTAAAAGCTTAAAAATAACCCTTTAAATTTTCAAAAGGAGCCAAACTAGTCCTAGTTCTCGAAACGACCTAGCGGGTCGTTACATCACCTACCACTTAAACAAATGTTCGTCCTCGAACGTAAAAAGAAAAGAGCTAACCTGAACGCTCAAAGAGATGAGGATATTTACTCCTCATGTCTGCCTCTGTCTCCCATGTAGCATCCTCCACTGGACGATGCTTCCACTGAACCTTTACCAAGGCAATCTCTTTGGACCTTAGCTTCCGAATTTGCCTATCCAAAATGGTGATCGGCTCCTCCTCAAAAGTCAAATTCTGATCAAGTAAAACTGAATCCCATTGAATCACGTGATCACCACCCTGATGATACTTCTTAAGCATTGAAATATGAAATACAGGATGGACACTTGACAACCCAGGTGGCAAAGCCAACTGATATGCCACCTCACCAATACGCTCTACAACCTCGAAAGGACCAATGTACCTTGGACTCAACTTTCCCTTCTTTCCAAATCTCATCACACCCTTCATGGGTGAAACCTTAAGTAGAACCCTCTCTCCAACCATAAACTCCAAATCACGAACCTTCCTATTTGCGTAACTCTTTTGCCTGCTCTGAGCCATGAGAAGTCTATCTTGGATCAACTTGACCTTGTCCAAGGACTCCCTTAACAAATCTGTACCCCAGGGTCTAACCTCAAATGCGTCAAACCAACCAAATGGAGATCGACATCTCCTACCATACAAAGCCTCAAATGGTGCCATCTCAATGCTCGAATGATAACTATTATTGTAAGCAAACTCCACTAATGGCAAGAACTGATCCCAGTGACCACCAAAGTCAATCACATACGCCCGCAACATGTCCTCAAGAACCTGAATAGTCCTCTCAAACTGACCAACCGTCTGAGGGTGAAAGGCTGTACTAAGATCCACCCGAGTTCCCAACTCTTTCTGCATAGACCGCCAGAAATGAGATGTAAATTGAGTGCCACGATCTGAAATAATAGAAATAGGAACCCCATGAAAACGAACTATCTCTCGAATATAGATTTTGGCTAACTTCTCTGAATTATAGGTCGTCTGAACTGGTACAAAGTGTGCAGACTTAGTCAGTCGATCCACAATGACCCATATAGCATCAAACTTACCCAAAGTACATGGCAATCCTACCACAAAGTCCATAGCAATACGCTCCCACTTCCACTCAGGTATAGGCATCCTCTGTGTCACACCTCCAGGCTTTTGGTGTTCATACTTCACTTGCTGACAATTCAGACACTGGGATACAAAATCTACTATGTCCCTCTTCATACGACACCACCAATAATGTTTCTTCAAGTCACGATACATCTTAGTAGCCCCCGGATGAATAGAGTACCTCGAACTATGAGCCTCCTCCATGATCAATCTAGTCAAATCACCTGTACGAGGAACACATATATGACCCTTAATCCTCAAAACTCCCTCACTATCAAGAATTGCAGCCTTGGCTTCTCCTTTTAAAACCTTGTCCCTAATCTTACATAAATCACCGTCATCAAACTGTTGAGCTCGAATCTGCTCCAACAAGGATGACCTAGCCTCCATAAAATCCAATACCTTACCAGATTTTGAAATATCAAGCCTCACAAAGCTATTGGCCAGGGATTGGACATCCCTAGCTAGGGGACGCTCGCCAACCTGTAATATGGCTAGGCTACCCATACTTACCGCCTTCCGACTCAAGGCATCTGCTACAACGTTTGCTTTGCCTGGGTGATAAAGGATAGTCATATCGTAGTCTTTGAGCAACTCCAACCATCTCCTCTGCCTCAAATTTAGATCCCTCTGATTGAATATATACTGGAGACTACGATGATCCGTGAACACCTCACAATGCACACCATAAAGATAATGCCTCCAAATCTTTAATGCAAACACCATAGCCGCCAACTCTAAATCATGAATAGGGTAGTTCTTCTCATGAACCTTTAACTGCCTCGAAGCATAAGCTATCACCCTTCCCTTTTGCATCAACACACAACCAAGACCAACCCGAGAAGCATCACAATATACGACAAAACCCTCTCCCTCCACGGGTAGGGTCAAAATCGGAGCAGTAGTCAATAAAGTCTTGAGCTTTTGGAAACTAACCTCACATTCGTCAGACCACTGAAAAGTCACCTCCTTCTGTGTCAATCTAGTTAATGGAGATGCAATGGATGAGAAACCCTCAACAAACCGTCGATAATAACCTGCAAGGCCCAAGAAACTCCGAATCTCAGTAACTGAAGTAGGTCTAACCCAATCTCTAACCGCCTCAATCTTCTTAGGATCCACCATGATACCCTCCTTGGACACTACATGTCCCAAGAATGCTACCGAACTAAGCCAAAACTCACACTTTGAAAACTTTGCATAAAGCTTCTTCTCCTTTAAAATCCCAAGAACAATCCTCAAATGATGCTCATGTTCCTCCTTAGTTCGTGAGTATATCAATATATCATCTATGAAGACAATAACAAAGGAATCTAAATACGGTCTGAACACTCCATTCATCAAGTCCATAAAAGCTGCTGGGCATTAGTCAGTCCGAAAGACATCACCAAAAACTCGTAATAACCCTAACGTGTTCGAAAAGCCGTCTTAGGGATATCCTCCGCCCTAACCTTCAGCTGATGATAGCCAGATATCAAGTCGATTTTGGAGAAAACTGAAGCACCCTGTAACTGATCAAATAAATCATCAATACGAGGTATCGGATACTTATTTCTGATGGTTACCTTGTTCAACTGCCGATAGTCAATACACATATGCATAGATCCATCTTTCTTCTTCACAAATAACACTGGAGCACCCCAAGGAGATACACTTGGTCTAATAAAACCTTTGCTCAACAAATCCTGCAACTGCTCCTTCAACTCTTTCAATTCAGCCGGTGCCATACGATAAGGAGGAATGGAAATAGGCCGAGTGCCTGGCTCCACATCAATACGAAAATCAATATCACGATCTGGTGGAAGACCTGGCAAATCGGTCGGAAATACTTCTGAAAATTCACTCACCATTGGAATAGACTCAAGCATAGGAGTCTCAATACTAGTATCTCGAATGTGGGACAAGTACGTCAAACATCCTCTCTATACCAACTGACGAGCCTTAAGGAATGATATCACACCCTTAGAAGGATGACTAAGAGTACCTCTCCATTCTACTATAGGAATTCCAAGCATAGCTAAAGTGATGGTCTTGGCATGACAATTTAAAATTGCGTTGTAAGAAGATAACCAATCCATACCAAGAATCACATCAAAATCTATCATATCTAAGACCTTTAAATCTACATGAGTGTCATACCCCATCAAAGTAACAGTACATAAACGATACACTTGATCTACAACTACAGAATCCCCGACAGGAGTAAAAACACGTATCGGCAAATCAAGAGACTCACACAATATATCTAGACTAGGAGCAAAATATGTGGACACATAAGAATAAATAGAGCCTGTATCAAATAATACAGTAGATGGTCAATGACAAACCGGAATAATACCTGTGATAACAGCATCTGAGGCTTCAGCCTCTGGCCTACCTGGAAAAGCATAACAGTGAGAACGACCTCCATTAGATTGTGAACCTCCACGACCACCACCTCGACCAGAAAGAGAACCACCTCTACCTAAATGAGAACCACCTCTACCATTCTGTGCACCACCCCTAGCTGGAGGTTGTGCAGCCCTGGAAGTCGAAGCCTGAGATCCCTGATGTAAGCCACCACGTCTGGTCCTAGGGCAGTCTCTCACAAAGTGTCCCATATCACCACACTCAAAGCAACCCCTACGAGACGCAGGCTGATGAGAGGAATCTGAATGACCAGAATGCCCTCCACGAACTACAGGTCTAGAAAATGAACCCTGCGAAGTATGTATCGAGCTCGAAGAGTTTTGCCTAGCGTAACCAGCCTTAGACGCTGGTATAGCAACATGAATGGGTCTGCTGGACTGAGGGTGATAACCTCTGCCCAAGTAACCCCGACTCCTAGGCGGAGCACCACCATAATCACCTGAATAACGAGTCCTCTTACCCTCTCGCTGCTCAAATCCCTCACGCCGAATCATCTCCAAATCCTTAGCAGCATCTACCACTTTCTAGAATGGAACACCAGAAGCAGCAACCTGAGAAACTCCTAGACGAATTGGAATAATCAGCCCCTTAACAAACCTCCTCACTCTCTCAGCCTCTGTGGGAAGTATCATCGAAGCATGCCTAGCCAAGGCATGAAATTTACCCTCATACTCTGCAACTGACATACCATTTTGCTGCAAACCCTCAAACTCGGCCCTCTTGCGCTCCCTCTCACTGCGTGGAACAAATTTTGATAGAAATACTTGAGTAAACTCAGTCCAGGATAGTGGATGAGATCCAGCTGGCCTACTACTAATATAATCCCTCCACCATTGCTTAGCAGAGCCAGTCATCTGAAACGCTATGTAGTCAACTCCATGAGACTCCACTAATCCAAGATTATGCAACCTCTCATGACAACTAACTATAAACTCATATGCATCCTCAGCTAAGTCACCAGTATAAGTAGGAGGATTCATTAGTCTGAACCTCCCAAACATCTTTTGCTCATCAATAGTCATAGAAGGCCTGTTCACCAAATGTGATGTCATATCTGGAAACTCCATACTATCCAAACGAGGAGCTACAGCGGCAGCTGGCTGAAACCTAGGAGTCTGAGAATCTGGAGTTTGACCTCCAACACGGGTCTGTGAGCCATCAGAAGTGACAGGCAAAGCTCTTGTCTAGGCCATCCCCTCTAGGATTCCTAACATACGAGCCAAGGTATCTTGAAGCATTAGGGGGACAATAGTACTGGTTGGAGCTTGAGCTGGCCTATACCCCTCGACACGATCTTGCACATCCCCATGAATAACCTCTGCATCAGGAGGTACGGTCTTATCACGACCCTGAGTAGCTACTGGTACTTGAACATCCATAGGTGCTGCAACACGGCCCCTACCCCGACCTCGAGCTCGTCTCCTACCTCTACCTCGGACAGTGTTCCCAGAAGCAGGCGCAGGAATAGGATCCTGACCACCACTTGCCGATGTACGATTCCTCGCCATCTGAGAGAGAATGAGAAATCAAGATTATAATTTCTACAAGGTCAAGTGTGCATGATAAGGAATAAAAGAACAAAATATTTCCTAAATGTCCTATAGCCTCTCGAAGATAGGTATGGACGTCTTCATACCGATCCGCAAGACTCAACTAGACATTGCTCTTGTACTCTTGAGACCGATGAACCTAGCGCTCTGATACAAAACTTGTCACGACCCAAAATCACGAGTCGTGATGGCACCTATGTTCCCAACCAATAGGTAAGCCAACCAACATATTTTAACAAACTTAACTAGTTAATAAGTGAAAAGACAACAAATTTCCAAATCTCCAACACTGAGTTCTTTATAAGTAAGAATGCGGAAAACTGAAAAAAATTACTACCCAAGAATTGGTGTCATAAGTACAAGAGCTTCTAGAATACGATGCAAGTCTGAAACTAAAATGACAAATCTAACTTAAGGGATATCCTGTCTGAATACTGAATAACAGAATATGTAAAGATAGAGGGAGGTGTGGGCCACGGAACAGCCAAGCAGCTCACCACAACTCCAAAAACTTCAAGCCGGACTCAATTTGCTCCACGAGATGTGCTCCTACTTGGAATCGAATCTGCACCACAAGGAGTGCAACAAGCGTAGTATGAGTACGAAACCACGTATACCCAGTATGTCTCATTGACCGACAACGAAGAAGTAGTGGCGGGAGTTTATACAAAAAATTAAATTTGTAAATTATATAAGTACATATATATATATATATATATATATATATATATATATTACACTCACTATTTAGGTTCCATCAATAAAGGTAATCAAACATCAAGAATTTTCCAAACACCAAACAAAACACATAATCATCAAAATAAATGATGTGATGAAATAAAATGCAATGTAACACCATGTAATGAATTGTCTCAGAATACCCAATACACACTCAACCGTATATACATGATACTCCTCGGAAATACATTGAGAGTTCATGACCCATGGGGGACTCGCGAGGTCCATATACCGACACGGACGATCTCCACGTGTCTGTGCGGACGATCTCAACGCACTATCATAATATCAAACAATTTTCACACGGACGGTCTCCATGTGCCCAAATTACAATCTTAACATCTCACCATCCCCAGCACGGACGATCTCCACGTGCCCAACTTATACTCAGTCTCATGTCTATGCATGTGCACAATATTATTTCAAAAGAGGGGATGATGATGCATCTCAATCAATCAATATGAACATAATACATAACCACCTCAATTATCACAACTATACGGGTGAAATAAATAAAGCACAATCACACAAGGAATTCAAGTCAATAATATATCAGCTAATGCCCATATGCTTTGGCATTCTCAAATTTTAATCCACATTCTATAATAGAAATTTTCCTTTTTATAACACCGGTACTCGTACCAATGCCCGTCACACCATTGATACGAGACCACCACTTTTTCCCCCTTACTCCATTGTCTATTTTCATTTTTAATCTTTAATTAGGAAAACGTCCTTCAACAAGTCTAAAAAGTCTTAACATACCTTAGATGCCGAGCTTGTGCCACGAATCTTTTAAGATTTTTCCTTTCCTTTTCGCAAGGTTTCGGAACGTTCCCAATCTACCAATTTTTCAATATTCGTAAGTAAGCAATTTTTTTGTAGACATTCAAATTATTATATGTCTATCATAGACGCTAAAACTCACACATATTTTCAACAAACTCCAAATCTTGATATATATTGGTATGCCAATTTTTTTTCACACTTGCTAAATTTCAAGCCAAGAACTTAACTCTAACCTCTTCAAATGGACTAAAACTCAATGTTAGATCATATAAAATAACACCTAATAATTAATTACCAGTCCCAATATATTAAAAACTAGCATTTTAATATATGAATACACGTGAACAAAATTTCCACCCATTGGCAGAAGTGGAACGCCCCTCCCCTTTTCCCGTTTTTTTGTGCTATTTGTTCTGCATGCCAATTAAAGCATTCCCCCATTGTTGGTACCTTTAAATTCTGAGGTGTGAGTATACCCACCCGACCTGAGCATAACTCCAAGAAGACAACCTCTGGTTTCAAGAAATTGATCACTGCCTTAACTTCTTGGCAGGATTCCGAAGAAACGTGAGCAGTGCTAACAACATACACATCGCGAATGCCTCCATTGGCAGAAGATTGGTTTTTTTTTCCACATCTCCACCAATTCTCCCATTATCAATATAGCATAGAATAATAATACAATCCCAAACACTCCGACAATATATTACTATATATAGAATTGAAAAGAACGAATATCTCATATCTTTACCTGAACAATGGCTGTGATTTTCTCCCTCTCGCTGGTAGCCTGTGATAAGGTTTCGCCTCCTTACTTTTCGTTTTTTCTTTTCTTCTAAATAAGAAATTATTAATCGTGAAACTCCACTAATCTATTATCTAATTATTTATTTAATAAAAGTTTCATCAATTAGGTACTCATAGTTATCTAAAAGCTTAAAAATAACCCTTTAAATTTTCAAAAGGAGCCAAACTAGTCCTACTTCTCAAAACGACCTAGCGGGTAGTTACAATAACAATATAGGAATACAATAAAATTTCTAATTATAAACAATAAAATAAATTAATAGGGTAAATATGTAATTTGTCACTTTAATACATGTATAAATAATACCCGCATAACTTATTTTACTTTCTACCTTACATAACTTTATACATAGATTCCCTCATAAGTTATGTTGATATAAATTATATAAAACTACAAAAATGCAACCAAACATGATATAAGTTATGTTGACTTTTCTACCTAAACAAGAATTTCTACTAAATATTGCATAACTTAATACATTATTTTATACATGAACAAGAGACAAGTTATACCATAACCAAACAGTGTTGAAAAATCACTCAAAATGTGATAATGTTAAATGCCCAAACAAGTAGGTACATAGCTACCACAATGGATCATATTATCTTAGAAATATACATACAGAATTCATGAATAAACTCAAATAGACAATTCACTTGCGTATTTGATTTTTGTTAAACACATTAGAATTGAAGTTTTGATTATTTTTGAAACACAAGTGGGAGAAGGAGATAATGTTGACGGTAATATATATGCGGACCTACAATGACACGTAGCAGATGAAACGTGTAGATAAAGAGTAGCTTTAACGTGTGGTCATCAACTTGGTTTCCCTTTGATCTTTCAAAAATCAAATTCCTTCCAACTCCTTAGATATTTTCTTTTTGTAGTAGACTAGATCCGAGAAAATTTCAAGTCACACAATCCAAATCCCTAAAAATTTGGATATTTATATCTCTTTCCTTGCATATATATAAAATTCATATAGATCTTTGTAAAACAAAACAAAAAGTGCACCATTTTTCTTTTTTATTTTTATTAAAATAATAAATGGACATGGTGGCGAAGGTACACGTGTCAACGCACCACCTACTACCGAGCAGTAATGTTTTCCGGCCTTCGATTGTGAAGGTTCATGGACGACGTAGAGTTTTTGTACAACCTTGCAGGAGCTTTAAGTCTGATGATGCTGAGTATGTGAAGGTGAACAAGTTGGTTGGAGCTATTAGGTCTGCTGTATGGAGTTGTTCAAAGCCAAGTTTGAGAACTGAAAATAAGCTTAGAGAAGCTATGGAGATGTTGGAAGAGAGATTATTCTGGGTACATATGTTTCTTACACATCTTTAACATCAATTGAGAATGGGAAAAAGTTAAATTTGTATTCCAATCTTGCAGTTGGCTTTATATGTTGGAAGATATATTATAACAATGATGAGCACAGGTGTTGTCATGTTCGTTGGGTTTCAGTTGTCAGGTTAGCAAATTCATTTATCATCTTTTGAAAGTTTTTAAGGCATGGATTGATTGGTAACAACTAATTCTAATTGTTACAGGTGGAGATAGCCAGATGAATGAATTGATATGGTACAGCTGGCTTGGAGGAATTATTATCGGCACTATGATAGGATCCAATTTAGTTTTGGATGATGTTGCTCGAGCTGGCCCCCGTAATGTCCTTATAACTGGAAGGTATAATACTTTACTCATACCTTCATTGTTTGTAATTACCATTTTAATTATTTTTTGGTGCAGTACAAGGGGACTAGGGAAAGCTCTTGCCCGCGAATTCTTACTTTCTGGAGATCGGGTCATTGTTACCTCCCGCAGGTAATTAATTGATTATTTGCATCCACTTATTTTGTTTAGCATCTCTTGTAAATACATCATTCCTTAACACAGCCCGGCATCTGTCCGTTTGACTATCGAGGAGCTTGAGGAAAATCTGAAGGAAGCTGTCAATGCTGCCACCGGCTCTGCTAGACTAAAGTTGGCACATGCAAAACTGGTTGGTATGGCTTGTGACGTCTCTGAACCTGTTGATGTTAAAGAACTGGGCAAGTTTGCTGCAGATGAACTTGGTTATATTGACATTTGGGTGAGTAATTTTCTTTTTCTTCATAGCAAAAGACCACCACAACAACAATATACCCCGTCAAATCCTACAAAGTGGGGTTTGGGAGGGTAGAGTGAGTGTACACAGACTTGGACTTTACCACTACCTCGAGGAGGTAGAGAGACTGTCTCGAGAAGACCCTAGACTCAAGAGCATTAAACCCAAGTAAAAGGAGAGAAAATATTGGAAGTGTCAAGAGAAAAACAATAACAGTAGGATAATCAAAATACAATACACAACATATGACAAGAACTACAGGGTTGTGAGTAGAAAATACAGTCATCCACATCCAGAGGACTTGTGAGGAAAAACAGCCTCTTTCCTGGTTTGTTGTTCTGTTTTCATGCTTCTAAAGGTTGTCTTTTATATAGGTAAACAATGCTGGGACAAACAAAGGCTTTCGACCCTTGCTGGAGTTCACCGACAATGATATTCAAGAGGTATCCATGTTGTTGACAGTTCTCATATGTTTATGTTGATACTCTACAACTTCTTCCATTTCTAAACTCTTGCAAAATAATTGCTTTCAAGGCTGCATATATAATAGAAGATGGATCGGGGGTGGGTCGGTATTAGGGTGGGGTATATTAAATTGTCAAGTAAGAGCTGCTTTTGTTGTTTTCCCCCCTCTCTTGTGGAAGGGTGGGTGGTGTATGCACTGTGGGTTTTCTAACTGTTCAGTTGCAGAACTTTGTTAACAAATTATTTTCCCCGTCCCCCCAACACCTATATGTAGTTTGTATACTTTATATACCAGGTCACTCATTTTAACTTTCCGTTTTCCTGGAATTATCCATCAATATGTACTAATGCCTTCTTTTAACTACTACTTGAAAATTTCCCCGTTTCGTCATGCATAGCAAGGTGTTCATGCTTGTTGACCTTTTCAAGTTAACACTCCATGTGCATATAATAATCAACTATCTGCTGTGTGTACTTGCATGATGGGTAAGCTAATATTCTAGTAAGTATTTCTGGTCTGTTGCTTACCAAATTTTTTTATACAGATTGTCTCAACAAACCTGATTGGTTCTATACTATGCACTAAAGAAGCCATCCAAATCATGAAAACCCAAAGCGAAGGTGGACATGTCTTTAATATGGATGGTGCAGGTTCTGGAGGATCTAGCACCCCTCTAACAGCTGTGTAAGTTGATTGTTGTGGTTGTAACTTGGAATGCTAGGTTATCTATTGTAAATAGCAGATCTTTACCATTTATTCATCTAATACTTTTCTAATGGATATTGATTTCGGTGTTATCATCTTTACTGTTCTGCAGCTATGGGTCTACAAAATGTGGTCTCAGGCAGCTTCAATCATCCCTACTGAAGGAGTGCAAGCGGTCAAAAGTTGGAGTGCATACGGCGTCTCCAGGCATGGTCCTAACCGACCTACTTCTGAGGTATGTGAAGAGGATCAT
Source organism: Solanum lycopersicum (assembly GCF_036512215.1). Classification (NCBI taxonomy): domain Eukaryota; kingdom Viridiplantae; phylum Streptophyta; class Magnoliopsida; order Solanales; family Solanaceae; genus Solanum; species Solanum lycopersicum. The sequence goes on from NC_090806.1 coordinate 26,312,834, forward strand.
CGGATCTTTGCACTTAAATGTCTTTTGCGTTGCTTTCATGGACAATGTATTGCTGTAGAAGGATAACTCTGTCCGGTTTGGTATTATTTCTGGTAGTGCTACCAAGGAGGACTAGTTATCCACACCATTCAGCGGTACATAAAGACTACAGTAATGTTAGAACAGAGATTCTTACCTCTTATATAATTCTCTTTTCTGGTGTGCAAGGAAGGATGAAAATTTCAACTTCTTTTTTTGTTATAGTAATCAATTGTGATCACTTCTTCTAATCCTTCCATAATGGTAAAACTGGAGCCTAATTTAGTGATCTCCCTTTTATACTCGATCTCCAATGCCTACAATTACATATAATGGGTGGTTTTGGCTGAATTTGAGTGGGTCAAAATGGCTTGAGTTAATAAATGGGTGGGTTATTGACCCACCCAAAATGTTACTTGCTATGGATTGGACTGAAATGGGTCAAAATGCGGGTATCCAACCAATCCAATTCTTATTAAGTTTTAATGCTTTGTTTGTTCTTTAAAATTGTTTCTTTTTTTGGACTTTATAAAACTAGTTTTCCTTTATTACGACTATACATAACATATCAAATTTAGAAAGAGTCTTTTTGAAAATATGTTGACAAGATTGCTCATGAGTCAATTTATGCTACATATCAATGCAATAGAAATTGGGCTGAAATTGGTTGGTTGTGCTAATAAATGGTCGGGTCAATAGCCCATTGAAACATGGGCAGGTTATGTTTTCTTCGGCTAATTTTGCCGCATGGAGAAGGTTAATAATGATACTCATCTACATAATTAGGCTTTCTTTGTTTTAACTATTAAAACTGTTTAGAACTTTATACTTTTCTTTTGGGTTTTCATTCTTACCATATCAAATCATTTTATAGTTCAGTTTATTAATAATGAGACTCTCCTGCAGTGGATCAACTATCCAAAATAGGCAGATGTTTAACATCATTTGCGAACATCCAGAGACAGTTGCTAGAACACTAGTGCCAAGGATGCGGGTTGTAAAAGGAAGTGGAAGAGCCATCAATTATTTGACTCCACCAAGGATCTTAATTGCCTTAGTAACCGCATGGTTGAGACGGGGCCGATGGTTTGATGATCAGGTAACCTATTACATGTAATAGATGCATGTGGGGTTTTCTGTGTTGCCACAATCTAGTGCTTTATGATTTTTTCTGTCAATACGGTATAAGTTATACCGTATAACTAAGCTTGTGTACTAATTTCTCATGGAGTACATCGTGTTATGTTAGTCAGTATTTCACTATTGATAAAAGCAAGTAGTACTTTAGTAGGAAATAATTGGATAATTTTTACTGAAAACTCGTCTGCTAATATGTTCCAGTCTCGAGTGTTCATCCTTGTACAAGCTTCAGTTTCAAGTGTTATTAGTTTGTTGATTTGTTAATTAGTCTTATGGTTTTTAGTAAGTTGCTAATTATTTATACATGTTCAGGGAAGAGCACTGTATGCTGCAGAGGCAGATCGACTCCGTAACTGGGCTGAAAGCCGGACACGTTTTTCATTCACAGATGCGATGGAGATGTACACTGAGAATACTTGGGTGTCTGTGTTCTCACTCTCTGTAGTTTGTGCATTCATCATATTATCTAGCACAGGTAGTACATAAAAGTGGATTTTGATGGAAACCTCAATTGGTTTGGAAGATAGGAAGCACTGAATTATGACACAGCTAACTTATATCACTCCAGCTTTAAAATTGATGATAAGGAAAGCACATATCCAATTGGAAGTGCTGCATTGCTTTATTTATTGCATGCTTAAAAAAGAAATCATCGAGGCATGATGGTGTCGGTGAATGATATTGGATGTATAGGAATTTGGCTTTGTGAAATGTAAAAATCAAAGTATCAGGTATTCTTTTAGCAAAAATCAGTGTAATAATGAACCCCGACTCTTCCTGCTTGAGCATTTTTGCATTTTTCTTCTTATTATGTGAAAATGCTACTTTTGTTTTTGTTAACAAAGAGATTTCAGGATTATCTGCATATAGCCAGAAGTTGCATTTGGAATTATCTACGTGGAGACGAAATGTTCCTAGTTTTGATGGTTAAGCTATGTTCGAATTAGCTTTTAAGCTGAATTTGACACTTTGTTCTAATATGGGTTTCTTTTTAAAAGCTCAAACTCCTCGAGAAATTTCTTGTGCTTGACATTTTTCTTTTAGACTTGAGTTCAAAATTTAGGAAATGAATTTGATACACGCTTTGCCCGCCTGAGCTTTGCGTTAGTGGTTGATGTCTCGATGTCTTGTAGGAGGCACCCCGCAACAGACAGACAAATGCCACTAATGTGCTGAAACTCCTCGAGCATGTTAACAAGTCCCAAAACATTGTTTATAGTCTCTAATCGCTCAACAACATGAATGTTTGTGTTTCTACTGTTAGAATGTTAGATGGAGCCTGGAGGACCACAAAAATTGATTCTTGTAAGATCAATTCTGCATTAGATTAACCAAAAGGCGTTTTTCAACTCAATAGATTATAGCCTTGAAATTCAAAAAAAAATGACTATAATTGATCTGAAATTTGATAGGTTAATAAAAAAGGGCTTAGTAAAAATATCTTCCTTTTTTTCACATCGGGTCGATAGATGAATCTTTGATCATTTTTGGTGATAGGGGGGGCTATTCCCATGATTAAATAGTAGTCAATTCTTAACTTCATGTGTTGGTTTTAGACCTTCCTCCAAAATAAATAAATTAATACAAGTTATTATGTATTTAATCATCATTAATTTTAATAATTTGTATTTTTCATAAATTAAGTTAAATGTGATTGGATCAGTGCAACTACGATGATTTTCAATTGGCTTAAAGTAAAAGTAGATTATCTATCTCAGTTGGTTTTAATTGTATTATCCAAATTATTCGACATATTATGATCTATTTAAGTCGTTTATTTGGAAACTCACCTAGAAATTGAAATTGGTATTATGACGCACCCCAGAAATTTCATGACCCATACTAGAGCCTTATATTGTTGAGTAATGATGATTTTAGACCTAGACAAGTGTAAATAACTTGTTTGAGAAGTTTTGGGGCCATAGCGCTAGAGAAATGCCTTAACGTCCGGAAATTAGCCAAATTGAACTAGTTAACGTCCCTATGTTTGGTGAAGGTTTCGGAGGGTCATATGACTCAAAACTTGTAAAAAGACTTTATATAAGTAAAATGTAGTATAGAGGGTTAAAATGTACAATCACGACACCCCAAGGTCCGCCGGAAGAGTCCTTGGGAGACCCGAACATGGGCCAGCAGGCTGCCAAAGCAATCTGCACACAGGCAGGATTTTGGTGGCTGTTGTGCGACGCACATCCATCACGCAGGGATTTGACTAGGCCTCACGACGCGGGGCCTACACGAGGCTCACTGCCTCAATCCTGATTTCAAAAATAAAATATGAAATTGATCCCGCGACGCACAACCACTTCCAAGATTCGTAAAAAGTCATATTTTAAGCATTTTGACTTCACAAAAAGACTCATTTGAGTGAGGGGTCTTTTGCTAATTTAATGGGTGAATATATACGGTCTTAGGGTCAATTTTAACACCCAAATCAAGTCTCAAAAGTTGAAATAAAAAATCACTCTCATCTTTCCTAGATTCTCTCTTCATCCAAACCTCCATTGAAGACCAATAGAGCTCCAAGAAGAAGATCAAACCTTCAAGTTTCCAACCCAATTTCGTGGCTTTATCATCTCTAAGGTATGATTTCTTTTACTCTTGGGATTCTTTTCCCCAAGAGGTCCCCCCAAAAGATGATTTCTAAATCCCCAAAACAAGGTTTTTCTTCTCACATGGTCTTCTTTAAAAAATAAAATTATGAATCAATTGTGATGAATTATGATGAATTAATGTTGTTTAGGTACATATTGATGGTCAATTGATCACTTCCTATGAAATTACCCTAGACCCATGTCTTTACCCCAATTTCATGAAAACCTTAAATTTATATAGTGAATTGTGAAGATTATGAATATGTAGATTGACTATGTTGTTTATGTAATTGCTTCTTGAATTTACCTTGTTCATGTAATTGGTTATGTATTCTTGGTAATGGAAGTATGAAGGTTCTTGGAAGGGACAATGAGGTATGTTGATTGGTTCTTCTTAGATTTAATTGTGAATTATAAGTTACTTAGATAGTAATGCTCCTATGTCTAATGCGTATGTGATTTATAAAGTGAAAGGGTAGTTCTGACTTACGAATACCCATGAGCTATTATGATAAGATGTTCACATAGGGGTCTAGAGGAAACTAATGTGATCTTGTATAATGAGTATGATGATTACTAAAGGGAATAAATGCTTAGCACAGAAAGGGCATGTAAGTGAGAGGAATAAACACTTAGCACCGAAAGGGCATGTAAGTGAGATGGGGGTCCCACATTTAGCAAGTTCAGCCTCCCACATGGGTTTCTTCACGTTTAGCAAGTTTGGATTCTCACGATATGTGTTGTCTCATGAGATGGAAACCTCCATGTCTAGCAATTCAAGATTTCTAGTAACAATCTCCTTGACCCTTAACTATGTGCGCACATAGGACTCTAGCTCAGTGGATGCACCTAGATAGTTATGTACGGATGATTACACCTTAGGCAAGTGTTGCTCACGTGGTCTCATGTTAGTTAATGCACTTCTTTCCCTAATGTAAAAGTAAATGAACAACTTACGTATGTGAACTCTTATTAGTGTTGTTTTAAAGGTTACCACATGGTGTGAGGGAGAGTATAAGACTTCTCTTACATATTGCACATGTGAGATCCTAAGATATGGTCCTAGTGGTGTTCTTTTATGAATATGATTATGGTTATGTTGATAAGCTATGAGTAAATACTGATGTATGAAGCATGTTATGTAAATATGTTGTAAGTATGAAGTGAGTTGCTTAATGTGACACTTAGCTTTGGATAGGGTTATGGGGCTTTATTCTTAGCATTGCACGAGTGTTGCTTGAGTTGCTTACATGTTGGGTTGACTTATGATGTTCCATACATATGTATATTGAGCTAGATATTTTACATGGTTTTGATTAAATTGTTTCTTTTCTCATGCATTAATGATTTTTATGTATGGGGACCATACTTAGAACATATGTTTTGTACTAACTCGTATTTCTCCCCTTTTTCCAAATATTTTAGTTCGCTCCATTGAGGACATTCGTGGTCATTGAAGAAGAAGACTTGGCTCTTTCCTAAGTAAATTTGTGAGTCCTCATGAGTTCTGAGGATAGAACCACTCATCAAACCTTATTAGTTTTGTTTATGTTATGAGACATTTATTCCATTCTCATGTTGAGACTTCATTGTAGCCTATATGGGCATATTGTAATAGACTAAGGGCTATGCCCAAACTATTGTGATTCATTCTTTAGATGGTTAATGCGAGACAAAGATTTACACTAAATCCTTATGTATTATTATGTTATATAAGCGAGAAGTCTAAATAAGCTTCCTATGTGAGAGGTCTATGTATAACTCAATATATATATATATATATATATATATATATATATATATATATATATATATATATACATATATACACACACATATATATATATATGTATGTATGTATGTATATATATACACACATATATATATATACATATATATACATATATATATTAAGTTTTAAATTTATTCGCGTTTTTGACCTATGATATGTGATGACGAATGATAAGTTGTCTTAGTCCTCTTAGAGGACGACGACACCGGTTACGCCTAAGGGATACTTTGGGTCGTAACATATTATTACTAAGGTAACAATCACCAACCTAGTTATTACACTATCCTCTTTGTTTGCAACAATATAATTATCCTGTAATTACATTTGGATGAGTCCGGAGCTTAAAGAGCAAAAAAAAATTGACAAAAATATAAAGGGCATATAAAATATCGCTACTGATATGGTGATTTTGTTTTTACGCTGTTATTATGTTAAAGATCAAAAACGCTCACCTATCAGCGTCTTTTTTAACTAAAAAAATCTTCAGTGCCCGTGTAGCGGTTCTGCAATTTTTTTAAAAAAATTAAAATCGCTACCTTGGCAGCGATATTTGTTAAGTTTCTTTTTTAAAAAATAATGTCATTACTGTTGCAACATTCTTATAGTTTGTGGAAATTTTTTTTGAAAATCGTTATCTTGACAGCGATTTTAGCGAATAATTTTTTTTGAAAAAAATTCTGGTGGATAATTTATATTTTTTTAAAAAAAACTTGTTTTTTTAAAAATTTCTATCAACTAGTTAATAGGTAATAATTCTGTAGGATTTCGTAAATTCTTTTTTTTAATCGCTGCCAAGTTAAGGAATTTTTTTTTTTAAAAAAAAGAAGAAAATCACTGCCAAAGCAGTAAAATTTCTCTATATTTTTTAAGTGTCATTTCTGATGCACCAATTTCATAGAAAAAAATTGTCTTATATATTCATGAGCATTATTTGAATTGGAGTGTGCTGGATCACAATATGGGAGAGTCTAACCATGCTTTCATGCACTTGAGTTCTTTTTTATCGGACCAAACTGATAGATAAATAATGTGATGTTTCTTATTTTTTAAATTTAACTTTTTTTAATATGCAATATTTTATATTATTATATATTGATGCAGTGAATTATTGTACACAAATTGTGAATAATAATTTCAAGAGTGATAAACGAGTTGGTGAGTCGCGTAGTGATAAACCTTTAGAGCATGAATTAACAGACAAGGCTGAAATGTATGAGGATGATGATGATGTAGATAATTCACCTAGTGCACTTGTTGAAGATCAAAGTGGTTAATCATCATTCTACTGTGATTCCATACTTAGATCACACTAAAGAAAGTAAAAAAAAAATTTATGTATACAAGCAATGTTGGTTCTATCCGAGTGATACTTTGAAATCCAAACAATCCTAAATATATTAAGTGAGGTTCGATTGTTGCAAATTAAATATTTATTTATTTATTTATATTATATTGATTAATCTAATTTGTATATGCAACTAAGTATGCTATTTATGAAAAAGAAGCAAAAGAAAATTTTCGTAAGAGCATATAGTCTTGTAACAAAAAAATTTATCTGTGATCAATCCAAGAGTAAAAATTGGAGAGTTATTTGCAAGCGTCATGAGTTGAGGTGTAATTGAATGATTCACTTTACAGAGATTCAAGTGGTATATGGAAGGCAACAAAAATGATTGAACCACATACTTGTTTTACAGATATTATAAGGAGGATCATTTCAATGTAAATATTAACATGATTGTCACTTTATATACCATGCAAAATTCAGACATAAACATTAAGATGATCCGTGAAATTATTAAAGGAAGGCATCACTATGCTCCTCGTTATAGAAAAATAAAAAGATCCGAGAAAAATATTTCAAATGGTCTATGGTGATTTTGAAAGTTCATTTAAGGCATTACCTTGATACATGACTGCACTAAAATTATTCAATCCAGGTGGGAGCACCATTCTACAACAATTCAAGGTGAGTAAATATTTTTCAAAAAAAATTGGGCTTTTAAACAGAGAATTGATGATTTCAAAAGTTGTAGGCCGATTATTTTCATCAATGACATCATCTTTATGGTTTGTATTATATGGAACTAATAATTGCGGTTGAGACTGATGCAAATGGATATATTTTTTCACTTTCATATACTTTAGTAGCACGTGAGAGTTTTGAGTCTTGGTAGTGATTTCTCAAGTTATTATGGACACATGTTGTTTCTGAGTGACAAGAAATTGATCTCATTTCTGACCGTCATCAAGGAATCTTGCAATGTATTCAGTCTTATGATTGGTTGAATCCATCCAGCACATATCGTAGATTTTGTGTTCGAAACTTAAAAGCAAATTTTAGTAAAAAATTGTAAATAGTAAACTTGAAAAATTAATGTGGTCGGATGCTACAGAGCATCCGAAGAAGAAGTTTGTGCAATAGATGCAACAAATCAAAATATTATCTCCTGCAGGCAACAACATAATTTGTTAAATGAATTTTCTTTGAAAAATGGACAATGTATAAGGATGATGATCGTAGATGGGGTGCCATGACCACAAATATGTCTGAGTCATATAATGATTTATTGAAAAAAATTTGGGGGCTACCTATGATTGCCATTGTTCAAATGATGTTCAAAACTTTTGTTGATCGTTTTGTCAAAAGAAACAACCTTGCAATCACATTACTTCAAATTAATGTCCTAGCCTCTTGCAATAGATTAAAAATTTAATGATTATTATCAAAGAATTCAAGGGCACACTGATTTGATGACTTACAACCATGGTGATGGAGTACTTGAAATGCTAACTTTTGCTCATGATGGCAAAGGTGAAAATGTCCACAAGGTTACTACAAAGGATAAGAAATGTTCTTGTGGAAAATGAATAAATTATCATGTTCTTATGAAAAATTGAAGAAATTATCATATGCCTTGCTCACATGCTATCAAATTTTGTGTACTTCTCGAAATCGAGACAAAGTCATATATAAGTAAATTCTATAGTACAAAATATAACAAAGAAACGTACGGTGGGACATTTACCCAATGGATGATGAAATGTATGGGTCGTCTACTCTTTTCAATTTAATTGCAAATACTGAATATTTGTGGACATGTGATATACAGGTAAGAAGCCGACATAAGAATGATATGAATATAGCTCCGACTCGCAGGACTAGAAAATATAGCTTTTGTAAGAAAATGGCTCACACAAAAACACAATATTATACTCTATTTTAAATATATTGTCTATATTTTTAAGATGAATGTATTTTTTTGTCTTGTTATTAATATTATAATATATCATTTTCAAATATTTGTTGGCATATATTTAAATGGGAAAATTGTATAAAATAGCAAACTAATAACCTAAATTAAATAGAATAGCTAGGGTTTGATTTAATTGTGCTCCATAGCAAACATTACCTAAAATTTGCCAGCGTCTCTCTCCTAGGAATCTCGCTCGCCACTCTCCATTCTCGCTCGCCTCTCTCGCTTTATACATAGAAGTGTATAATTCTGTTTCTGTTTTGTATAAAGCGAGAGAAAAATGTATATACACATGCAAAAATGTATATCTTCGTGTTATACACTTAATTATACAATTTACAAACATTTTACTTCAAAAATTGCAGAGAAAAAGGCCAACGAATTATACAATTGCGAATTATACAATTGAAGTGAAATACAATTTTCTCTAGCTTTATACAATAGAAGTGTATATATTGTGTTTCTGTTTTTGTATAAAGCGAGAAAAACATACATCTTTTTGCTATAAACTTATAATTATGCAATATACATACATTTTAATTCGATTCAACTATATGCAAAGCAAATTATACAATTGCAGCGAAATAGGCCTGCGAATTATACAATTTAGGCCAGCGAATTATACAATTTAGGCCAGTGAATTATACACTTGTATATGTATAGCGAATTATACAGTTTTTATGTTTTCTATGGAGCGCAATTATGCAAAGTTTGCTATATTATACAAATATGAATTTTTTGTTTGCTATATGTGAAAGTTGCCATATTTAAATAGTCTTGTTGCATTTTAAATATTAATTAAATTGATCTTTCAAGTGAGTTAAAAAGTAAAAAAGATAATTTAATATTTTGTAAGTATATTGTATTTATATCATAATTATATAAACGATCCGACCTATCTTAAAAATAATAATTTGACCTAACTTGAAAAATAATGATTTTACATAACTTAAAGGAAAAGAAAAATCAAGCAAATGTTGAAAACAAAGAGGAAAATTTGATTGCACACAAAAAAAAATTCAAACTCTTTGTTGAAATTAACACGGAGCAAAATGTCACGACCCAAAATGAGCCGCGAGTGGTACCCACATTTACCCTCCTATGTGAGCGAACCAAACAATCCAAACCCCAACATTCAACCATAATGAACAAAATATTATGTGGAAGACTTAAAACTCATTAACGAAATCAAGTAAATAACTTCTAAAATTTATCAATTTCTATCCCAAAACCTGGAAGTCATCATCACAAGAACATCTATCCTCAAATTACTAATTCTAAGAGTATCTAGAAAGTTAGAATAAATAAAAAGCAAGTCCATGTCGGAACTTCAAGGCATCAAGACATGAAGAAGAAGATCCAGTCCAACCTAGAAGCGTTAGCTCACCCTGAAATCCGGTGTAATGAAGACTGGCTAGAGTTGCGGTTGAGTTGAAGACGACGGTACGTTTGCTGCACTCCACAAATAACAAAGAAAAATAATTACAAGTAGGGGTCAGTACAAAACACGAGTACTGAGTAGATATCATCGGCCAACTCAAAATAGAAAATAGTATATATCAGATAATATCATAAAATCAACTAAAATACTCAACATGCGGCATTTACAATTACCATAACTCTTGGACACAAAACCAAGCACATCAATGAGGACTCACGCCTCCCCATCATACTCATTTGGGAATTAGGTTCATTAAATTGAGTATACTAATATCTTTCAAGATTCATTATCTTTATTTCTCTCGTGTCGGTACGTGACACTCCGCTCCATATACTATCCTGGTTTCGGAACGTGACACTCCGATCCTCATCATACTATCCTGGTGTCGGAACGTGACACCCGATCCATATTCTATCCTGGTGCCAGAACATGGCACTCCGATCCATATACTATCCTGGTACCGGAACGTGGCACCCGATCCATATACTATCGTGGTGTCAGAACGTGACACCCGATCCATATTATATCCTGGTGCTGGAACGTGGCACTCCGATCCATATACTATCCTGGTACCGGAACGTGGCACCTGATCCTCATCATACTATCCTGGTGTCGGAACGTGACACCCGATCCATATTCTATCCTGGTGTCGGAACGTGGCACTCTGATCCATATACTATCCTGGTACCGGAACGTGGCACCCAATCCATATACTATCCTTGTGTCGGAATGTGACACCCGATCCATATTCTATCTTGGTGTCGGAACGTGGAACTCCGATCCATATACTATCCTGGTACCGGAACATGGCACCCGATCCATATACTATCCTGGTGCCGGAACGTGACACTCGATCCCCTTATCTCACTACTTTCGTTCATCAATCCTTCTTTTATACCAAGGCATCATCATTAACAAAGTAGATTAGGGTTTTCAAAATTTAGGATTCAATAGCTTCATCATGCTTATTTTATCACAATTATATAATCACATTCATGCAAGCATACAATTAAGCATATAGAAGGGTTTACAACACTACCCAATACATATCATTCGCTATTAAGAGTTTACTACGAATAGCATAAACCATAACCTACCTCCACCGAAGAATTGTGATCAAGCAATCTACTCTCCCAAAGCTGCGTTCTTCCTCTCTCTCAATCGATCGTTTCTCCCTCTCTCTCTGTTCTTTTTCTTTTTCTTATTCAAACCCTCTTTCTTTTACCCTAATTAGCATATAATTAAGTATAAAAGATGATAAAATACCCCACTACTTGTTTCAAGGTTCTCTCTTTTAACCCCCAAGTAATCAAATTATTAACATTAAACCACTAACTTTATAATTATAAGTAGGAATAGTCCAAAATGCTCCTTAAAATATTTAGCAGGAATCCGACCCAGTCAGGGTCACGCAGTCTGTGACGGGCCATCGTGCCTGCGATGGTCCGTCCTGCTGAGTCGTCACAGAGTTCAGAGACTAAAATTTACTGAAGGGCCTGTGATGGTCCGTCGTGCCCACGACGGTCCGTCCTGCCATGTCATCGTGAAGTTCAGAGAGTTGTTCTCAGTACCCAATTTTTCAGAATTCTAAGTGTTTTGGAACGACACACCCTCGACGGTCCGTCGTGGGATCCGTCGACTCAGACTGTAATTACCAGAAATAAACTCTACTGCTCAAAACGACTAACAGGTCGTTACAATACATACCAATTTACCCATCGCTCGTCCCCGAACGATCACGAGAAGAAAACAAAGGCCAAAAGGAGTACCTGAATCTGTAAACAGGTGTGGATATCTTTCTTGCATATCGGCCTCCTTCTCCCAAGTGAACTCTTCGACTTGCCGATTCTTCCATTTAACCTTGACAGATGTAATCTCCCTTGACCTCAACTTGCGGACTTCCCTATCTAAGATAGCAGCAGGCTCCTCCTCATAAGACAAATTCTCATCAAGAAGAACTGAATCCCAACGAATGATGTAGTTTCCATCACCATGGTATCTTTTCAGCATAGACACATGAAATACCGGGTGCACTCCTGATAGTGTTGGGGGCAAGGCTAATTCATAAGCCACCTCCCCTACTCGCTTAAGTACTTCAAATGTTCCAATATACCTCGGGCTTAGCTTACCTCTTTTTCCAAACCTCATCACCCCTTTCATGGGTGAAACCTTCAGTAAAACTTGCTCGCCCTCCATAAACTCCAAGTATCTAACCTTTCGATCTGCATATTCCTTTTGCTTGCTTTGAGCCGCTAAAAGCTTTTCTTGAATAGATTTCACCTTCTCTAATGAATCCCTCAAAATATCAGTACCCCAAGGTCTAACCTCAAATGCATCAAACCAACCAATGGGAGACCTACATCTCCTCCCATACAATGCTTCGAAAGGAGCCATATCAATACTTGAGTGATAGCTATTATTGTATGAAAACTCCGCTAAGGGTAAGAAGTTATCCCAATGACCCCCAAATTCTATCACACATGCACGAAGCATATCTTCCAACACCTGAATTGTTTGCTCAGACTGACCATCGGTCTGAGGGTGAAATGCAGTACTAAGGTCAAACCTAGTACCTAATTCAGCATGCAATGTTCTCCAAAACTTAGAAGTAAACTGCGTACCTCTATCTGATATGATGGAAAGTGGAACTCCATGCAATCGAACAATTTCTGAGATGTAGAGTCTTGCTAAATTCTCCGCATTGTAGGTCACCTTGACCGGGATGAAGTGAGCAGCCTTAGTTAATCTGTCCACAATTACCCAAATAGAGTCAAACTTCCCCAATGTCTTTGGAAGACCAACCATGAAGTCCATTGCAATTCTCTCCCACTTCCATTCAGGAATGGGCATTCTCTGAAGTGTTCCTTCGGGCCTCTGGTGTTCATACTTTACTTGCTGACAATTTGAACATTTGGCAACAAAATCAACAATGTCGTGCTTCATTCTACTCTTCCCTTAACTATGAGCCTCTTTAAGAATAGTGGGGATCAAATCATCAACACGGGGCACACATACCCTTCCCTTAATTCTCAAAACACCTTCCTCATCCATTATGGCTTCTTTAGCCTCTCCTCGCAACACCATATCCCGAATTCGGCTTAGTTTCTCGTCATCAAACTGTTTTCCCTTGATCTTGTCAAGAAAAGAAGATCTCGCCTCCACACTGACCAAAAATCCTCCCTTCTCATTTACTTCTAACCTCATAAAGTCGTTAGCCAGAGTCTGAACCTCTCTAGCCAATGGGCGTCTAGAAACTTGTAAGTGGGCTAAACTACCCATGCTCTCTGCTTTTCTACTTAAGGCGTCTGCCACAACATTATCCTTTCCTGGGTGATACCAGATGGTAACATCGTAATCCTTCAATAGTTCCATCCACCTCCTCTGCCTCAAATTCAAGTCTTTCTGGGTAAAAACATACTGTAGACTATGATGATCTGTGTAGACTTCACACTTGACCCCATATAGATAGTGTCTCCATTTCTTTAATGCAAACACTACCGCAGCCAATTCCAAATCGTGGGTCGGATAGTTACGTTCATGCACCTTTAATTGCCTCGAAGCATAAGCAATTACATTCTTCTCTTGCATTAGCACTGCACCCAAACCAAAATAGGATGCATCACAATAAACAATGAAGTTCTTACCCTCTACTAGCAAGGTAAGGATCGGTGCAGTAGTCAGCAAGGTCTTGAGTTTCTGAAAGCTTTCTTCACATTCGTCCGACCATACAAATGGAACATTCTGTTTAGTCAAGTTTGTCAATTGCGAAGCAATAGAAGAGAATCCCTTGACAAATCGACGGTAGTAGCTGGCTAAACCAACAAATCTCCTTATTTCTGACATATTAGGAGGCCTTACCCAATTTCTCACTGTTTCAATCTTAGAAGGATCCACCATCACTCCATCCTTAGAAACCACGTGCCCCAAAAAGGACACTGAATCTATCCAAAACTCACACTTGGAGAATTTGGCATAAAGCCTTTTCTCCCTTAACACTTCCAACACAATTCTCAAATGCTCCTCATGCTCTTTCTTACTCTTGGAGTATATCAGTATATCATCAATAAATACGATCACAAAGAGATCCAGATATGGCTTAAAAATCCCGTTCATCAAGCTTATGAAAGCAGCAGGGGCATTCGTAAGACCAAAAGACATTACTACAAATTCGTAATGCCCATGCCTGGTTCGAAAAGTAGTCTTTGGCACATCCGTTGCCCGTATTTTCAATTGATGATAACCGGATCTCAAGTCAATCTTAGAGAAGACACAAACACCTTGTAACTGATCGAACAAGTCATCAATGCGAGGAATAGGGTACTTGTTCTTAATAGTTACCTTGTTCAACTGCCGGTAGTCTATGCACATCCGAAAACTCCCATCCTTCTTCTTCACAAATAACACCGGAGCACCCCAAGGGGATGCACTTGGTCTAATGAAACCTTTACTTAACAACTCTTGAAGTTGGGCCTTTAAATCCCTTAACTCTGCTAGAGCCATTCTATAAGGAGGTATGGAAATGGGGCGAGTACCCGACTCCAGATCAATGCAAAAGTCAATATCTCTATCCGGTGGCATACTAGGAAGGTCTGCAGGAAACACATCCAGAAACTCACGGACTACCGGAACCGTCTCAATGGAGGGTACTTGGGTAGTATCATCCCTGAGGTGTGCCAAGAAAGCTAAACAACCCTTTCTAACCATTCTCTTAGCACGAATAAAGGAGATGATACGAACTGGAGTAGAAGTGTAGTCATCCTCCCACACTAACGGATCTGTCTCAGGCTTGGCCAATGTCACAGTTTTTGCATTGCAATCTAAGATTGTGAAGTTTGGAGAAAGCCAAGTCATACCCAGAATTACATCGAAGTCAACCATTTCTAAGATAACCAAGTCTACATGAGTATTGCTCTCCATAAAAGTCACGGGACAAGACCTATACACCTTTTCAACTATCACAGACTCACCCACCGGAGTAGAAACACGAATAGGCATATCAAGCAATTCACAATGTAAATTAAGACCAGTAACAAATGAGGAGGATA
Organism: Solanum lycopersicum; assembly: GCF_036512215.1. NCBI lineage: Eukaryota > Viridiplantae > Streptophyta > Magnoliopsida > Solanales > Solanaceae > Solanum > Solanum lycopersicum. The sequence continues at coordinate 26,328,121 of NC_090806.1, forward strand.
CATATGAAAATGTGGATCCAGGATCAAATAATACAAAAGCCATGCAATCACAAACCAAAAGATTACCTGTGATGACAGCATCAGATGTCTCCGCTTCAGATCTCCCAGGGAAAGCATAACAATGGGCCCTATCACCGGTCTGTCCGTTGCCCCTACCATGTTGTGCTGCAGTATTTCCAGTTTGTCCGTCACCCCGGCCGTTTTGGTGACCACCATTACCTCGGCCACCACGCCCTCCAGAATGACGGCCTCTTCCATGACCACCTCTACCTCTGACTATTTGAGGTCTGTAACTCTGTTTTGGACAATACTTCTTAATGTGTCCAGTCTCCCCACATCCATAACACTCTCTGGATTCAAGCATAGGTCTCTGTGAGAATGACAAAGTCTGAGGATAACCTCCAAACTCAGAGAAGTGTTGACCGGTCTGCGGTGGACCCCCAACTACAGTCTGCAGTGAAGACTGAATAGGTCGGGTTGGATAACCTTCTGAACCCTGCCCTCTGGAGTAAGAACCATTAAACTCACCTCCCTTACGAAACCTTTTAGATGTCGATGCCATGGTGAAGTCATCTGGCTTCACTCCCTCCACCTCTATCACGAAGTCTACCACTTCCTGAAAGGATTTCGCTGTAGCCGCTACCTGTAAGGCTGAAATCCGCAAATCTGACCTCAACCCCTTCACAAAACGGCGAATCCGCTCTTGTGGACTGAAGAAAAGCTGGGTGGCATACCTGGATAATGCACGAAACTTAGCCTCATACGCTGTAACCGACATCCTACCTTGCTCTAGGCTCAAGAAGTCATCTCTCCTCCTATCCCTCAAGGTCCGGGGGATATGCTTCTCCATAAATAAGCTAGACAATGACGCCCAAGTCATAGGTGGTGCTTGTGCGGGTGGACACTCCACATGTGACCGCCACCACATTTTGGCATTTCCCTGAAACTGATAGGTTACAAACTCAACACCAAATCGTTCCACTATGCCCATTTTATGTAGTAACTCATGACAATCAACCAGAAAATCATAGCATCCTCAGATTCAGTACCCTTGAAGACTGGAGGTTTCAATTTCAAGAACTTACTGAAAAGTTCATGTTGATCGCTTGTCATTATAGGCCCTGTAGTCAAACGAGGAAACATGCTTATTTCCAATGAGGCATCCATGCGGGGAGACTCAGCACCGACCTGTCGTACTTCCGGAACCTGAGGTGCTGGTGCAGAAAACACTGGAGGTGTCTGGCCCTGATCAGATAACCCACTAAGGTAAGCAAGAACCTGATTGATCATCTCTGGGGTAGGTTGGGGTGGTAATTCCTCATTCTACACTTGCTCATTCTCCCCTTCCTCCCCCTCTCTTACTACATCCTCAGTCGGTGGAGGAGTCACCGCCCTAGTACTAGATAGGCCAGGTGCTTGTCCTCTTCCTCTAGAGGACGTCCTCCCGCGGCCTCTACCACGGCCTCTTGTCACTGCTCCTCTTTGAGCTACAGTCTCAGTGGCTGGCTCAGACGCCTCTTGTCTTGCCGGTGCTGGTGTTGGCGCGGGTTGTTGCTCTAGTTCTAACCATCTGCGAAATAGAGTGAAGATGGTCAGATATCAATTTCTATCACCTAGATACCAATTGGATCCAAGTAATAGCACGAAATAAAGAAAGAATGAGATTTTCCTAAAGTCTTATAGCCTCTCAAAAAAAAGTAAAGGCGTCCCCCTACCGTTCCTTAAGACACTACTAGACTCGTTCTTGTGTGATGAGACCAACGAACCTAAAGCTCTGATACCAAGTTTGTCACGACCCAAAACGAGCCGCGAGTGGCACCCACATTTACCCTCCTATGTGAGCGAACCAACCAATCCAAACCCCAACATTCAACCATAATGAACAAAATATTATGCGGAAGACTTAAAACTCATTAACGAAATCAAGTAAATAACTTCTAAAATTTATCAATTTCTATCCCAAAACCTGGAAGTCATCATCACAAGAACATCTATCCTCAAATTACTAATTCTAAGAGTATCTAGAAAGCTAGAATAAATAAAAAGCTAGTCCATGCCGGAACTTCAAGGCATCAAGACATGAAGAAGAAGATCCAGTCCAAGCTAGAAGTGTTAGCTCACACTGAAATCCGGTGTAATGAAGACTTGCTAGAGTTGCGGTTGAGTTGAAGACGACGGTACGTTTGCTGTACTCCACAAATAACAAAGAAAAACAATTACAAGTAGGGGTCAATACAAAACACGAGTACTGAGTAGATATCATCGGCCAACTCAAAATAGAAAACAGTATATATCAGATAATATCATAAAATCAACTACAATACTCAACATGCGGCATTTACAATTACCATAACCCTTTGTCACAACACCAAGCACATCAATGAGGACTCACGCCTCCCCATCATACTCATTTGGGAATTAGGTTCATTAAATTGAGTATACTAACATCTTTCAAGATTCATTATCTTTATTTCTCTCGTGTCGGCACGTGACACTCCGCTCCATATACTATCCTGGTGTCGGAACGTGACACTCCGATCCTCATCATACTATCCTGGTGTCGGAATGTGACACCCGATCCTTATTCTATCATGGTGCCGGAATGTGGCACTCCGATCCATATACTATCCTGGTACCAGAACGTGGCACCCGATCCATATACTATCCTGGTGTCGGAATGTGACACTCGATCCATATTCGATCCTGGTGCCGGAACGTGGCACTCCGATCCATATACTATCCTGGTACCGGAACGTGGCACCTGATCCTCATCATACTATCCTGGTGTCGGAACGTGACACCCGATCCATATTCTATCCTGGTGCCGGAACGTGGCACTCCGATCCATATACTATCCTGGTACCGGAACGTGGCACCCAATCCATATACTATCCTTGTGTCGGAACGTGACACCCGATCCATATTCTATCCTGGTGCCGGAACGTGGCACTCCGATCCATATACTATCCTGGTACCGGAACATGGCACCCGATCCATATACTATCCTGGTGCCGGAACGTGACACTCGATCCCCTAATCTCAGTACTTTCGTTCATCAATCCTTCTTTTATACCAAGGCATCATCATTAACAAAGTAGATTAGGGTTTTCAAGATTTAGGATTCAATAGCTTCATCATGCTTATTTATATCACAATTATATAATCACATTCATGTAAGTATACAATTAAGCATATAGAAGGGTTTACAACACTACCCAATACATATCATTCGCTATTAAGAGTTTACTACGAATAGCATAAACCATAACCTACATCCACCGAAGAATTGTGATCAAGCAATCTACTCTCCCAAAGCTGCGTTCTTCCTCTCTCTCAATCGATCGTTTCTCCCTCTCTCTCTCTGTTCTTTTTCGTTTTCTTATTCAAACCCTTTTTCTTTTACCCTAATTAGCATATAATTAAGTATAAAAGATGATAAAATACCCCACTACTTGTTTCAAGGTTCTCTCTTTCAACCCCCAAGTAATCAAATTATTAACATTAAACCACTAACATTAAAATATTTAGCAGTAATCCGACCTAGTCAGGGTCACGCAGTCTGTGACGGGCCGTCGTGCCTGCGACGGTCCATCCTGCTGAGTCGTCACAGAGTTCAGAGATTGAAATTTACTGAAGGGCCTGTGATGGTCCGTCGTGCCTACGACGGTCCGTCCTGCCATGTCGTCACGAAGTTCAGAGAGTTGTTCTCAGTACCCAATTTTTCAGAATTCTAAGTGTTTTTGGAACGACACACCCTCGACGGTCCGTCGTGCCCATGACGGTCCGTAGTGGGATCCGTCGACTCAGACTGTAATTACCAGAAATAAACTCTACTGCTCAAAACGACTAACAGGTCGTTACACAAAAAATTTCAACACATATAAAAATTTAATTTACTGCATAAAACTCTTTAAACCTTTCGAAAAGAGATACATATAGTATTATTCTTCTGAGTTTTTTGAATCTTCTACGTCTTCATTTTCTTCTTCATTTTCAGAATCATTCGACTCTTTCTCATTTTGATAGTGACTGCCTGTTCAATGTCTAGTTGATTTGTGTAGCCTGATTGTTCTTCTAGGTGAATTTTTCTATCAAAACTTGAATATTATGAAGCTTTATTATTAAATCTTGAATCACGGGACACAGTTACATATACTACAATACAATATAATATGATTAAATAAATATGCACAAATAATTAAGAAAAAATTATAAAATTTCAATGAAAATGATCATAGTTACATTTGGAAAATTCAACCTCCCACCAAATAGAGAATTATATATAGGAAATTTACGCATACCATGTTGAATATTATACTAAGATTTGCTGAATTATGCAAAACCTGATATCGGAAAATGTGGAGTTATAAAAACTTTCTGTTAACACCAACTTTTTGTCCGATAATTTTAAAATTAATGCTTTTTGAGTATTTTATTTTAAATAGATCAAAATACATGTTTTGTCATTTTTAATGCAATTTCTTGATAGTCATCATTTTTCTCAAAGTATTAAGATTTCTATCGGTTGTTTTGTTTATATTTTTTTGTCACAACCGAACATTTAAATATTTGTTCATTTTTTATAAAATTATTATTTTTGTTAAATAACTTTTTTTACATGTCATTGTTACGTTTATTATTTTTTTTTACAATACTTATTTTATTTGTTACATTATTAATATTAATTTTAATATCGCACAACCTAAAATTTCATTCAAATTCTAATACAATTTGTATATATATATTTTATCAACAAATAATTTTTGAATCACGATCTCAAATACATAATTTAGACTCATTTTTTATAATTCTCTCTGTATAGAATATTTGTTTCATTAGGTTAAAGTGGTAAAAAACTTTAGGAATATTTTTTCAGACTTCTTATTCTCTTATCGTTCATTATATTTTGAAGACAAGTTTACTAGAACTCCGCTTAAATCTGGCGAGTCCACTACCAAAATACCATTTATTTTTTTCCATTTTCTCCGGAAAACAAAGACCACACTCAAATCAAATCCTTCTCCATTTTTCTCCGGCTGAACAACAACCAAAACAACTCCAAGTTCCATGGTTCTTCCACACAAAACCCAGTGCCTCTCTTTCACTCACTCTTCTGACGAGGAACCCACCACGACGAGCTCACCCGCAGCTCTCCCACCTCCAAATGATCTCCTCGAAGCCACCAGCTCCAGTGGGCAGTGAGCACTGAGCTCCGAGCTCCAAGCTCACATACCATGCCGGAGCACCACCATTCGTTCCCCTCACAGACCCAAAAATACCAACAGAATTCTCATCACAAACGACCCCAAAAACACCCAATTACACCAACATCCACCGAACTCCGGTGAAACCCCACCCCAACAACCCTTTTGTTTCTTTCCCCTTTTTCCAGCGAGCAATAACCAGCACTCCAGCGAACAACGACAGAAGCTCCGGCGATGAGCTTCAGCTCCAACGAACCAAAGCAAAGAACAAGGACCTTGCTGCCATTCCCCTTCCCCTTCCCCTTTCACGTTTTCTTCGTCCTTTACACAGGTATTTTGTCTCAAAATCGGTGAGCTCCGATGGAAATACTAGTTTCCACCACCACACCGTTGCCGCTCCAAGCTCCGGTGAAACCCACAAACTCAGGAAAAACAACCCCAAACAGATCCTAAGAGCTTCCACTCTCACTGCAAAAAACATTAATGGTAATTTAGATTTTTCAATTTTTGGTTCTTTATTTATTTATCATTATTATTATTATTATTATTATTATTATTATTATTATTATTATTGTAATTTTCATTTTTATTTATGTTTGCTACATTATTTGGAATTTGTTTACTAATCCTTTTCGTTTTAGTTGCTGATGATTATTTAATTCTGCTTTGTCTAGAGTTGAACTCCATTTTTCTATTTTGGGATATTCGAATTTTGTTACAAGTTCGATTCAATTTTGTTAGATAATGTTAGAGTGTTTATTTATTTCTATTTAATTGTTGTGAAAGTCCATCTTTTAATTGTTGCTATGTTTAATTAATATGTTTTATTATAAAATTGTTTTGGACATTATTGAATTTTCTATGCTTTGACGTGTTGTACTGTTACTCTCTCTATTCACTGTTCTTGTTGATATTTTTTGCTTTGATATTTGTTGATTATTCTATCTGTTATATTGATGTTATAAGTGGATTAATTTGAATAGTATTGCTTTATTTTTATAAATTGTTTAGTTAGTTTTGTTTGAAAGAGTTTGGAGGTTTTCTTATTTTAAAAGATGAAAATTTAGTTCAAAGCGTTTATATTTTGTTTGTTAAAATGACTTATGAAGAAATTATCGTAGATTTTCAAGGTCTTCAATGTTACAAAGATGTTTATTTTAAAATTATTATTTGATTCATCTATTTTTATTTATTTTTATTTATAACTAACACTTTTACTAAGTGTCTTTACAGGTACATCGAGTTGCTTTCCATTGAAGCTATTCGAATTATACTCTTTATTCATTATTTTGTATATATTGACTTCACACAAACTTTAGGCAATTTCTTATATCATCTTATTTTATTACTTGTGTATATTGCATGTTTATTATACTTGTTCATTATTTTATTTCCTCTTCAATTTGAAAAAATGAATTCATACGGGACCCACATTTGTGGATTTCGAAGGATGCCTAACATCTTTCCTTCGGAATAACTTGAACTCTTTACCTAGATCAATTGGTTACATGGACTTTCTTTTAAGTTTATTAATTAATCAGTTTTCTAGTTTTTCTAAAAATTAGCCGGCGACTCTCTTTACCCTTTTAAAATTCTTTTGACTATTTTTTAATTGAATCATCGCGATGTTGCTCCCATTCAAATGATGTCAACACCGTCCGTTTCCTGATTAAAGAGATTGACATTAGTGTTAGAGGCCCTGCATAAAAATCAAACGTGGGATAATAAGGCTCGGAAGTAGCCACCAAATGTATGTTATTATCAACCAAATAATCTTCATCAATCAAATGTTGCTTCGCACGATTTCGACTACGATTTTCAACATCGCTCCTTTAACCTCGAGGTGCACCTTCTCTAGGTATTGTTGTCACGATTGGTGAGATACATATATTGGTGGCGGTTCATCATATTGATTGGGAGGATTGTAATCAGAAGCAAGCTTAATCACATTCCCTAGATGGTCGCATTTAGTGACTCCATTGAAATATGAATGACTTCCTCTACATATTATCTCATTTTATTAGATTGATTTTCATAAGTTTTAATCACCCCAACTCAATGATACTAAATTTTATGACCCCTAGCCTATAATAAATAAAAAAAATATTAATAATAAAAAAATTGTTAACGATCAATATAATAATTTAAAATTTCATAATATACATACTAATGCCTTGTGTCTTCCTGTCATGTGTTGATATCCTCTTTGTACAACATGTTGTGAATTTTCAATGAACATGCGGGAATGCCTCATGTACGAATGAAAATAATCTTCTTGATCACTTATGAATGGAGGTCGAAATATAATATACAATTTTGACGTTGTTCCCGTACATAGTGTGTGTAGTTAAGAACATTTATATCCTCTTGTTTTATTTTGAATCTTCATCACACTTAAAATGATGTTCGAAAAATTGAGTACATGATCAAGAAATATGTTGTAAATAATCAAACTGTCTTACAACGATTAATCATGTGTCCTTGCGATAAATTTCATAAATGAGTGATACATGTGTCATCAAAACAGATTGTCTTGACAGACACCACAAGACAATCTATTAATAACATCTTCTGAATAAGGTTGTCAAATAAATAATAAAAAATGTAAGTAAGATAATTATTAATTTTTTTAACAAAAAAATAAAAATAAATATGTAAATTAATTAAAACAGTCTTGAACTTATATCAAAGTTAGCTAGCCATCACCGGAAACCTAGGGAAAAATTCTATTATGTATGAGGCAGGCTATGTCATACTTGTATGAGGCATTGTTTGATTGACAAATGGACATAGATGGGACCCATTTGTCAAGCTAATAAAGGAACATTTTTAAGTCTTCTTTGTAATTTTTTTTGTTTTATGTCCCTTAGCTCAATATTTTGTGTTTTAATTTTTTTAAAAATATGTTTTTCTTTTTAAGATTATTTTAATCATATCTTTTAAGAATTTATTTGTTGATCTAATTAGTGTATACTATCCTTTTTTTTACGTACTGAGTTTTTATTTAAATTTTACAATCATTATATAAGTTTTTAGTTTATTATTTTAATATTATTTTTTTATTTTATGTTATTTATTCTATTATAATAAATATTTATTTGAAATTTATTTTTTAGCTTATCAAATCAAGATATAATAGGTTTTCTAATCCTGAATATTATTTTTAAAAATCATAAATAAATTTATAAAATTGCGAAAATTCTTTTAAGGAATAAACTATTAAAATTATTATTTATATTTATAATTTCTTAAGAAATATGTAAGAAAAGTTAATAAACAAAATATTAATTAAATTACACCTACCTTGAATTTTAAGAATAAAATATTGTATAAATTGACGAAAATAATATGTATTTATGTTGGTGTTTATGGATGTATTTCGATTTTGAATTTCATGATAATAGTATCAAAACTTATATAATTGTTTGTCAAGATCATTAATGTTCTTTCCGTTATATTTACTTTTGAAGAGTATTTGTGGATTGAATTGCTTTTCGATTATGAGATTGTTGAGAGAAAAATAAAAAGAACATATTAAATTTCTGAAAAAATTACCTGAATAAACAACTTTAGTTTATATATTCACAATATTTCCCTTCTATTTTTTAAAAATACAAAAATCCTTATTTTTTCCTAAATCTAAACTACTGGATACATTATTATATTAGAATCGTAAACAATTAAGTTTAACCCCTAAATTTACTCCTATATTTTTCCTCAATAACCAAACCCATTATATCCACTCCTAAAGTTTCTCCGTCAATTTCTCAACCAGTTTGTATTCCAAATTTTGAAATTTAAAGTTGGCTTTGTCCGCCATATCCGTTCAACAAATTTTGAATAGATACTATCTTCTTCTTCAATTCTTTATTTTCATTCTTCTATTTGTTCTAATGTTTCATGGATCATCCGTCATTTAGTATTGGGATTGCCCAAATAGTCACATCAAACACTAATCAAATCTCTGTTTATGAAGATCCAAAATTAATTGAATACGGGTCTAAGAGCTTGCATAATCTTCTAACAATGGCTAAGCAAAGTTTCTAGAAGTCTAGTATAAAAAAAGCGTCACATGCAAAGACACCCAAGAAAAAGGGTAGAAAGCTTGCTATCGTCATATCCAAACCTCCATAGCCAGCGGTATGTACTTTTATTTTATTTATTTTTTTGCAATTTTTTTGGTCACATGCAATGAGTTTTGTGTGTTATTGGAAAAATCATTTTTAATTAAAAATATTTGTATATTGATAAGATTCTTCATTTGATACACAAAATCCTAAAATTTTGTACATTTTTTTTATTTCTTATGACTAATGTATCAATAAGTTAAAATGAAGAAAAATAAGTTATAAATATTGATATTTATCATTAATTTATAAAATGTTGGCTTTGTGTATCACTTATCGGATATAACATATAATGTTGGTTTTCATTTTATCAGATATAACATATTTGATAATGTTGTTGTTATCAAAAATCTATGTAAGTTTAACGTTCAAATTATAGGATTTTATGTATGTTTCTAAACAACATAAATATCATTTTGATTGGTTTATATTCTGTAGTTACAATTATGTATCAAGTGCAATTTCATATTTTACGTATCATGTTAAAGCTTGTTGTTAATAGTAAGTATCAATTTGACTGATATATAATGTGTAGTTAGAATTATGTATCAAGTACAATTTTGCATTTTATGTATCTTTATAGGCTTTAAATTTTCTATTAAGTATCATTTTGACTGACTTATGATATGTAGTTAGAATTATGTATCAAGTACTTTTTTGTATTTTATGTATCATGTGAAAACTTGTTGATTTGATTACTATCTTATGGTTCTGTTATTTTAAATTAAGATGAATTATAGGCCTATAATGCTAGTTCATGATATGTGATTTAGGTTATGAATTATAATGTGAAATTAGCCTATGTACCTTGTATCAAGTTGTGATCTAAAGATGAATTGTGTTATCGAGATGCAATTGGTTCGATTATGGGTTGATGGTTAGACCTTGATGATAGACTATGGGGAAGACTTGGTAAGTCTTAGAATCTCTATCTTCACTTCCAATTCTGATTAATTATTGTTAAGTCATGATATTACATTGTAGTATGCCTTATACTAGGATTATAGGGTGGTATGATATTGAATTAAAATGTCTTGACTATGTTATGAGGTTGATTAAGGTGTACGTATTATAAGGATGGTGAAAACTATCAATGTGCCTTAATATGTTATGAAATGCATGTTGCTTGATTGATATGACTTACTTGACTTTGCATTAAGTCCCTAAAGGGGTAAACTGACATGTTTTGATGAAAAGTCCCTTTTAGCATGTTTTGCTTGTGTATAAGATCTCATACTTAGTACATGTGGAGTACCAACCCCATTTTCTTCCCTTTTCCCAAACATTTTAGGTTCCTGTCGTTGAAGATTTTTGGGAGGCGTCATTGTTGAAGGCTTGGAATCTTCCTTTCATCAAAGTAGGGTAGGTCCTCAACTTTCGAGGGCAATGTCATTCTCTAGCTTTGGATTTTGCTATGAGCTTATTGACTCTATCATTCCTTTCCTTGTTATTTGAATATTGTACTTTTGTACGACCTATACATGGTCTTGTTCAATTGATATAAGGGTTATGCCATATTGTGATATTCGTTTAGATGATATGAGATGATACAATCATTGAGACTATTTATCTACTATTATATATGTATGTGTAATAAAAGTAGAAGGCTATGTAACCTTCCTATATGAATGGTCTAAGTATACTCGATATCAATATATTTATGTTTATGTAGAGGCCTATGTAATCCTCCAAGTAGTGATAATTTAAGTTTTAAATTTTTCCTCATTTTCAACCTATGAATGTAATGACATGAAACTAAGAGGCTAGTCTTAGTCCTTCAAAAGGAAGACTATGCCGGTTACGTCTAGGCGGTAAACCCGGATGTGACAAAATCCATCTTAAAAATAGTAGATAATCATAAATTCATATTATGCTTTTGAAATCATTTTTACAATTAATCCATGGCTAGATTGAAAGATAGAAATTTCCATAATGAAATCTCATGAAAACCTTTAAAGGAACTCCTTATATGAAAGATAAATAAGGATGGCGTATTAACATACCTAATTACATTATAATACCAAGAAAACTTGAAGATGAATTCATGAAAATCCATCCCCTAAGTTGTTCTTGAGCTTCATCTCCAATAGAGCTTTCTAGAGAGAGTTTGTTTTGAGATGGGAAGGTGAAATTTGAAGAATGAATTGGGATTGAGTTTTCATGTTATTAACTAACTTGAACTACCTTAAATAACCCATAATAAGCACCTATACTCTTTTTATAATGTGGGGTGAATTTCCCATTCACCCCATAAGTGACCAGCGTTCACCAAAAGAATTATACGCTTCCATCGACGGAGGACAGTCGACGGACCGTTGGTTGGACGATGGCCCGTCCTGCACCTCTATGGTTTTGGTCAAAGAGGTACATTTGGGGGCTTAATATCCCACACCTAGGTGTGGAGCGGCGACCCCCATCGACGGGGCATCGTTTAGTTCGTTGATTGGACATTACCAAGGCAGTGTGCTGCTTGATTTTGGGTACACCTCAATGACCCCTAGGGTGGTCCTTGGGGAGTATTTCCCGGAAGTTTCGACTTTAACAGTGAAACTATACATGTTAAGGGCCTTTTTTATAAATTTGAGCATCAAAAAACACGTACACATACCAAGGCACACTAGAACACACTAGCACGTCTCCAGGCTAAGCTTCGAAAGTATTGGACGTTCTTGGATATTTGACCTCCAAACCACTTCAAATCAATCATACATAATTTAAAACATTTCATTAACATGTTATTAGACATTTAAGGCACATGTGAGGCTCTAGACACCTTAGTTCATTTTGTGGGTCCTTACAATATCCCCCATATGGAAACATTTATCCTCAAATGACACTTAGAACATTTAAAACACTTTCAAGGACTCAATGGCCATAGAGCAGCTCGCAACATTCAACATATCATCACATAGAAGTCAATACACCAAACTTACAAGGAACACCAACTTTATACTATTATGCACTTAATCCAACACAAGCAAGTAAAACCTTCAATCACTCACTCCTTAATCAATCAAACACATAGGCTCTTCTCATGTTCATAGAAGGAATACATTTTTCCTAATCACAATATTGTTTTTAAATCTTATTTCATTAAGAGCTCATCATGAAACACCCTTTAAGTCACATATAGTCAGATTCAACATCACTCAAGAAGCAAACAAGTAACTCATACTCAATGCACATGGATCATGAGTAATATGGATCAACAAAGATTCCTTATACTTTAAACATAATACCATTAAGGTCATACATAACATTACCATGTTTAGTTATGTTTAAGGAGGAATGTCTTTCTTCTTAACATACACACAAGTTACCGTAAGATTCATTTTAAAGAGAATTTCTCCACTTTTAACAAAGGCATGCTCATACTTCTTTCCTACTGAAGTCAAAATGGTAAATCACACCACACACATCATAAAAGTAGAAAGTCATTTCACATAATTTTCAATTCCTAGCATGACACTAGTTTTTATATGTTAGGGAAATCGTACAATTCATCGGAACACATAAAGATATTGGCCAGACATACTATTATTTCTCAAGAGTGAGCCTGTATTAACACTTTCCAAGTCATAAAAGTCACACATTTTAAAGACTCAATTTTTCTCAATTAAATAATTCTCAAATTCTCATTTTGGGGTCTTAACACCACACATTATAAGTGACATCAAACATGCTCCTTATATTTTCTCATGAAGTCAAATGCACATTTTCCATATCAAGATACACGACAACATAAGGAAACATGAATTGATCAAAAATCCTTTTTGCATGCAACTAAGAGCCTTCAAAACATGCATTACATAGTGTCATTTAAGACATACATAACTTATGGAGAACATGCAACTTATGATTATATGCAAGACTCCCATTATTAACAAGCTACTAGGAACTCTTTGGTTTCAAGCTTGAGAAAGAATAGAAGGAAAAGATAGGAATATCTACAACCTTACTACAACAACTTATCTCAATCTTAAGTGGACCTTAGCTCACCAAGCTTAACAACTAAGCACATCATCCCCCTCATGGAACCTAAGATTATGCACGCCTTTTATTAACATCACCTAAAAGTGATTCTCAACATAGAGAAGTTTAAGGGAACCTAACATAGAAACATCAAGGCACTCCATATCTTACCATCTAGGCAAATTATTCCCCACTTTGGGTTACCCTAACAACATCATGATCCTAAACACCAAGGTCAAGGCAAGTCAAAACCAAACCCTCATACTCCACACATAAGAAGGTTTGAGATCATTGAGGGTTTTAGATCCTAATCTCATGTAATGGAGCCTACTAACTCTTTCATCAAGAGGTACTACCTCATGCATCATCATTTCTCTTAGCTCAACACCTAAAGTAAACTCATAGCAATTAACTAGGTCATACTGCCTAACCACATGAGGCCCTAACTACACCATGAGTACCCAAGGTCATGGAACCTTTGGGCAAACACATAATTCCTACCTATTGATCAAAACCCTTTCTTCTCTTTTTCCCACTCTTAGAATAGGTTCATAAGGGAATTAATCAACTAGTCATAAGTGTTCTCCCATTAACTAGAATACTCCACAATCACCTTACAAGGTTCAACACCCATCTTCCCTCTCTTGGAGCAAGCCTATACAAAAGACTAGAATGCACATAAGAGCAACTATGAAGAATCACACACATTAAAGGGAAACATTTTAACCATTACACATATATAAAGTAAACATGCATCTTCATTACTATTTGCCACATTTGTCCAAAGCATTTCAAGCCTAAACCATAACATTACACTATCATCATACCAAATCATATTACAACTTATCATCCCAAAGGGGACTCCATTCAACTATACCAACTCTTAATAAGCTATAAGCATATCATATCATAGCTTCTCAACATAACATCTTATTTCTCATAAATCACGTATATAGAAATAAATGGCATCACGTCAACACACTAAATTCACCCTCACATATACTCATCAATCCACAAAACCAAAAGTAAGTATTAAAACTCACCTTTTCTCCCTCAAGTATTGAGTTATTATCCCATCCAAGCAATCACATCAAAAGACCACTAGACAAGAAAACATAAGAGAGAGATCATATAGAGTTAAGTTCTATGACTTAACATAAGAGTACTGAAGAAATGAAACTCTATCGTCCTATAGAATCTCTGTCATAGATGTGTCGCAACTCACCACCGATAAACAAGACTCTACTAGACGTGGCAATATGACTTTGGAACCTAAAACTACTCTTATAACATCATGCTTTGTTACCACGTTTGTCATGACAGGGGAGCACCCTCTAGAAGTAGCATAGCATACTTGACCTCTTGAAGGTCTTATACTAGCCCATAGTCATCATTTATTGCATAGTCAAGGAAATTTAGTAGAAAATTCAAAATTTTTCATAACATATCATATTCTAGAAATATTAGTTCATATAAATATAAATTAGGTCATAATACATAATTATACTCTATGTATCTCTTGTCATCTTAGCCTCAACATCAATAGAGTAGAACAGGGACACGACCCTTAACAACATAAAATAATAATCTAGCTATTACATAAACTTTAAGAATAACTTGACATAGGAAATCCTTGAATCATAAGGATCCCTTTCTTGAGCTTGGGAAACATATATCAATCCCTTCACCTTAAGAGACATCCTCTAGTCATCCATCAGTTTTTGTAAAAAGATAAAGAAGAATTGTATTCGTACAAGAATGTGCTAAGTATGGAAACCATAAAAAAACATGTACTTCAAGAGGATATTTTTCTTAGAAATCATGTTTTATTCCTTTTTAAAGAATCATCATAAACATTGGAAGAATTACACAAAATAACTCACAGAATTCATATAAGTATAGACACAATTCATGGAAACACACCAAGTCACTTACACTACACATAAAGCACATCAATCATGTTCATAACATTATCGTCTTTTACGTTAATTCATTAACCCCTAAGTAACCCTCAAGTAGTACTTGGTGCAATGCATGAATAGTGTCCCATCCACCATCCACAGTCAAGCATCACCTTAAAGTCACCAACGTGAACATTCATATAACCTTCATTTACTTAAACACATACTTCATAGGCACATAACGTATCATGGAACCTATACTTCAGATATGACCCAACATAGTACATGAACCATATCTAAGACTCATACCAAGACAACATACTAGTCAAGACTATAAATACCATCACAATGAGGCACTAGTAAACAAATGCATGCTTGGACTTCATTTCATTAACACACCATGAGACCTTAATCATAATCCCAATCTAAGCATACCAGTGCAATGTACATATGAAGCCCCATAACCTCACACATACTAAGTATACTCACAAAGAGACCTCAAGAACATCACATACTTCATACATCAACATGAAAACTTTGGTCAACTACATCCATATCAAGTAACACCTTCATCATATGGAAATTAAGACCAACATAATGCATATAAGGTAAGACCTTCATCATATAGACTCAAAAGGATCCATACTATGCATATTATCATAACAAGTAAGCCAATATCATAATGTAATGCATAGGTAAGTGTCATACTCTCACCTACGCTAAGTAACTTCCCTTAGGTTATCCTAGTTAGGGTTCATTGCTTTACTTCCATTGACCATTTTACATTAGGGAAACCCTAGACTTAACCGACATTAGGACCATGTGAGCTAAATATGGAATCTGGTGTCGTGGAATCCACACCGAAAAGAGGTGCTCTACTTGCCAAGGTAGAATATTAACATCATTATCACATATTAGGTTGATCCACATGCTAGGTCTTATAGGGGCAACATAGTTAAGAAACTAGGAGATGTAGATTAAAATCCTCTTTATGCCATTGAACATTGTAGTTTCCACCTCATGAGGACATTCGGTGAACATGCCTTCCCTCATCAGGAAAGGGCACCCCTCATTTGTCATGTTCACTCTGTGCTAAGCTAAGTTAACTTTTTGAAAATCCTTTATTAACATATTTTATAAAAATAGGCTTTATGAGATTTACTCCTCATATGCAAAGCTCATAGGTTATATATGAGAATTGTCCTTTCATCAATCTAACTCACGTGAGAATATCCTTTCACATACACATAGCATATCCAGTTTATAGTACAATAGAGCGAACCTTTCATAATACCCTACTTTACTAGATTATCATAACATTCTTCATTCATGCATTCATGTGTGTGTATGTGTACTTACATGAGGAAACTTTCGCATAAACACATTTAGACACTACACATATTCATACTTCATTATATCAAAATCTTGACATCATAACATATACTTCATATTCATAACTTAATCATGCATTCATATTCATGTACATAAAGAACTTACCTTAGGAACTATCCTATCAAGGTACACATGTGCAATGTATAGGTAAATTCTCATACCCTTACCCATGCTAGTCCACCTAGTAAGTCTTTATAGTCAAGACACCTTTTCATACTTTCATGAACATATAATTTAAATGCATAGTAGTACACATTAGTGCATATGAGAACTATCCTTTCATTAGTCACTATAAATCATAGTAGTAGACATTAGTGCATATGATAACTATCCTTTCATTAGTCACTATGAATCTATCCTACTCATAGACATGCATGAGGTGTGAGTGTGTGTACATTGGTCAACATGATCATATAATGACAACTAACACATTATTGAGGCAGTCACCCTCCAAGGATCACAATACACATTCATGGATAGACCACACACCACAATATAAAAAAACTGAAAGTAAAATATGAAAAAAAATAAAACCTAGTTAATCAACCACAAACAAATATATTGAGAACACTTCTCTCTTCACCTCTCTTGATTTTTAAAAGAAGGAGAGAAATCTTAAATCTATCCAAAATCCACTTATTCTCTCGAATTCCCAAATCACGTCCAAGTTCATCCTCTCCAAATTCTCACAAACTTCGAGGAGGAAAACTAGGGTTTAAGATTCAAATTTCCTTTTTCCTCCATTACTCTTTAGGCGTATATAATCAAGGTATGTGGTCCTTTACCATTTGATTTCATTAATCCAATAGGTCCCAAAGTATTTCTAAGTTTCCCATTCAATTTCATGTATTTCATGTGATCTTCATGGTCTAAATTGATGTTAATTAACTATTCAATTCCAATATTCCTATGCATGTTTTGATTAAATTATATGATTTCCGATTGATTTCTATAAGTTCCTTGCACACTCATGATTTTCACTATTAATTTAGGATGATACACATTTATGAAGATGTGAATTTATGAATGCATGAACATGGTTCATGAAAGTATATGCATAGTCTATGAAAATAATATTTTGTTATCTAAGGTTTAAATAGCATAAGAATATGACACAATTATGCATTTTGGACAATAATTGTTGAATTAAAAAGGTGTCCAAAGAGTTTATATATTTGACTCATTACCTATCATGAGGGGAAAATGATAATAAAAATTATAAGAATGGCCAACCAAGTCGTTACATGGATATAGTATTCAATTTAGATCTAATTAAAAAGGGAAATCAATTGACTTCCTATTTATATAGGGAAAAGGATCAATATGCCCCTAAACTATTCGAAAAGGTTTAGATATATCTCATTTAAAGTTTGACTCACTCATGCCCCCGCCGTCCAACTTTTGTCAAAATATGCCCTTATGGGTGTTAGTTGGTATGTTGGACATATCCAACTCATTTTTCATTTCTTTAAATATCATATGGAACGGTCATGTCATTTTGACCTTACAACATGATATTTATATGAAATTGGAAAGGGGTCAATTATGCCTTTAATAAATTAGGACCTATAAGCACCTAATCCCACTCATAGATCAACCCCCTTTAAAATAAACTATTTGTACCATTTTCAACAATTTTGTTTGATTTTTATTTTTTGGGGGTAAATCTCGAAAATAAGTAATTGGTTGATAACAAAAGGAAAACATGAAAAACAAATTAACACTAAAATTTCACAAATGAATATAGTAACCTTAAAATCAATAATTTCAATAATTTTTTTTAAATTTTTTATTTTTTTGGGTAAATTCCGAAAATGACTAATTAACTATAAAAAATATGAAAATTTTAAAAAAATATAAAATTAATGCCAAAAATTCACAAATAAATATATTGACCTTAAATTCAACAATTTCAACTATTTTTTTTATTTTAATATTTTGGACGAATCACGAAAATCTTTAAGTTATTAATAAACAAAGGAAATATATGAAAAAATATATAAAATTTATGTCAAATATTCAAAAATAAATATAGTAACCCTTAATTCAATAATTTCAACACTTTCGTTTAATTTTATTTTTCTTAGTAAATCTCGAAAATGAGTATTTTGATTAATAAAAAAAAGTATATGAAAAAACTATAAAATTAACGCCAAAAAATTCACAAATAAATTATTAACCTTAAACTCAAATTTTTCGATAAATTTTTTAATTTTATATTTTGTATTTTTTTATTTTTTATTTTTTATTCATCAATTACTGTGTTTTGGGATTTATCAAAATAATAATAAAATATTTATTGAAATTGTTCAATTTAAGGTTACTATATTTATTTTTCAGTTTTTGGCGTAAATTTTAAATTTTTTCATATTTTTCCTAATTTTTATTAATAAATTACTCATTTTCGAGATTTGCCAAAAAATAAAAATTTAAAATAAAATGTTGATATTGTTGAATTTAAGGTTACTATATTTATTTGTGAATTTTGGAGTTAATTTTAAATTTATTTTCATATTTTTTCTATTTTTTATTAATCAATTGTTCATATTAGGAATTTATCGAAAAGAAATAAAATTAAACAAAATAGTTGAACACGATTTAGATAGTTTATTTAAAAGGGGGTTGATTTATGGATCGGATTAGGTGTTTTTTTGTTCGAATTTTTCAGGATCATTATTGATCCCTATCCATTTTCATATAAATATCTTGTAGTAAGGTCAAAATGACATGACAATTTCATGTGACATTTACTGAAATGAAAAATGAGTTGGATATGTCCAGCATACCAACTAACAACCATAAGGGCATATCTGGGTCAAAAGTTGAATGACAAGTGTATGAGTGATCCAAACTTTAAATGAGGATATATTCAAACCTCTTCGAATAATTTAGAGGCATATATGACCCTTTCCCATTTATGTAAGAACAAAAGCATCTACATATGTTACTTACAACTACCTATTTGATTGGAAGCTTGTCTATTTGAAAGCTTGTCTAATTGTAAATTAAACTTATTCAATAAATTGTGTTATGAAAATCTACAACACGGTATTTTTATAACAATCTTCATCATGGTGTTGTGCAGGTTGAATTTCTAGAAATTAATTTGATAATTTTCATACATTTTAGAAGATCATCAAATTCAAGGACTGTAAAAGAAAATTGATTATTATTTTTCTAACAAAATCATACCATTATATTCCACAAAGTGGGTCCATAGAGAGTAGAGTGTACCTTTACCTCAAGGGTAGGGAGGAATTTATTATAGATCCTCAACTCAAAAAGAACCATCTAGAATAAAATAAAAGTACAATAGAAACATATAAAACATATAATATATAGTACGTAGTAGGGTAGAAAATATAACAAATAATATGCTAATCATGTACACGGAATCAAACAATAATAACATAAGTCGAAGACAAGAAACTACAAATAACATGATTACTAATATGAACATACAACAAGAAACATACTGCTTCCTGCATAACCTACTATGCTCTAATCTAAGATCTCCACACCCTTGTATATAAAGATATGTCCTCAATAAGCTACAAATTTTTCATGCATCATTTTATCTCCACACTCAATACTTCTCCGATCTACCCATGGCTCCCCTGAAACCATCGAACCTCATTTGTAGCTTCTCTTTTTCACGTGCCCCAATTGTCCACGTTGTATCTTTTACTAAATCAACTCCCACCTTTTTTTAGATATCTTCATTTCTAATCTTATCTTACCTACTATGCTCACAAATTCATAAGAACATAATCATTTCTACAACTTTCAAAATCTGAATGTGAGCCATAAAACATAATTGGTGTACCCGTCAAACTATAGCACTTGCCTTTATGTTTTGGTGAAACCTTATTATGCTTTTAATAAAAATTATCTGCATTATAGTTGTAAATTTGTAAAAAGAAAGTCCTAAATTTATGTAATTATGATATGTAGAATTTTATGCTTTTTCCTATGACATCGTAAAGCAAAAGGGAGGAAAGATAAAAATAATAATTCCTCCATTTCACAAAGAATAAACTGGTTTGATTTGATACGAAAGTTATTAATATAAAGAGAACTTTTGAATCTTGTGATCCTAAACTAAAATTAGGTCAGATATACAAAATTATTCTTTGATCACGTGGCCTTAAACATGTCATGTAAAAATATAAATTTATAATATTATCAAAAAAAAGAACGAAACAATATTTTTTACACATACTAAAAAAAAGAAATTCATTCTTTTTTAAATGGAGCAAGTGAAAAAAGAGAAAAGGCGCCAAGAAGCGCAAGTTAAGTGGGTATGGTGCAGGATAATAAAGAAGTCAACATATTTCCACAATTTTCAGAATTCATTAACGCCAAACCAAAATGAACGGTTCGCTGTGGACATTTCACAAAACAAAATATTTATGGTAAAAAAACTAACAAAAAATCCTACATTGTTCCAGCTCCATCCTTTTCCTCTTTACTTTCAATTTCCTCCTCCATTGTGAGAACAAATTCATACCAGAAACAAGTCCAAAAGCAGATTCTAAGCAACCCTAAATGGGGTTTTTGATGGTGATTTTAAAATAAGAGGTAAATTGATTGATAAAATGACGGCATCCTTATTTTGCAATTTCCAGATAACTCAATGATCTTTTCATTTGTTTCATTCCTCTCTTCTTTAATTTCCTTTCCAAAATAATTTCTTTTATTTCATTTCTTTAACCATATTCTTGCAACTTTATAGGTTCTTTAAACATTGTTATTCTCTTCAATTAATTTAGTAATAAATACATTTCTCATTTGGCTAGATTCTTTATGATGAAATAGGTTAGAACAATGAGGAATATGATTACAAATATCTGACCCAAATGAAACTGAGTGATTCTTTTTTTGTTACTATGGAGGAAATTTCTTTCCATAGTATTTGGGGGTGTGGATGTGTTGATTTTTAGTCACCAATTATGAATAAAACTAACTTATATAATGCTGCTCAATTTGGGCATTGGTGGAATTATCTTTTTCCATGTGACCCTTTATTTGTTCATGTATAAATTGTGGTTGATTCTGTTTCCAAGAGCTATTAATTTGGGTTGTTATTGTTTGTTTCATTTTTTATAAAAGATAACCTTTGATGTTTTTTTGAAGTGAAATGGATTAGATGACATTGGAGGATTGATTTAGGAAGCTACGTTATCATTGAAATTAATAAAACACAATTTTATGAAATTTGAAGGGATCGAACAATGTTGTCTAAAGGTGAACATCAATCGGTTCCACTGTCTGTATTGCTGAAGCGGGAACATGCCCAAGAAAAGATTGAAAGACCCGATATTTCTCATGGTCAAGCTAATCAGATCAAGAAAGGAGAAGACTTCACTTTCCTCAAGCCTGAATGCCAACGGGTTTTGGGAGATGAAGTCACTAACTTTTCGGTTTTTGGGGTACGTTCTTATGTTTTAAGAGATGTGTTTATTTTCTATAGATTTATCGTATTGGATGTTATCTTTAATATTCTCAGAGCATTTTTTTATCAGGTAATGTTGTCATCCTTTTCTTAGGTTAACAATTTGTTATATTGAGCCATAAATTTCATGTTGACTTTGATAGATATGTTATGTAGTATCCTATATGTTTGAGAAAACTAGTCATGGTGAAAACATTTGATGTTTTCTCCTTTTCCTTTTTTTTTTGACTTATTTTCTATCAAGAATCAACAATTTTATCAAGAGATCGGAGAAACATTTTAGTTTTCCTTTTAAAATTTATGCACGGAAGATGTAATTATTGCAACAATACACTGTTTTGTTACATTTTCACCTAGAAATTTTGCATGTTTGACCATTAAAATCTCGTCTTGAAAAAATGTTAAACATATATAGTCATACGTCCTCTTTTTGGTATTAATATAATTGTTGTCATTTATACATATTTTTTTTCATTCCTTTTATAGTTATTTGATGGACACAATGGGTCGGCAGCCGCTATATATACTAAAGAGAATCTATTGCAGAATGTATTGAGTGCTATTCCCGCAGACCTCAATAGATATGAGTGGATTGCAGCATTGCCTAGGGCTTTGGTTGCAGGATTCATCAAGACAGACAAAGAATTCCAAGAAAAAGGTAATATTTTTTTCTATATATAAGGGAGATATTATAAAATCGTAACATGAAGTTTCTGTGATGTTACGACCCAAAAAAAGGAGATCACAATAACACCTAAATCTTACCAAAAGGTATGTCAACCATAATTCCAAAACAAACGACAATGGGCCTACATAGAATATATAATTGAATTTCAAACTTGATCAATTTAAACAAATAACACTTGAGATTTTTTCAGAAGAAGAAGAGTACGAACTTAATAATATTGTAGTTTTAAAAGTGTGAAGAAACCCCTCTACTTATAGCTACCACATTGTAGAATCAATAGGTGTCAATTTTGTCTTATATGAAAAGTTACAACCTTTCGAAAAAATCATTGTTATCAGAAAAGTCACAACCCTTTGAAAAAGACACAACTCATCAGAAAAGGCATAACCCTTTCGAAAAGTCACAACCTTAAAAAAATCACAATCCTTCGAAAAAGTCACAACTCATTGAGAAAATTCAAAGCCCATCAAAAGAGTCACAACCCTTTGGAAAAGTTTCAACTCATTGAAAAAGTCGCAATCCGTTGATTTGAAAAGTTATCTACTTTCAATATAATAAATTAATAAATAAAATAAATTGACTATTTCTAAATAGGGATATATAGTAATTCAACGTTTAATTTTGGGAATTCACGCTTTCAAAGTAGTGTAAATAAATATAGATAGATATGACCCTTGAATAAGGACAAAATACAAGATCAAACAAAAAATATGGTGGGTGCTACTAAAAAATACTACAAAAGATTGTGTACTGACTTGGTATATACCAGAAATACACATTGGCTCAAAATATAAAATACTAGTCATAAGTATACATAAAAAGAATAGTAAACTATGAATGCAACTAAGCTAACCCCCAATCTCTAAAATGTCAGCTACATTAGCACAAGGATCAATGAAAAGGCCTAGGGCTCACATATACATCAACAAAGAAAGTGTATAGTACATTATGAGTATCAAAACAATATGTACTGAGTAGGCTTCATAGATTGACTATGCTTGCGATTGCATTAACATAATAAAAAGTAAGTAAACAATAGGGTAATAAGGCAAAAATAAAGGAATAGCTAGTCCTTTGTCATAATAATTCTACTAAACATAAATGGAAAAAGCAATAAAGTCATATAAACTTAATTGAACCTCCATAAGTCAAGAAGATACAAACAAAGACATGCAATAACAACTAAACAATTAATAACATGGACAAACCCCCGTAAACCCATCAAGTACTCACAAAGCTAGTTCAAGTCTCAACTAAAAAATGACGACAAAAACCGTCCCAAAATTTGGAATCGAGAGAAAAATTAGAATCTGACATTGCGATAACATTGGGTGGTTTCATTTACCAGAATATTACATTAGAAAATCATGTCCTTCCCGAAATATTACATTGGAATCCTTGAAATAACCTAGCATACAAAAATCTTATATTGAAAAAGTTAGTCCTTTGCGAAATCAAAGCCTTATTAGAACCTAGCACATCAAAAAATCTTATATTAGAACTGCTAATCCTTTGCAAACTTTTAAATTGGAAAACCATGGAAACCTAGGTAAATCTTAGAATCTTACATCAGAATGAATAAACAATAACCTAGCAGCTCACGAATATTACTTGGATCAGTTGTATAGAACTCTAGCATATCCTGGAATCTTACATCGTAACAGAGACAATACTAATTAGCATCTCTCAAAATCACACCTTGGGCCAAGTGTCTTATAGAATGGACTAGGGTCTTTAATGAGTCTTGGTAGTTATCTTACCATAACTAGGCACTTGGACATACTAGTAGGTCTATCCAAAATTCATAACCCGTTTAAAAAGTTATATCTAGGCCAATCCATTTTAGAAGGCATCCCTACATGCTAGAGAAGCTAACATTTAAGGAAATACTAGAAAACCTACGTTAAGCATCCATAACATCCATAGTAAGGTTATTTGAGATTATTCACAATTCACGAGAAAAAATATAAGATCAACTACTCATGATTACCCTAATAATTCCTGATAAAATTACAACAATGCAAAATCAATCAAATCATAATAAAAACAAGAATTGATGCTAAATACCAACCTAACATTTAGAAAATTCTATTTGAGGATAATCAACAACAAGGTTTAAGGATAGTAATTTGTAGCCTACCTCATGACAAACATGTGCACTCCAAACCTCCAAATCAATATTTTTCCCTTTTGAGGTACCTCCTAACGATGTGTAACTATAAAAATAGTGTTTTTGATGTCTATAGAATCTTTTTGACAACCATACTTCAACAAATAATTTTTGGTCTAAAATTGAGACAAAATGGAAATGGTGGACCCACACAAGGAATAAAAAATTGACTCCATTAATAGGTCCCAACAAGCAAGGGAATTGTGTGTAAAAATGGGCACAATTCGAAAAATACTTTAGAATGGCCCAACAAGCAACAAGCTTCACAACAACCATTAATAACTAAATTTGACTATTTAAATCATAACTTACGAGTTTAAGAGTGTGAATAGTGACCGTAATGACCTCCCCACACTGATCCTAGCTTAAATTAGAAATACAACAAAAATTACCACAAATAGATCTCTCAAATCTTCTAGTGATAATCACAAAAGCGGGCAAGTGGCTGTTGAAGCGGCCAAATCATAGTTAGTCGGCTACTGCGTAGGAGGTCATGGTTCTCTAAAGAATCTACGATTAAATCAATCATGGGCTGGTAAAATGGTTATCGCTAAACCGGCCGCATCAGCTAAAGTTAAAATGAAATCCTTTTCTAATGCGTCCATATGATTTCTTTGGAACCTCGTACAGATATGTAAATTATGATAACACACAAAATTCAATGTTTTGAATTGAACGAATATATCAAAACTACAATTTTAGGTTGCATTGACGAAGAGTGGGTCCTACACCCAAGGCTCCATTTTTGTATAAAAGCCACAAGGTAGCTCATAAGGAGTATGGAAGTCTTGAGACTCAAATCATCTATTTTTAGTAAAATCAATGTGATAGGCTAACTAAACAATTATTGATTGCACTCTAAAGTTCTTTACCTAAAGTTTTGACCAAAATGAATTGTTTCAAGTTCAAAAGCTCCAAAATAGAAAAATTGTCATCAAAGACAAAAGAATGATTCAGTGATCAAACAATCAATCCCAGCAAGTCATATATGACTTGGGCCTCTATAGTAAAGCTCTAAATGATAAATATATTTAAAAACATAGAACATGACCTTAATGGTCATTACAATATCCACTACAAAGGACTTTCTACTTCAAAATTAAATAGTTAAGAAGTACTAGAAGACTCGAATAGGTGGAGATGTTGCACTTTAAAGTAATGATTAATCTCCTAGGTAGCCTTTCGACTGGATCGTGTCTCCAGTGAACCTTAACGAGACGAATATCTCTCGATCAAAACAACCTAACGTCCTTATCCATGATAACAACTAGATCCTCCAGAAAGTTCAAACAATCATCTAGCTCGACTTAGTCATACTAAATCACGTGGGACTTGTCAAAAACATATCTATAAAGTATCGACACATGGAAAACTAGATTAAGAAATGAAAAGGCAAGTGGCAAGACCAACTCATAAACAACACCTCTTGAAGGATCTCAAAACGCTCAATATACATGGGGCTAATCTTTCCCCTCCTCTCACATCACACTATGCACTTCAAAAGTGAGACTTAGAAGAATATAAGATTACCAACATCAAAACTGGAGGGATAAAGCCTACAGTCAGTTCTTCTACTTTCTCTCAAATTCTCGTAGCCTGTCTTGAATAACTTCAATTCAAGCTAAAGTATCCTCAAACAAGTCTGTACCATGAGGCCTAGAATCAAAAGTGTCAAACCAACATACCGGAGATAGACAATTCCTACCATACAAGACCTCGAGCGGGCCATCTTAATACTTGAATGGTAGTTGTTACTATAAACAACTTTGTCAAAGCTAAAAATGAACACACAATTTCAAAGCATATTCTCCAAAATATGAATAGTCCACTTTTATTGCTCGTCTGTCTTTGGGTTAAATTTTGTGCTAAGATCAACTTAAGTACCCAAATCATCCTAAAGTGCCCTCTAGGAGCTGGGATTTGACTAAGAACATCTATCGTAGATAAAAGGCATTTTACCCTACTAAAACAAACAATGTCTTTCCATGGTTATGAGCCAACCACTTGACTTTGAAGGAAGACTGAATGTGAAAGAAATTACTCAATTTTGTCAATCGATCCACCATGACATAAATTCAATCAACAACGCAAGAAGTTTATGGCAATCCCACAAATAATTTCATAGTGATAAGTTCCAAATTCCTGTCAGTAATGGGTAATCTCTAAACTCACCGCCATGCCTCAAGTGCTTAGCCTTTACCTACATACAACATAGACATTAAGCTAAAAAGATTGTTGTATTCCTCTTCTTACCACTTCATCAATAATTTTTCCTTACTTGTTTATACATCTTGGTCGTGCCAGGATGAATAGAATATTTGGAGTTGTGGGCCTCCTAAACTATCATCCGAATCACAACTCCAACTCGAGGAACACAAATACAATAGATAAATGTCAAACACTGTGTGAGTCTAAGGTTACCTCACTAGCAACATTGCTCAAAACTTGATCACCAATTTCCCTTAAACCCTCATCCTCAGATTTCCAACCATGAATAAGCTCAAATAGGGTGGAGTGAGCACCGCTACAAGCTAGAACTCGATTGGGGTTAGAGATATAAGCTTAACCAATCTATTGACTAAGTGTTGGATGTCCAACGCCAAGGGTCTCTTTAAAATATAAAAGAAGGATAGACTCCCTGTACTCACTACCTTCTGTCTCAAGGCATCTGCCACCATATACCTTGCCCCAATGGTATAGAACTGAAAGATTTTAGTCCTTTAGAAGTTCAATCCACCTTCGCTGTCTCAAATTAAGGTTCTTCTGTCTCAAAATAAACTAAATACTGCAATGATTTGTGAAGATCTGATAATTAGCTTTATCTGAGTAAAGCTTAAAAATCTTTATAGTGAAAAAAATAGTTGTCAACTCCAAATCATGAGTAGGGTAGTTGTGCTCATGCACCATAAGTTGCCTTGATGCATATTATATAACATGTCCATCATACATCAGAGCGAAACTGAATGACATTAGATGCATTACAATATACCATAAAACCCTCATCCTCAAATGGAAGAGTCAAAATAGGAGCTATGCTACTACTTTTCTTAAGCTCTAGAAATCTTGCCTCTCTCTTGTTTGACCACTGAAAACAAATTCAAGTGTAGTTAGATTAGTCAATGGTGCATCTATAGATGGTCCTAGCGCAACCACAGGTTGACCCAATCTTCTTTGGGTTAACCATAATTCAATGTTTCGATACCACGTGCACCAAGTTGACTCCAGTCTTAAGAAATAACTCACACTGTGAGAAATTGTCATAATCTCGTTGATCTCTCACTGTCTATAACATAATCCTCAAATACTGCTCATACTCCTTGAGTAGAAACTAATATTATTGATAAACACAATACGAGAGGATTTTATATAAGGCCTATAAACATGTCTCATCAAGTCGATAAATATCATTGGGCTATTTCTCAACTAAAAAAGATATCATTAGGAACTCATAATAGTCGTAACGTGCATTAAAAGTTGTCATGGGTATGTCCTCTTCCTTTATATAAAACTATGATAACTAGATCCTAAGTCGATCAAATAAAACAATGTGTCAGCATAAAGCTAATCAAATAAGTCATCGATACGAGGCATATGATACTTATTCTTCATTGTCACCCCATTTAGTTGCATGTAATCACTAACTAAATGCATAAAACTATCTTTCTTATTCACAAACAAAATGGTATGACCCCTAAGAGAGACACTAGGTTTAGTAAAATCCTTACACAATATATTTTAAAGCTAAATATTTAGTTCCTTATGCTCAACAGGTGTCGTACGACAGGGTGGAATGGAAATGGGATGAGTGCTCGACTCTACATCATTAGTAAAATAAATATCACATTCAATAAGAAGGCTAAGTAATTGCGCAGAAAAGATGTTCAAACTCACACACAATATGGATAGAATCAACTATATGGACCTCCCTACTAACATCATGTACATAACCCAAATAGGTTAGGCGCTCATTGTATACAAATCTATGAGACCGAATATATGATATAATCCCAATTGATGTGCACTACATAGATCCTACCACACAAATTGAGGCACACAAGACATGACTAAGTTAATAGCCGTGGCAAAGCAATCTAGGACTGCATAATAGGGGAATCATCAGTCCATTCCAAGAATAACATCAAAATCTAACATATTAAGTTCATATCATATGTATCACTGTTGGATCGTCAGGAATAATCAGTCCATTCCAAGAATAACATCAAAATCTAACATATTAAGTTCATATCATATGTATCACTCTTGGATCGTCACCATAATAGCACATCAAACCTGATAAACTATTAAAAAATCACCCATAAAAGTCAATACATTCAATGAAACTGAGAAAAGGTTTAGAATGAAACTACAATCAATGAGTAAAAGAAATCAACACATAAAAACATGTAGATACTTGATAAAATAAGGCAAAGGCCCATTTATGTCATACTAAGATCATACCTACAGTAACTAAATCTTAGGTTTCAGCCTACAACCAAGCAAGAAATTCATTAGACATGACCATGCCCACCCCTGGACTCGACTTCAGCTCTACCATATTTTATGCTTATTTACACACATATTTGAGTAATCTAGACCACCCCTACAAACCTAACATCCTTCTCCACTTGGGGCGGTACAAGTCTATGCTTGGGGTGATCTTTAGCAAAGTGCCTGACATCACCACAATCAAAGCAAACTTTATTACTCTAAGGTCTAGGTGGAAGATTGTTTGATCCACCCTAACCTGAATTTAACGGAAGGACTGTAACTGTTCATCAAATAATGCCCTATTGTATAACCTTCAGATTGATAAGGATGCCGACTTCTGTCAGAGAAATTTCTACCACATGATTGCGAACTACTATAGTTGCGCTAGAAGGGAGTTCTCTTATTACTTTCCATACAGAACTCACAATGGAGTTCCTCTAAGTATGAGTATTCCTAACTACATCTAAAAGTAATTTAGCCAACGATAAGAAGGAGTTTGTATAAATCCAAAGCAGAATCCTCCAACAAAACGCCAAACTCTTTCCTTATTTGTAGGCAAAATCATAGTAGATGCCTAGAGAGCTCATGAAGATGGGTCACATACTTTAGTTCTAACATGGAGCCCTGCTCTAGTCTAGTAAGTAGGTCTCTCAATCTATCCAAGATGCTACATGGTATAAAATTGGTCTAGAAGACCTTATAAAATTTCCTCCAAGTTAAAGGAAGAGATCCTACTAGGATACACTCAATGAATGTATGCCACCATAGTTGGAGTGGATTTCTTACTGATATGCTCTACAATGGACCCTTTGGACTCAACAAAACCTACAAATACAACCTCTCACGACAGATAATCAAGAACTTGAAATCATCTTCTCTTGTAGCATCTAAAAACCTTGACGAGAAAATCTCAAGAACCTTCCCAACACCTTCTATTCCTCTACTATCACGGTGGCCTCAAGTATCATAGGCTGAGCAACAACATGTGTTGGTAATACCTCTACATTAGGAGACAGAATGGAAGGCTTCACTACTGGACCCATTTGATCATGCCCCATACCATATCATTACTAATCGCTAAATGATGGAAATTTGAAGTCCCAACGCCATTGTAGGACTATGTGATAATTAATTTGGTCTCTGCCCCATCGAGTGATAAGGAATAAGCACATGTTGTGGATCAATAAACAGATTAAGAGTGACCTCTCTAGATCTATCCAAAGCTTGTGCAATAGCTTGTGCACAAACTCAAGGTCAACCTTAGCCCTACCCCATCGAGGGCTCAACCTACTGGCTGAGAAGCATTGTACCTAGCGCTAACATCTTTCATAAGCACCATCTATGAAAGGTTGAAACAAATGAGAATTTCAGATACCGACAGGAGTAAGAACACACAATATGGAATCAAAAGAAAGATTCTCCCTAAAGATGTACTAGATCCTCTCAAAGATAGGTTATAGGCATGTCCATACCAATCTACGGGACACTAATAGATATTATCCTTGGACCAACTACATCACTGAACCTGAAACTCTGATACCAACATTTCACGATCCAAAACAAGGGTTATGAGGACACATACTAAATTCCACTAGTAAGTCAACCATTATATTGGGACAAATGATAATGGGCCTAAGAAGAGGATAAGTAGATAAAAGCATAATAAGATCATTTAAACAACAAAAATACAAAGTAAAATTATATATATATATATATATATGTATATATATGTATATGTATATGTATATATAACTCGAACTAAGAAAAAAGTAAAAGATCCATCCCAAAACTTAATGGATGCTAATGCGAATTTAATACAATAAATCAAGTGCAAAATAGACATATACAAGAGATATACACGCTATCTAAAGATACAAAAGACTAGTCATAAATATACAGATAGATATGGGACAATCACGAAAAATGTTACGCTCACTCTTAATCTGTAGAACATAAGTTGAAACACCACAAGGATCAACAGGCCGTCTAGCGCTTGGATCTACGTCAAGGAAAAAAGATGTCAAGTATAGTATGGGTACCAATAAAACGGATACTTAATAAGCATCATAGGACCATCAAGCTTGTGATTGAAAACATAATGCAAAAGTAAAGACA
The DNA here is from genome assembly GCF_036512215.1 of Solanum lycopersicum. NCBI lineage: Eukaryota > Viridiplantae > Streptophyta > Magnoliopsida > Solanales > Solanaceae > Solanum > Solanum lycopersicum. Next base: position 26,359,633 of record NC_090806.1, read on the forward strand.
TGGCTATCCTGAATCGTAATAAGGCTATGACTGTAAATGGAGAAAGAAATAAAGTTCTATAAGCCTAAAAGGACCCCTACAAGACCTAAAGTTACAAACATAGGGATAATTGTAAAATTAAACAATTAATAATCTGGTAAATACGTCACAAACCTGATGGGTATAGACAAGAGCTACACTACAAGGCTCAACTCAAAAATAACCATAAACACCAGCCCAGAATCTGAAATTGTTATAACAATAGGAAACATAGCATCTCTCGGAATATTACATCGAAATAGCGATTCCTTCCCAGAATCTTACATCTGAACATATTGCAAGAACCTAGGACACCACATAATCTTATATCAAAATAACTATTTCTTCTCAAAATCTTACATTAGAAAGCCTTATTAAAAACCTAGCACATCCTGGAAACATACACCATAATAGCTTGCCTTCCTAGAATCTTACTTTGGAAAGCCTTAAAAACCAATTCGCTCCTAGTATCTTACGTCGGAATGACTACATATAAACCTAGTAGCTACCAAAATCTTATGTCAGATCGGATGTTCATAAAACTAGCATATCTCATAATCTTACATCACAATAGCGAGAACACTAACTAGCCACTCCCAAAATCTTGTGACCCAAACCAAAGGTCCATCTAGACAAAAAATTGATATTAATGAGCAAACGGAACAATCAAAATTGCATTGTAAGGTCGTTTACCTAAAATATTTGACCAAACTCCACCATTCAAAATTTAGAATATCTAAATCATAAAAACTTGCATAAATATCAAATGAACTATCTAGTGATCAAATTATCAGTTATGGTAAGCCGTAAATGACTCGGGCCGCTATAGGATTTCCATCAACACCAAAAACATTGAAAAAGAGAGAAAACGACCTAAAGGTTCATTACACATGAAAATATAAGTGATAGAAGAAACCTTTTCATTTAGATCATAAAGTATTATTGTGTGTACTTGATTATTATAACATTGTTTGTATTGCTTCTAAACAATTTGATTTGAACCTATCACTCAAGTAATGAATCTATGGGTTTGGATATAACTTGAAATGACCTATTTGAAGTTCTATTAAAGTACCTTTTTTGTTGGATATCATAAATCTAAGAGGCAAGTCATTGAATAAGACTTTAAACTTGTTTTTTAGGACCGGAAATAAGCAGGTGTGAATCAGAAACTAGCAAAGCAAACCTCAAACGACCACGAGTAAGAAGAAAATGAGAAATATACCAAAAGACACATATTTTTAATGTGGTTCGGTCAATCGACCTATGTCCACAAAGGAGATAAGCAATCCACTATAAATATGAGAGTACAAAATACAGAGAGAAAAAACCTCAACCAATTCACTTGGAATACATAGGAGGTTCACACAAGTGATAACGTATCAAGCTTGTGACACCCATAAATTCTCTCCCTAACCAAAACTCTCAAAGCCTTTAAGACTACACTGTGAATGCTGATTAAGTTAGAAGGATCATGCTTCTATTTATAGAGTCCTAAACCTTTTCCTACCAGAAAAATGATTAGTCAATCCAAAATCTTTTCCTAAAAGAAAAACCTATTTATGGTAGGAAATTTAGGGCAAATAAAATCCAACAAATTTCCCCCTTGGCCTGAATTTCTGACAAAATAAATTTGTTCACCTTCTTTACTTAATCTTCAACAACTTGCTTTTCTCTCCATAATTTCCTTTGCAAAATTTATGTCTCAACACAGAGAACCTCTCTGAAATAATTTCTCCAACAAAATCTTCATTACTGTTAAAAAGATTGCGGCTACAACTACACCCTTCAAGATGAACATCTCTTTCTAACCTGGTTCAATCATCGATTATCGAACCACTGAACCTGACTCCATAATTGAATCTGACTCTGATACCACTTGTTAGGACTGAAAATAAGTAGGTGTAAATGCGGAAGCTAGCAAACCAAACCCTGAAAGATCACGAGTAAGAAGACAACGAGAAATATACCAAAGGACACAAAGATTTAACGTGGTTCGGTAAATTGACCTATGTCCACAAAGGAGATGAGCAATCCACTATAAATATTAGAGTACAAAATACAGAGGGAAACAACCTCAACCAAATTCACTCATAATACATGGGAGGTTCACACAAGTGATAACGTATCAAGTTGTGACCCACAATTTCTCCCCTAACCAGAAACTCTCAAAGCCTTTAAGACTACATTGTGAAAGCTAATTAAGTTAGAAGGAATATGTCTTTAATTATAGAGCCCCAAATCTTTTCCTACTAGAAAAAGGATTAGTCAATCTAAAACCTTTTCCTAAAAGGAAAACCTATTATTGGTAAGAAATTTAGGGCAAATAAAACCCAACATTGTTAACTATTTGGATTCAACTACATATAAACTTGTATCCACCTTTTATCAACGGATCCAGCATAACCTCTTTGTCTTTTGGATGGTGAAACGTAGTAACATCACATAAAATGGAGACAATCTACTTGGATTGCATCAAGTTGGAGTATTTTCTTCTTTTATTTGCATAATTTTCCTACGTTACATACAAGGCTTGTTATCTGTGTTTTGTTTCAATGCATTCATTTTCTCCAACTTATGTTACATACATCATTTCAGATGGTGAATACAAGATTACATTTACTCCTTTAATCTAGTAGTTCTTGTAATTGTCATATTCCCAGTTACCTCTTTACTTCATGATAGAATCTTTTACATAAATATCAGTTTAGTATTTTCAAGTACTAGTATGAATAAATACTATAATATGAAGTTTTTTTATGTGATGTTGCAGCACAAAAATCAGGGACAACGGTAACATTTGTTATTATTGAAGGATGGGTTGTAACAGTTGCATCAGTTGGTGATTCACTTTGTGTATTAGAATCTGCAGAAGGGGGAATTTATCATCTATCAGCTGATCATAGACTAGAGTGCAATGAAGAAGAGTGAGATTTGTTCCTTCTAGGAGTTCAATAATTTACAAATATGGAATTACTTCTAGATTAAAATTTTAATTATATATTTTGAATTGAATAGGAGGGAACGAATAACAACAAGTGGTGGAGAGGTTGGTCGACTTAATACTGGTGGTGGTACACAGGTAACTTTTTTGTTTACTCAAAACATGTACAGAGTGTGGTAATGAATTGAAATGTACTAAATGAAATAATCATGTTTGGACCACTATATACCTCTTCGTAGTTACTTCCTGTAGGAACTTCGACTGACTCGTAATTTCCTTTATTAGCATGTCATAATTTAATTTATATTCTTTCACTTGTCTATATATTTATTTTCTCGAAGATGTTTGTCTTATCAATTGATCCATATTGATTTCAGATTGGTCCTTTAAGATGTTGGCCTGGTGGATTATGCCTCTCACGATCCATTGGTGATATGGATGTTGGCGAGTTCATTGTTCCTGTACCCTATGTAAAACAAGTGAAGGTTTGTCTATTATGTGCTTTCCCTGTGCATTTTCTGTTTGAGTCCTTTGATCATGTGTATATTTCCTTGTTGCATATCTGCAATTATACGTTTCATCTTTAAAATCATTTAAGCATTCACTTGATAAGGATATTACAATTCTCACCATTTATAATTTCCCCATCAAATTAGGGAAGATGAAAGTGCAATTTGAAATATTCTCTAATATTGAAGTTGTATTGTAAATCAGCTAGTATATTTTATCCAAAGTTTGCTTCTAATGATGATGATATCCCTTTTCAAGTAATTAACTTGAGGGTAGATGGAGTAATTCTTGTTACCTTTTCACAAAGAATTATGTAAATTATGATTTCCATATCCTAAATTGTGTAATATTTATGTTGTTTGTCCCTTTTCTCTAGGACAGTATGATGTCAGCGTCTAGATGTTAATTATGCTCTTTACCTCTTTGGCATATTTGACATGTCCTGAACACTGTAAAACATTATGCAAACAGCTATCTTCAGCAGGTGGAAGACTAGTAATTGCAAGTGATGGTGTCTGGGATGCTTTGTCTGCAGAAATATCGATAGAATGTTGTCGTGGAATGTCTCCAGATGCTGCCGCTAGTCAAATTGTAAAGGTCAGAATAAGATCATAGTTACTTCATGTATGTTATTATTAGATTATTTAGTTGATTTATTTTCCTTCCTACCGATTCTCACCTCTTTCCTCAAACATACAGGAAGCCGTACAGCCAAAAGGAATTCGAGATGACACAACGTGTATTGTGGTTGACATACAGCCATTAGAAAAGCCAAATCCTCCGCAGGCACCACCCAAAAAGTCAGGGAAAAAAGTGTTCAAGTCTATATTTCGTAAAAAAACTTCTGAGTCGTGTTCTAATACTGAGAGAGATTATGATGAACCAGATGTGGTTGAAGAACTATTTGAGGAAGGATCTGCATCACTTTCTGACAGGTCTTGTCATGCATTATATTCTAATATGCCAATTTGGTTTCTATATACATATTGTGTGTACTAGTCCTTATATTTGGTATCTTCTTATAAGTGCAGATTAGATGCCAAATATCCAATTTGCAACATGTTTAAGTTATTCACCTGTGCCATCTGTCAAGTAGAAATAAAGCCTGGAGAAGGTATTTCAATACATGTTGGGTCCTCCAATACAAGAAACTTTCGTCAGTGGGATGGCCCTTTCCTTTGCTCAAGCTGTCAAGAGAAGAAAGAAGCCATGGAAGGAAAAAGACCTTCGGGAAGTAAGGCGACTCATTTCCTACATAATTATAATTACCATTCTGTTATAAAGATTAATGTTGATTGATCACCCTTTTGTTTTTTTTTTCTTTTGCAGATGGAAGATATAGTAGTGACAGCGACTAGTTAACCCCCACATTCAACTATTTTAACAATTCTTTCACTGATGATTATAGTTGGTAGTTTGAATGTAGATTTATTATATTTCAATAGAAAAAAAGGAAAAGATATAGTTGGGTTGCCTCTATTAGGTAAAAGATAGAGAGTAACAACTGTCCTAGTGAATTGATGTGCCACTTTCTAAAAAAAGAGGTTTACATATTTAAAGTAAATCTCTCCCCAGCTACATGTGATATGATTATAAAGACATATAAGAGTAAACTAATATCTGATTGACATCACTTCCATAATTATTCCTTTTTCTTGTGATAGAACTAATAGTGAGTGGAAAGCATTGTATTGTGTTAATTTAATAGTTAGTAAGATTTATTAGGCCTTTTAAAGAGATATATATATCGATAATTCTATTTGAGCATTTCATTTTTCTTCTAAAGAAGCAGGTTTAACATTACAAGATTAAAAACATTTTGATACATTTCATATATTTTTAATTTAAGATTATAAGATATAAAAAATGTTTTTACGTTTTAAATTCTTTTACACGGCAAAGTTTTGGATAAAAAATATCCTTACCTAAAACATGAACGAACTCCATTATATTGTGTCAGAATTTGAATATTTTATAAATGAAGACTCAACTGTCAGGATCTGAATTCATAGGTCAGTATGTCACCTACTACACCCACCATTAGGTAAGTCTAACCTTTAGCTCGGAGCCATAAGGAACGGACTACAATGTGAGAGACAACAAGAAGAAGTATAAAGCTTATAACAAATCAATGAAAAGATAATCAATTGAGAAACAACGCATGAACCATCCCAATACTTGACATTAGTCGGTCGTTGAACATCTAATCCAAAATAAAAATGTAAGGCTTTTACAAATACAATATGAGGGCAAGTTGTCTCTGAATACAATAAGACAAGCCAAAATAGACAAAAACTGGTAACTCTAAATGCTATGAACTCATCCTAGTCTCTAAAACTCCAAGTTCTCCTCATGACTCCAACTCAACGGTGACAACTCAAATGGTGATGTGTAGAGGGCATAAGTTGCCATGCCCCGTGCCTGCACCCTAGGCAGAATTGGCACCCAAAAACCATTGTTGACCTCGAGCGGACCCTTGACCTGACTTACTAATTCAACGGGAGACTCTAAGCGTTATTACAATGATCAAATTAACTTACTCAAATGGATTAATATATTACTTGGAATGCTTAAAAGTCAATCATTCAACTTGGCTGAAATCACAACCCAAGTCTTTAAAATGAGAATGATAATATAAAACTACTGAACTACTTACTGTTTATGAAGCCTCTAAAATAAATAGGGTTGTCGGGGCAGGAACCTTGATTATACTAACATATGAAATACCAGAAGCGAATAAAGAAGTCCTCCAAAAAGCAAGTAGGCTCACCAACAGGCTATCAGTGCTGAATAAGGATCAACGAGGTGCGGCATGCTGATTCTGGTTACCTGTATCTGCATTATAAGACGATGCAGGACAATTGACATGAGTACATTGATTGTAAGAGTATGTGAGTTGTAATACTAACAATAAATAGGCTTGAAAAAAATCTGAAAGATATACTTACCTTGGTTCTTCTCAACTCATGAATAACATACTAAATATAGAGCAATAAAACACAACAACATATGTAAACTGGTGAAACAATGGAAAACAACTTAGTTCGTTAAAGAAGTGCAATAAAAAACTCAACTTTACTTATATAACAAAGTAATATAGTTTCTTTGGGAGATTCTCTAAACGACAACCACCACTACGAGCCTAAGTGATGGTACAACGTTTTACCTCATGCTGCCAAGGACCGTCCTATACCTTACCAGGAGTATATAACCTAACTCATTAAGTGAACCTACTAGTCTATGCTAAAAACATCTTAAGGATTCATCTAAAAATTATGATCCTTTAATACCCATGATGACTATTGATTGGTTCTTTGGTTTGTAATTTGTGATCAACGACACTATCCTATGGTTTGAGTGTCTATGAATCAAAGCTAGTATAGTAATCCAACCAAGGTTTGGGGTTGCGACCAAGAGAGTGGTAGTGAAAATAGTAGTCAACTAGAATTTTGTTCTAGTTAGTATTAGTTTAAGATATTTTTAAGTAAAACAACGTAAATTAAATTTGTGACACTGAACTGTCAAATATCAAAAAGTGGATTTTGTCACAAGTAGGGAAAATCAAGTATGAGGAAAATTCGTGGGTGTGACCGCAATATATGTTGACGTAAATCAATGGGTAAATGCTTTCGATAGGAAAATTTGATGAATAACGGTAACTTGGCTAAGATTTAGGTGAAATTAAATTCCCTCTTGGGAAACTTACCCCATATCAAATGGGTTCCTCCCAGACACCCACTCATCAAATGAAGACCAACCTACGACTTATTTACACCTGCTCTTTTGGTGAAGAGTGCTTGGATATAAGACTAGGGCTCACCCTCTCAGACTGGGCCTGATGTCGCCACTCCTTAGGAATTCAATCTAGGGGTCTTGGTTTCACGACCTCTCTCTCGAGAAATCCGAAAACACATGGGTGGTTTTGTATTTGCAGCTACAAGCCCATTAAATTAAACCATAACATTTAGGTGAAATCGCCATTAAAATGCATCTAATCCTATCAGCAAGCAAGACCCACCAATAATATCAACATATATTTGTTAAATCACACCCCAAGAATGGGGGATTTTAGTCACACATCAAGTAATAATAAAATACACGTAAAATGATAAAGGAATGAAATGGGTATAAGCAATTAAACCTTAATCTAGTAAAAGAAGAAGAATGGAGAAGACACACTTCCAATTTGAGGAAGAAAAACTTCTTTCTTCAAGTCTCCCACAAAATCATCTCCAAACTTTAGAGAAAATACAAAACTAATGTTCTAAAAGTTAAATTGATAATAATCCAACTTCTAAAAATAATAACTAAGCCTAGTATTTTTAGTTTTTAGATTTAGTTCTGGTGATCCGTCCAGCGACTTGAGTCGTAAATCGTCATGTGATTCATCGATTCACCCTTATTCTAATTCATCGCCGCTGGTGCTTTGCCTTCATCTTTTACTTGTACTGTGACATTGGGGAGAATACTTCAACTTCGCGGAATAATTAGGCGAAGGACCGACCTCTCCTTTTCTATGCCTTTTGATTCCACTTCCTTCATGGATTTGCTTGCTGGAACAAAGGGAGAAGTGTCTCTATTAAGTGGATTGAAAAGCGTGCTTGGCGATGCTCAAACTTCAACTTCAGATCTTTTTCATCCTTTTTGTTCCCGTTTTGCACCTAAGTGTCCATGCTTACAGTAAAACTCTAAATACTTAAAACTTAAGAGTTTTCATCAGATTTTGTGATAAAATGAACAATTTAAAACACTATTTATATTAAAATAAAGTCCTAAATGAGTCCAATTTGAGGACTCATCAACACCCCCAACTTAAACTTTTGCATGTCCTCAAGTAAATCGTAAGTTCAACAATTCAAATAGAGTGTCTCAAATAGTGCTACACAAGACTCAATCATGAACATACACAACAAGACTCAAATTACTCATGCATAACTTAATTGTATACTCAAAGTAAAAAGTTGTGACACACCATTACAAAAGATTCTTATGCTCGCAATACTTGCTACTCATGCAATTTTAAGCTCAACAAAACTATCTAAATGCCCTCACACAAAGAATGATTCAATATTCACACACAAAAATTAATCAATTTACGATTTGAAATAAGATGCAACGCTCACACTCAAAAGGAAGAACACAATGCATGTTTTCACCAATAGGTTTGCTCTTATCTTCCGATTGATCTTCCATCCGGCTTACTCAAGATCAAAAAAGGTCTTTCTAAGTCTTCTAATTGGGTTGAGTGCAAGGGTATGGTCATTAGGCTCACTGACACTTTTCTCAATGACATGTGATTTCCTCAAGCTATCCCCTATCTTCTTTCCTAAACCCTTAGTCAAGTGCTTCTAACTCATCTCTTTATTATTCTTTATGGATTGCTTTGAAACCCGATTTCTTTTTGTACTTTCATTCCACAAATTTTATTTTTCATTCTTTTTTTTCCTTTTTATTTTCCTTTCTTTTTTTATTTATATGGAGGGTTTCCATTTTTCTACAAAATCACAGGTTTGCGGAACTTTTCTTTCACTTCTTTACTTCTCTTTTCCCTTCTTACCACACCTCTTACATAGGGTTTTCGCCTAAGTTGGTTATTCACTTAAATCACATAACAAGAGGATTATAGGTGATGAATAACGTAAGGACTAGGTTTCATCAAGGTTCTTCCAAATAAAAGGTAAGGCTCAAGGGTGTGCAAAAGTAGTTTCACACACTAACAGGTAGGCAACAAAAGAGGTATATGTCAAAGTTGGCTCACATTCTTAAAAAATTCCAAAGATCATATCAAGAGGACACCTTTCTAAATCAATCATACTAATCGGGAAAATTCTAGGTTCACACAAGGAATTGACTACACATTTTCTCTAGTGTTCAATAGTTCACATATTTCCTATCAAACGTCATATGTTTTCTTCGTAGCCGCACATGTATGTTTGTTCGATTGAAAGAACTATTCAAGTCATCAGTATTGATCAAAACCGACACTCGAATTTCGTACAAGAACAACCATTTTCAATACAAAAGTGTCAAAATTTAAAAAATAATAATTTTACGAAAGGGTGAAAAATATTTTGGAATTATGACCCAAAAGATAGCCATAAACTCAAACAATCGAGAAAGCATTTTTAAAATGCAATTTTAAACAGACAACCCAAATGTATACACAAATCCTGATTCAAGATAGGATGAAAAGTGTGGGTATAACCTTACCAAAATAAAATGTATTTTCCCTCAAATATATAACAATAATCAGAGGTAAAATTAAGTAAATACAGAGATAAGGCTGGAGAGTAATCCTGGTTATGTAGTTGCTTCTAGTTGAAGTTCTTCAACAGTCGTAGCAGTTAAGCAGAAGGTATGGGGGGACGTTGGGTACACTACCGAGTGATTTATCAAGTTTTATTCTACTTTCCTTAGCAATCTAATGCGCCCACCTTCAACCCACGTTCTCGAATGATTCATCATCCATCTTTTTTGCGTTGGCTTGCAGCTTATCTAGTTGTTCTAATTTGGTGACATCATTTTGAATTTTGAGTGATTTAGCGCATCGCCAAATGAATTTTTATAGAACTTCCCAATAAATTTGGATAGTTCAAACGACGATGACCATCGGGGTCACCGATTTGGTAGGTGAGTCACTTAAACTTTCCTGAGCTTCGCCAAGTTTTACAGACTCCAGGTTTTGAAGATACCTTGAGTCAAATGGAGGAATAACATTGATCGTCGATGTATTTCGCGAGTCTCCAATTGGGGCTGTTTGCTCACCATTTTTCACCTTTTTAGCACCTACTCACTTCAGTATGCAAACTAGCACACTATTATTTTACCAAAGTGCAAACATAAGATAATACGAGTTTTGGGTTGTCTCACAACAACACCTAAGTTAACGTTGCGGCAAGACGCAAGTCCTCGGTCATGTTCTAATCCTTAGGGTTATCCCTCTAGAGTTTACCATTTGTTTTGCTGGGTTGGAGTGAGGCAACATGTGGCTGACCAATGTTTCAATCATATAAATGGATCTTGAGTGGGAGCCAACCATCTTGCGTAACAATCTAGGTTCTCCATTATCCTTTCGATGATTCTATTTTTCTCATGGAGCTTTTGGAGAACGATGATTAGCGTGTCCTCAACATGTTTACCTTCATGTCAGCAAAACGTGCTTTCTCATGAGAAGGTGTTTGTCTTCCATTCATTTTGCAATGGCTTTCTACCGCAGGTATCCTGGTGGTCAAGTTACTCAGTTGAGTTTCCAGTGCAGTCTGCATGAAGCCATCCTCGACTTCTTTATTCACTTTGGCTAACTTGTCATTGCTATGTTCCGACATAAGTACCTACAATGACGATTCGCAGAAAGACAAAAATAAAAGTAAAATTAGTAAGAACTACACTAAAAAGAACTAAAAAATCTAAAATACTTACATTTTAACGTAACACCACTCCCCGGCAGCGATATCATTTTGATTAGTTCTTAGTTTTGCAATTCGTGATCAGACACAGTATCGTACAATTTGAGTGTCTATGAATCAAACCTAGTATAGTAACCCAACCAAGGATTGGGTTCGTGTCACAAGGGAGAGGTAGTGAAAATAGTAGTCAACTAGAATTTTGTTCTAGTTAGTAGTACTTTAAGATGTTATTGAATAAAACAAAGTAAATTTAATTTGTGACACCGAAGTTTCAAATATTGAAAAGGAGGTTTTGTCACAAGTAGTAAAAACAATTAACAATAAAAGGGAAAATGAAGTATGGGGGAAATATCTTGGGGTATGAGCACAATATATGTTGACATAAATAAATGGGTACATGCTTTCGATAGGAAAATTTACAAAATAACGGTAACTAGGCTAGTATTTTGGTGAAAGTATATTTCCTCTCGGTCAACTTACCCCATATCAAATTCGTCCTCCCAGAAACCCAGTCATCCAATGAAGACCAGCCTACGCCTTATCCACACCCTTTGTTTCGATGATGAGTTCTTGGATATGGAACTAGGGCTCACCCTCTTGCGCTGAGCCTCATGTCACCCCACTCTTTAGAAAATCAATCTAGCGATCTTGGTTTCCCGACTACTCTCCTGAGCAAGTAAAAAACACACGGGTTGTTTCGTATTTACAACTACAAAACCATTAACTCAAACTACATCACCATTAAAATGCATCTAATCCTATGAGCAATCATGACACACAATAATATCAACACATATGTGCTAAATCATATCCCAAGTATGGGTTTTTTGAGCCACACATCAAGCAATAATGAAATACAGCTAAAATTATAAATAAATCAAACGGACATAAGAAATTAAACCTTAATATAAGAAAAGAAGAAGAATGGAGAAGACCTACTTCCGATTTGAGGAAGAAGAACTTCTTTCATCAAGTCTCCCAAAAAACCCTATCCAAACTTGAGAGAAAATACAAAATTGAATTTCTAAATGTAAAAATGAATAATAATGTTTGGACATTTAAAAATAATAACTAAGTCAAGTATTTATAGTTTTTAGATTTAGCATTGGTGAATCCGTTCGGCGACATAAATCATGGATCGCCGAGTGATTCAACGATTCGGTCTTCTTTTAATTCATCGTTGCAGGTGATTTTCCTTCATCGTCTATGTTTGCTGTGACATTAGACGGAATACTTATGCTTCATGGAACGATTTGGTGAAGCGCCGACTAGTCCTTTTCAACGCCTTTTGAATCTACTTTCTTCAGGGCTTCTCTAGGTGGAACAAAGGGCAAAATGTCTCTATTCCTCGGATCGCCAAACATGCTTGGCGATGCTCAAACTTCAACTTCAGCTATTTTTCATCCATTTTATTCCCGTTTTGCGCCTAAGTGTCCATGCTAACAATAAAACTCCAAATACCTGAAACCTAAGATTTTTCATCATATATATAGATAAAATGAGCAATTGAGTATACTATTTACACTAAAATAATGTCCTAAATGTGTCCAATTTGAGGATTCATCAGCTATATGGTTTATGGAGACTTGAGTTAATATGACATCGCATCCTCATATCGGTGCTCAATACTACTTCTAAAATTTACGTCGCTCATATGTTTTTAAAATGACTTTTTTCTTAGGTTTGAGATAATTGCTCAAAACTTAGCTTAAAAGCTCTTGGAATCGATGTTCCCTTTCTTTCTCAAATGTAAAAACATCTTAAAACTTCTTGGGAGCACTTAGTTACCATATACTTCTTTGAATAAAAGAACTTCAAATCTTTATTCTTTGCTTAACTTGAACTTAAGTCTTAAAACAAAGTTAAAACGTTTGTCAAGAACTTTTGAAAACTGTAAGAACATAACTTTTGACTTACTTCTTAACTCTTAGACTTGTCTCTTAGCTTCTTGACTTGACTCTTACATTTCTTGAATTGAATTATGGATTAAAGGATGAATTTTATGATAGGAAAGATTTCATGATGTTTAAGAATTATTTTAGATAGCTAAACATGAGAAATGACCAATTTTTTAAAATGTGAGGGTGGGTCTGCGACCGGAGATGCATTTAAAGTTTGGATTGAAAATAAATTTTTTGGAAGATCACTCCATGTTAGCTTTGCCACGCGAAACAAGAAATCCCCTATTTGGGAACTTTTGCGCAAGACACCATACAAAATTTATTCTTCGCTTTTCAAGACCCAAATCACCCAAACTTAGTTCTATTTCTCAAATTTCCTACGGATATAGATACCTAACAAATATACCTAAGAGACTAATTCGAAACAACTCGATAATACAATGTAACAATCTAATACAAATAACATCAAAATCAAGAATATGTGTCAAGATCATCAATTGTCAAACTCTTTTGGGATGAATCCATACTGAAATAAACATGTTTAGAACATAGGAGAATTATCCCAACATTATGAAAGCCTCACATACCTAGTAGGAATAAATCCTTAGCGAAATTACAACTCGATTGATTGATCTTGACTAATCTTGCCCTTTCTTCTTGTTCTCCCCTTTTTTCCTTTCTCCAAGCCCTAGCGTAAATTCAAAATTGTTAAAACTGACTAACTTCTGATTTGAACCATATTATAATCCTGAACACAAGACATTTCCTTATTCCAACAACCTAACTTTCAAAGGGCTTATCTCACTCACACGAACTCAAAATTGTGCAAACTGGGCGGGGTTTGAAAGAGAATTTCAAGAACTTTCCAAATCATATCTGGAAATTTACCTAACTCATCCAAATATAGGAGTTATGGTTGTTTGAAGTTGACTAGAAACTTACTTTTCCTAACTTAAACAATTTCCTAGTTGTCATTATTTCCAAAAAAGGATTATTTCAAGTTCTTAGCTTCTTCCTAGATATTTCAAATTGCAAAATGTTACAATATCTCTCCCTTGAGAACATTCTTCCTCAAATGAGATTACTATTACTAGGTTAAGGGTGGTAACATCAAGTTCAAACACCCAATAAGTAAAAGCAACCAAACAACATGCTCACTCATAATTTAAAGAGTACTAAGAAGAGAATTAATACCTTGATATGCAATTTCTCTAGGTTCAAAGAGATGGGGATATCTATTCTTCATATCCTCTTTAGTTTCCCAAGTATCCTCATCAACAAATTATTTCCTCTAAAAAACTTTGACTTATGCAACCTCTTTTGTCCTCAACTTGCGAACTTGGCGATCTAAAATATAAACCAAAATTTCTTTATAAGATAAGCTATCCTTGATCCTAATATTTTCAGTTGTTATGATCAATTAAGATCGCTCATGCACTTCTTCAACATGGATACATGAAATACTATATGAACCGCTGCTAACACTTGTGGTAGCTCCAACTCGTAACCTATTTTCTGATCTTCTTAGAATATTTTACAAGGGCCAACATACACGGGACTAAGCTTTCCCTTCTTACCACTACAAAAAATATGATATATAGCTACAAAATTATTATCTACGACATCAAATTCATCACTAATTATTCGCTTTTAGTGAAAAAATTTATTTTTCATGCTTAAATATATGAGACACATACTTTTAGTGACGGAACATAAGATTTCGTAGAAAATTTTGCCCACAAATATTTCCCACCAAAAAATTATTTGGCGCCATTTTTGTAAGTGGCGTTAGTCACGTATTTAAAGTTATCAGTGATGTATTGTTTCGTCACTAGTATTGTAAGTAATTCACGACAAAGTATAACATCAAATTCCTCACTAATTATTCCATTTTAGTGATAAAATTTACTTTTCGTGCATAAATATATGAGACACATAATTGTAATCACGAAACATAAGAATCCGTAGCAATGTTTTATCCACTAAAGTTTCCCACAAAAAAAATCAATGGGCGTCATTTGTTAAGTAGTGTTAGTCACAAATTTAAAGTTATCAGTTGACACATTATTTTTTCACTAATAATGTATCTAATTCATGACAAAATATTTTTTGTCTTATAATTTATTAAATTTGTACACAAAAAATTTCATCTAAAAAAATATATTTTTATAATAACTACAAATTAGAGTTCGTAGTTAAATATTATAAATTTTAGCTACGAAAATTTAGATTTTATTATGATATTTATTTCGTCAATAATAATATAAATAATTGGTGATAAATATTTTATTGTCTCTAATCAATATATGATTTAGTGACAACAAAAAAATTGTCACAAAATATGTAAGGTGTTAAATAGCGACGACTTAAAATTTTTAGTAAATAATAAAACTATTTGCTACAAAAAATGCATAGCTAAATACAAATATTTTTTTGCTACAATTGTTCATAATTATAAATGACAACTTACAAAAAGAATAATACAAGTGCTTCATAAGAAATAGACATAGTCCATTCGATAACTGACAAGTGAAAATATTAAAACCAATGAATTTGGTCGATTTTGTAAAAACGAAAAAGTTCCAATACATCTGTTTCCTTAAATTAAATAATTATAAAATGCATCATTTGAAAATACAATCCGGGTTATAAATATTGTGAGTTCTACCAATAGATCACTAATATTTGTTAGTTTAACACTTTTGTTTTTTATTTGACACACTTTTATTGGTAAGAACGATAAAAAAATAATTTGTCAGGTCTTTGTTCGAATTTTTGAACATGTCTATTGATTTATTATTGGTAAACTACATAGATTAAGTCGATCTATATGCTTTTGTCTATAATAAGTACATATTTAATGGTAATTCAACACATGTATGTAGAGTAACTATATCGAGATAACATCGACTTACAAACTTTGACTATGCAAAGGTGCAATATATTTCATGAATTTCTATTAATTTTTCCCATCAGTGTGAAAATTGAAATAAAAAAAAAGAAAGCATATATAAAAGAAATTAAATAATGAGGATTTCAGATATATTATGATGAAGTACTATAGTTATTGGTATTGATGTTCAACTTGAATTGATTATTCATTTTTTTAAAATAAAATCATAAGTAGATTTTAAATAAATTTATTATTGTACTAAATAATTTTTAAAATTTATAAAAATAAATAAATAAAATGAGAAAATTGGACAGAATATATTTAAAGATATTTAAAAATTACACAATTTAATTAAAATATAATCTACATTTGAATGAAATAGTGAATGGTAAATTTCATGCATTTGTGTATGAGCATAAATAATCCTATAATATATTGTTTCTACAAAAGTTAAATTTGAAAAAAGTGAATGAAGTATAAAATAAAACAAAAATGAAAAACAAGGGAGAGTTTGTCTGATGGTAAGCACTCTTCATTTCCAACCTTAAGGTTCTGAGTTCGATTCCCCAAGGTAGCATAATGTGTGAGCTCCTAGCCAATGTTGAAAAAAAATTGAGATGGGAGGGGGGGGGGGTGAGGGTTGGAAGATACATATTATGTTTATAATGTTAAATTTTATCATATATACATTTAAAAACAAAATATTTTTTTGTATACAAAATATATATCATTAGTGGCGAAATTAAACCATTTTCAGCTACAAAATATATATAACTTTAGATACAATTGATTTGGTCACTGATTGAAGTAAAATAATTAGCGAAGATATAATTTTATCGGTAGTAATAACCTTTTTAGTGACAAACCATACTATTAACTACAAAAAAATTTACTTTTTACAACAAGTAAATTTGTCACCAATGATTAAGCATTTGGTGACGATTTTTCTTTTTGTAGTTAATATAATATTTTTAGCAATGAAACACTAAATCGTCTTTGTATTCTTTTAGAGACACACATTGAGAGACGACTGAGTGACAAATTATTTTTCGTCACACAAGATTTTTAATACTAAATATGATTTATTAATAACGAAATTATTTGTCCCTGATAATCGAATTTGCTGTAGTGTACCAAACCCCATAACTCCTTTAATTGGTGAAAATTTCAAGTATACCCAGTCATCTACTTCGAACTCTAACTCCCTTATCCTAACATCACTGTGGGATTTATGACAACTCTGTGTCGTTTTCAACTTCTCTTCAATCACCTTCACCTTCTCCATATATTGATGAACTACATTTTGTCCTATCAACCTTGCTTCACCAACTTTAAACCATCTAATAGGAGATATTTATCTTCTCCCATAAAGAGCTTCATAAGGAGCCATTTTAATGCTTGAGTAGTAACTATTATTTTAAGAAAATTCAATAAGAGGTAGGTGATCATCCCAATTATCTTTGAAATAAAATCATGCATGCCCTCAACATATCCTCTAAGGTCATAACAGTGCACTCAAGTTGTCCATCTGTTTGAGGATGAAAGGTAGCACTGAAGTTACCTTTTGAACCCAAGCCTTTCAGAAAATATTTCCAGAATTGTGCAATAAATTGTGCACCTCTATATGAAGTAATGGAGATTGATACTCTATGAAGTCTTAGCACCTCTTCAATATATAACCTAGCATGATCTTCTATGGAATGAGTAGTCTTTACTGGCAAAAAAAGGGTTGATTTTGCCTTTCAATTGACATTACCCAAATAGAATTATGCTGCCTGCGATACCTTGGAAAGCCTGTGATGAACTCCATATTAATCATCTCCCACTTCCATTTCATAAGTTCTATGTTCTGATCTAAACCACGGGGCCTTTGGTGTTCTACTTTAACTTGTTGGCATTTTAGGCACTTGGAAACAAAATCTGCAATGCCCTTCTTTGTGCTACTCCACGAGTAAACTTTCTCTCAAATCACGGTACATTTTTATGGAACCTAGATGAATGGAATATCTGGAGCTATGAGCTTCCTCCATGACCTCTCTTGGAGTCCTACATTGGTACATAAAATTTTCCTTGATACCTCAACACACCTTCTCCCCCTTATTCAAAAACCATTACTTTTTGGTTATGAACATGTAACAACCAAGAAGTACCCCCTAGGCATCACACGACGTCCTTGACCTCTCGGAGGTCTTGTACAAGTCTATTAGCTTTCATTCATCACATAGGTAATAAAAGTAGAGTGGAATTAAAACTTTTTACAATAATAAGAAAAGTTATTTTATAAAACGTAAGAAGAACTAAATCTTATCATCACAAGCCATCTAAGACAGATCATATTTATCATAGTGTCACGATCCTTACATAGAAATTAAACTCAAGTTTAATGAAAAGTCTTGAATAAAAAGGAATCTAGAAAAAACATCCATGTCCTCGAACATATGAGGACATACTAAGCCTTGAGAGAACAATCCACTTCTCAAGCTTTAACTCTAAGAATCCTTCACTCACTTCGACCTAAACTTGTAGAAATAGAAAAGAATATGAAGTTAGTATAATTAATGCACTATGTATGACAATATGCAAAAACATGCTTTAAAAAGGACATTTTAGTTGAATATACTTTTCATGTTATTTTGATAAAACATCATGAACCAAGTGCAAAAGACATCATACAAGTCATCATCAATATAAAAGGTAATACCTCCATAATTCTCAGCATATAACCATATTCAATAATTAACCCATTAATGATTTAGACCCTCTATCCGAGGTTATCCTAAGAACCACCTAGGTAAGACATGAAGAGACCGCCCATACAACCTCTTCACTAGACTCTGAAGTGTTCCTTAAGACTACCAAAGATAACGATATTTCATCTTAACTCAACATGTCAAGATTCATTACCAGAGATACTAGAAAAAACATCAATGTATTTAAGAACTTCACATAAAGACCATCCCCTAGGATAACTCTATGTTACACTAGTTCAATGTGAAAGTGGCATCCTATTATACTACTCCCACTTAGTGCTCCTTAGGAACCACCCTAGATTAGGCACATCCACATTCAACAATTTACATAGCCTTCATTTACATTGGACATAAAGTCAACTATCTCATTAACATCATATAGTAGCCCATTAATTAATTAATTTTATAAAGATATACCAAAACTCCTTCCAAATGCCTACTTGTGCAATGCATAGACGACATCCCATTCCACCACCTAACCTAAGTAGTACACCCTTAGGAAGACTTAGTTCATCACATTCATTTGTGGGGGATATATTTAACCGACATAGACCATGAGATCTTAACATGGAATCCTGGTACTAACCCATACCGAATGAGGGATCCCCACTTGCCTAAGGTAAGGTCATTCTTTTAGCTTTTACAAGGAACACCGCTATCTAGTACTATGTGGGCACATATTTAAGGGATAACGAAATTGCTTCTAAGTACTACATCTCAACAAACAAAGAGTACCCATCTCAAGAGGTACATTTAGATACTACATCTCTACTCACGAAGAGTATCCACCCTTTTGTCAAATCCTTTCGGTGCTAAGCATAAATCCACACAGAGTTTTAGACATTCATTACTTTTATTAGCTATAGGTTAAAATATTGCTACAAAGTACTACATCTAATCTCACGAAGAGTACTCATCTCAAGAGGTTACTTTGGGATACTACATATATACTCACGAAGAATATCCACCACTTACCTATCATTCATTCATTCGAAATCTCTTAGGAATAGTGAGGTTTCTACTAGACACTACATTTCAACACACAAAGAGTGTCCACTCCAAAATCCCCATTTCGTTCATTCCAATTCTATTGAGAAAACCTTTCAACAGGCTCTCATTCATTACATTTTCATTAGCTTCATTTATTCATTGTGTGTGAGAAAACCTTTCACATAAACACCATCATTAATCACATTGCCTCAAAAATATGATCATACTACATTCATCATAATCCACACATAATCATACTTCACATTCACATCAAACTTCAACTAGTCATATCATCTTCATGACACACATTCATAACTTCATAAGACATGTCTATACATATACATCATAACATCACTTTACTTCACATTCAATGTGGTCAAAACCATAATAACAATTCTCTCTGACACACACACACACACAAACACACATTACTAAACACCGCCACCATAAGTGGACCATACCACACAAGATCAATTCAAGAAGATTAAAACAATTTAGGTCAATTTATCGTTCATCCAAGCCATGACAAACTTTTCTCAATTCTCATTATTAGACATAAGTGGCAGTAGATAACCATAATACAACATAGTATAAACACAATCCTAAAAATATCCAATCACATTCATCAAACTTACTTCATATGCGAAAATTAGAGAATCGGGATGTTCATGGATCCATAGAGTTTTTTAATCATAAAAAAATCAATTAACACTGAAAACCTCATAATTTATTCGTTTAAACCTTTTAATCCAAGAAACCATGCGTAGAATTCGAAATAGGATTTTAGGCTTTTTGAGATCTTTGAATTAGTTCCTTGAATAATAAAAGTATCAAGGATGAAATGTCCATACCTTATTGGTAGAAATCCTATGAAATTATGGTTAAAACTTGGAGAATTTTACCTTCTTCCTTGGAGCTTCAAAGCTTCATATGGAGTTTTTTTTAGAGAAAGACAATGCATAGCTTTTGATTTTCAACTTGAGGGTTTTGTTTTGATTGGTGAATTTGGTGTAAAAGTGACTCAAAAACCGTTTATAATAAATCCCCCAAGTACCCAAAACACCACTACACTAATTGGATCTTTTAACCAAGTATAATTTGATTTTAAAATGACGTGATTAAATCTGTAATATCACTGCGCGTCGTGGGGACACCTTCAAATCTAGGTTCTTAATTTAATTTGAAGTGGAATGGTTTTGTCATGACCGGGGTCTAGACCCTAGTCGAAACTGGCGTCGTTGACCTCTCAGAGGTTGCAGACAACCTTACATACGTCATTATTACATCGTACATGTTAATTTTAAAGGAAAATTTGAACTTTTGTTTGCTTTGAAATATACATGGACTTCATAGTAAGAATTGCAATATATCACATCAGTTCACCACAACCATCTAATAATGAGATATTCAAATGAAGGAAATAGTTGATAACTGCATAAATATAAAGTTGCTAAAATGGAACCAATACAATGTCTGAAATAAGTAAGAAAGAAACGCTAGTGGAACACTCTCCACTAGCTCATGCCTACGTCTAAGCTTGAATATAAAAATAAGCATCCTCGAAAACATGAGGGCCTACCAAGTCTGGATGAATACTCCACGTCCGAATAGCTTCAACGTAGTCTCGTAAGCTCTAGCGTCCACCTGCACCTGCACCTAAAAGTAAAGTACTGTATGGGATTAGTACACACTTGTACTAAGTATGGGTGTATGCAAGTACACACCAATGAGATGCATGATTAAGGAAAGCTCTTTCATAACGATACGAGTTATGGAAAGCCCAGTCAGATGGACTTGCCAAATCGGTTTAGGAAAGTCATGCTTATGAGAATAACATGCATCATCATTTATATTGCACATAACACATAACATACTTCATATAACATATACATATATCATATACCATTCGTTCCCATGAGACCTTGTAATTATGTTCCCAAAAATGAGGGCTCAGCATGTGGGACCTCAACTGGGGAGCCTTCTTTAGAAAACAGAGAGTTTACTTCATTCATTCATGCATACTTCATTTTCATTGGTTTCATTCATTCATAGGATGGTCCAAGAACCAGCTATACCTAAGATGTAGTTTAAGACTCTCATTGGGTTCATTGTGCAATGACCAAGAACGACCTAATGTCATTACTTAAGTCTAGTTCACCTCTTGATTATCCTAACCAAACACCTTTGGTATAATTCATTTCATTGTGTGCATTATGAGGCTGGCCTCATTCTTTCTTTTGGAACTTTAACTTTAACCTACATAGATCAGGTGAGTTCCATGAAATCCAGTGTCTTAACCATATCAAAAACAGGTGGAATCATCGGCCAAGGTGAAACCAAAACATGCAAGCGTATATAGGGGATTGAACCCTACTAGATCCCTATGTTCGCTGCATAGGTTCAAAGACTAGGAGATATAAGGAGACCCATGCCCGCCTAAATGGACAATCTTATCTCGTGTGATTTACACAAACCTCTACCTTCCCAAAAGAAGGAATAGTGACTCATAACTAGCCTATTGGTACTCCGTATAAAGTTCCATTACATTCATCTCACACATCATAGAAGCTAGCTTCTAGCATGAGGGCATCATTGCTCATTAGATGATTTCTCATCTCATCCTTAGTAATAAATGTGTATTAATCTCAATACTTTCATTAGAGTGTTTCCTAGAGACTGATGTCCTCATTAAGTTTAAAATCTCAATACTTTCATTAGAGTGTTTCCTAGAGACTGATGTCCTCATTAAGTTTACACTCTCATAGGTGAGTACGTTATTGGTAACACTTACTTAGGCTCATCTCATATTGATCTCATA
Organism: Solanum lycopersicum; assembly: GCF_036512215.1. Lineage (NCBI taxonomy): Eukaryota > Viridiplantae > Streptophyta > Magnoliopsida > Solanales > Solanaceae > Solanum > Solanum lycopersicum. The sequence goes on from NC_090806.1 coordinate 26,381,863, forward strand.
TTTCACATTAGCCTCTTATCATGTTGTCACCACATTCATTAACTTTAGCATATTATCTCATCATAATTACTCACCCCTTTTACGTGAATGTTCATTTCATTATCGGCCAATGCACCTGGCCTTTCGTGTGTTTCACATCCTTAAATAACCCTCCTAGGGTCACATCAATTCATCACATACATCTTAGGTTTACTCACTTTTAATGTACGCATGGCTTATTAACCCATATGTAAAAGTCACGAGGCTTCATTCATAATTTGTCTCAGTGACTTATACTTACCCAATATTATATGGTACAAGACTTATTCATCTTGTAATTATGACAAGGTCTCAATTTCAATTCCTATAGGCAGCAAACGTTAAATATTTAATCACATAAGACTTATGTGTCAATACGGAATTTGGCGAAACCCAATTTCGAAACCCTTGTATGACACTTAGTTTTTTTATTTATTAATTCTTAATTTAGAATTCTCGGCTTGGGGGCCCGAGATCGAATTCCCACACCTACACTTCCTTTCTTTCTTTTCTTCACTTTGTCTTAAACATCTCGGCTTTGACACCCAAGTTCGAATCCCCACGCCCACATCCCTTTTATTTTCTTCCTTTCCTTAATTCTCCGGTTTAGAACGAGAGGATGTGGGATCGATCCCTTACAACCTCATTTTCCTTTTATTTATTTTTTCTCTTTACTTTCTTATCTATCCGATAGGTTGTGGCTTCCATCCCCACACACCTTATTTTATTTATCTTCCCTTTTTCTCTTGTTGCTTGACCAGCCTTACCCATTTAAAATCCCCTTCTTCTTACTTTAAATATTAAAATTTTCAGCAACCTTCATATATTGAGGTCTTGTGTTCAATCCTTGATGAACTCACTTATTTAAAAAAAAATTTAAATCTCTAATTCTTCAAGTAACATAGCCGAAACCAAATTTTCAGCAGATCTTGAAATTTGATCATGCTTTCCAGTCCATTTCCTCAACATTTTATACGTTAGATTTTGGACAATTCATTGGACATTTCATATGTTTATTTTGTGCATTTTTGTGGTTACATTTGATCAAGGGTTTTCACTCCATTCAGCAACATTACACCACTTATGAACATCAATATTTACTTCAAGTAATTGCATACAAGACACAAGAATTTAACATGCATATTACACACTTCAACCAGTGACCAAGGTCACAACATACACAATGCACAGACATGTTTAACACATAGTTTCAGAAAGCATGCTTATTACTCACATAGATCCGAATAAACATAAATGAAAATAATCATCACAAAAACACATCACATCCCTAAATTCTACCAGCAAAACGTACTTAACCTACAAAATTCGACGGGAGCTAGTGAAAGGGACATGCAATGGGGAACATTCCTAGTTTTCATATTAGAATTTGACCGAATCCTAGGGGTCTCTTGGGAAAGGGACCAAGAGGAAGAAAAACCCATACCTTTTTTTGATCAACACTATCCAAATCTTCTTCAATGGCAGCCCACTCCACGACACCAAAGCCTCACCACCAAACTTCAAGCACAACCCGTCAAGAACAATGTTTTTTTTTCGTTTTTAGTGTAGTTTTTCTTTTGATTTTTAGCGTTTGAGTTCTTCAATAGTGATGAAATTTTGAATTTGTTCTTTTTACTGATATATCAAAGTGATGATAAGAGTAAATAAGCGTGATAATGCGAGTGGAGAGAGATGGGAGTAAGTGTAGGAGTATGAGTTTTAGTTGAAGACTTAGTAAAACTAGGTCTCCTTGCGATTTACTATTAAAAATATGATTTTTCTAAAGGCTTAGGCGAAAAGACTAATCATGTCGTTGCTTAAATCAGATAATTAATGTAATTAATTAAATTTAACATTGCTTACATCAAGGGTCGAACCCGGGTGAAGCTTCATTTGCGTAAAGGGTCAAATTTGGCCAACCCTACACGAATTAACCACGTTTTTATATTAATTAATTAATTAGTTAAATACATAGGGTAATTACAATACTACCCCTATCCTGGAAAACACTATTTTACCCCTATACCCTCCAAACTTAAGAGTACCCCTTTCAAGTCTGATTAAGACTCATCCGGGTGAATCATAATATTCGGGTACCCTACATGGCTGGACCCAACCTTGCCTAGCTCAACTAACTCACCAAGTTAGTTGGCTTGGCTAGTGTATAGGTTCTGAGGTCTAGTTTCACGCGCATTAAGCCATGTGGACCCGATCTAATCTAGGCATTCTAGGTACATATAGGCATTATGTAGCATAGTCATTTTCAGGTTGTTACATTATCCCCCCCTTAGGAACATTCGTCCCCGAATGACTCTTCTAATTATATATCACAATGCCGGTCATATCATAGCATAAGTACTTTACACAGTCAAACGATATCAACAAAGAATAGAGGAGGCAAGGAAACTTAGATTTAAGAATAGTAAGTCTAACCTCAAGAGTTGAAAAAAATGAGGATAGCGGGATATCATATCGGCCTCGGCCTCCCATGTAGCACCCTCAACAAGATGGTTCCTTCACAATACCTTCATTGTGGCAACTTCATTGTTTCTCAGCCACTTTACCTGTCGGTCTAAAATCCCAACAGGAACCTCCTCATAGGACAAGTCTTCATCAACTCTCAGACCTTCAACAGGAAGAATCAATGCTAGATCAACAAGGCACTTTTTTAACATAGAGACATGAAAGACTGGATGAACAGAAGCTAGCTCCGCAGGCAACACCAACTCAAAGGCCACCTCACCCACACGTTGTAGAATCTCTTATGGCCCAACGTACCTTGGACTCGACATCCCCTTCTTACCAAACCTCATCACCCCGTTCATGGGTCATATTTTCTAGTATACGTGGTCACTAACATCAAACTTTAAGGGAAACTTCCTATTATTTGCATAAGACTTCTGCCGACTGTAAGCAATAGCCAACCTGTCCCTAATCACCCTGACCTTCTCTAAGACCTCATGAATGATCTCTTCACCCAAAATGGATGACTCTCCAACATCCAACCACCAAACTGGAGACCTAAACCTCCTACCATATAGTGCCTCAAACAGTGCCATCCCAATGTTGGAGTGATAGCTTTTATTGTATGAGAACTCTATCAATGGCAGATGGTCGTCCCAACTTCCTCTGAAGTTGATCACACACATCCTCGACATGTCCTTCAATATTTGAATGGTGCGCTCTGCCTTTCCATCTGTCTGAGGATGGAAGGCAATACTCAACTTTACCTGCGTGTCTAAGATCTATTGGAAGGATCTCCATAAATGCAAAGTGAACTGAGCTCCCCTATCCGAAATGATAGACAAAGGAATCCCATTCAACCTCAAAATCTCATCAATGTGGAGTCTCACATAATCCTCGGCCCTGTCAGTATGCTTCACAGGGATAAAGTGGGAAGACTTAGTCATCCTGTCCACAATAACCCACATAGAGTCATGCTGGCTCCTAGTCCTTGGAAAACCAACCACGAAGTCCATGTTAATGGCCTCCCACTTCCAAGTCGGAAACTCAATCATGTGAGTGAGACCATTATGCCTAAGGTGCTTCTCCTTAACCTGTTGACAATTAGGACACTTGGCCACATACATCGTGCTGGAACCTGGATGTATCAAATACTTGGAGCCATGGGCCTCTGCAACAATCTTGGTCCATAAATCATTCACGTTTGGTACACACAGCCTGTCCTGGTACCTAAGTATGCCGTCACCTCCCAAGGTAAATGACTCATTCATCTTCATCAGCACTGAGTCCTTCAACTCAACAACACAGGATCAAAATGCTGACCCTTATTGACTTCAACTACCAAGGATGATTTAGAACTAGGATGAACTGAAACACCCACACTAATATAGCCCATAAACCGTACACCCAATTTTGATAGTCTGTCTACATACTTCACCAACTTCTTCTTCCCATCATCAATGTGAGCTGTACTCCCCATGCTCAACTTGCTCAAAGAATCAACTACAACATTTGCCTTTCCTAGAGGGTAGTGGAAAATCATGTCATAGTCCTTCAAAAACTCCAACTATTTCCGCTGAGGTAGATTCAACTCCCTCTGTGTGAACACTTACTGGAGACTCTTGTGGTATGTGAACACATCCACATGCACTCCGTACAAGTAATGCCTCTACAGGTTTAGTGCAAACACCACATCTGCGAACTCCAGGTCATGAGTGGGATAATTCTTCTCATGCACCTTGAGCTGTCTTGACGCATACTCTATCACCTTACCACCCTGCATAAGAACACAACCCAAACAAACCCTAGATGCATCACAATAAATAGTGTAATTCTTACCACATTTAGGCAACGTAAGCACTAGGGTTGAGTTAGTCTGTCCTAGAGCTCCTAAAAACTCTTCTCACAAGTCTCTGCCTATTCGAACTTGGCTTTATTCTTAGTCGAAGCTTTCAGCGGGGAGGCAATGGAAGAAAAACCCTCCACGAACTTGCGGTAGTAACCAGCCAATCAAGAAAGCTACGAATATCAGTGTAGTAATAGTTCTTGGAAAGATCTTAACAACCACTGTCTTCCTGGGGTCTACCTCCACGCCCTGATCTGATACAACATGACCCAGAAAGGTCACTGATCTAAGCCAGAATTCACACTTAATGAATTTGGAATACAACTGATGTTGTCTAAGCATCTGCAAGGTTAGTCTCAAATGTTGTTCATGCTCTTACTTGGTCTTAGAGTAGATGAGGATGTCATCAATGAATACTATGACGAAAGAATCAAGGTATTCACAAAAGACTCGGTTCATATGGTCCATAAATGCAGCTGGTGCATTAGTGAGACCAAATGACATGACTAGGAACTCATAATGATCATAACGGGTACTAAAGGCTGTCTTAGGGATATCTTCATCCCTAACCCTAAGATTATGATACTTGGAACAAATATCAATCTTCGAGAAGAAACTAGACCTTTGGAGCTAATCGAATAAGTCATCTATTTTGGGAAGTGGATACCTGTTATTTATTGTGACTTTGTTGAGCTGTCGATAATCCATACACATCCTAAGGGTTCCATCTATCTTTTTCATAAACAACAATTGAGCGCCCTAAGGGAACATGCTTGGCTGAATGAAGACCTTATCTGTGAGATCTCTTAACTGCAACTTCAACTCTTTGAGTTCAGCTAGAGCCATTATGAAGGGAGGAATTGAAATCGGTTTTGTATCGGGATCTAGGTTGATACAAAAAACAATCTCTCGAAGGGGAGGGACTCTAGGCAAATCATCGAGGAAAACATCTTATAACTCATTCACTACAGGAACAGAGTCTATGGAAGGAACGTCATGATCTAGATCATTGACACTCACAAGATGGAATAACGATCCCTTGTAAATCATTTTATTAGCTTTTAGATTTGAAATCAAGGGACCTGAACGACTTGAATTGTACCCCTCCCAAACCAACTCTACTTCATTAGGGAAACAGAATCTCACAACCCTACTATGGCAATCCATGATGGCATCACATTTATGGATCAAGTCCATACCAGGTATAATATCGAAGTCATTCATTGATAACTCAACAAGGTCTACACACATACCACATACTACAATTGGGCAGTATTTATGAACCCTATTAGCTCTCATATTTTCTCCTAAGGGAGGACTAATTACGATAGGATCATGCAAAACCTCAGGTAGTGTTTCAAAGGTAAGAGCAAGCAAGGGAGTCACAAAAGAAAGCATAGACGCTGGATCAAGTAAAGTATAAACAGAGGTTGAGAAAACTTGTAGCATACCTGTGACCACATCAACAAACTTCTCCTGCTCCTCCTTATGCTCCAAGGTATAGAATTTGTTCCTCTTAGGAGGCTCGACTACAGTAGCATTTGGGGATTAGGCCTAGGCTGAGCAATACCTCTAGCCTGACCCCTATTTTGTGGATAATGCCTAACCATGTGTTCGCTCTTTCCGCAACTGAAGAAGGCATTTGTGCCTAGTCTTCACTGTCCACTGTGAATACGTACACACTTGCCACATTTGTTTTTAGGATGCTGCACATCACCACCATTGCTCTTCTTAGGCTCGGGTTGGCCTCTTCTGGGTGCTGCACTCCTTTGAGAGTTATAGTTCCTATACTTTGATGCCCCCTCTTAAATATGGGTTGATCACGAACTCAAAAAGTTCTCCTGCGACCTCCTCTACCGGAACCTGTCTGGTAAGAAGGGTTAGGCCTCCTGACCTCACGGACTTTCCTCTTCTTCCTGCTGTCCTCAACCTGCTGGACATGCACCATCATCCTGGAAAAGCCCATGCTATCATGGAGCATCGCAGCCCGACACTCCTCCTCCAATTCCTCTGAGATTCATGTAAGGAACCCTCTCATCTTTTCCATGTTGTTCGACAGAAGAGAAGTGGTATAACTGGACAATTTAATGAATTTTAGGGAATACTCCTTGAAAGTCATCGAGCCCTGCTTAAGGTTGATGAACCCTCTACCTTAACCTCTCTCATATCTATGGGGAAGAACCTCTCAAGAAAGACCGTCTTAAACAACTCCCATGTGATCGGACCTCCGCCCAATGCCCTGCTATCCTGCAACATATTGCACTAAGCCTGTGCAATCCTTTAGCTGGTATGAGGCCAACACAACTTCTCAATCTCTGTGGCCCCCATCGTCACCAGAATCTTCTGGACCTCCTCTATGAATTTCTGAGGATCCTCTGCAGTCCTAGATCCTGTAAATATTGGAGGATTCATCCTCATAAAATCTCGCAACATGTTCGCCATGTTGTGGGCTGGTGGGTTCTCCCACTAGGCCTCCTATCTGTGGGACTGGCCATCATAGCCTCAACTTTTATAGTGATTTCTTGAGCCATTTGTGCCAAAGATGTCCGCACCTCAGCATCAGTCAACCCATCTAGGTTAACTGGCATGGCCACTCCTGCAGCTAGATCCTAGGGTGGAACTTGGTTTTCCCCAGCAGGTGCTCCTACTTTTCCCTGGTCAGCGTTTCCCCTTGTGTTCATTTTCTGAAAAAACATAAGAATGGATGTTAGATACGGTCATAACACCAAGAAATCATACATTAAGGAAAGCACGATAAGATTAGAAGAAGGGAAATTTTCCTACACATCATGCAGTCTCTAATCCATGATAGTGGTGCACTTCACTACAATAAGTTGAAAACTACTCGATGTGGTTGATGTGAACTTATTATCCTTGAAACATAACCTTATACTCTGATACCACGTTTGTCACGATGGGGGTCTAGAACCTAGTTGAAACCAGCGTCTTTGACCTCTCAAAAGTCGCAGACAAGCCTACACGTTATTATTACATCGTATAGGTTAATTTTAGGGGAAAATTTAAAACTTTTGTTTGATTTGAAGTATACATAGAATTCATAGTAATAATTGCAATATATCACATCATTTCACCATAAACATCTAATAATGAGGCATTTAAATTAAGGAAATAGTTCACAACTTCATAAATATAAAGTTGCCAAAATAACACCAATACAACATCTGAAATATGTAAGAAAGTAACGCTAGTGGAACACTCTCCACTTGCGCATGCCTACATCTAATATAGAATACAAAAGATAAGCATCATCGAAAACATGAGGGCGTACAAAGTCTGGATGAATGCTCCATTTCCGAATAGCTTCAACGTAGTCTCGTAAGCTCTAGCATCCACCTGCACCTGCACCTAAAAGTAGAGTATTGTATGGGATTAGTATACACATGTACTAAGTATGGGTGTATGCAATTACACACCAAGGACATGCATGATTAAGTAACTTTCTCTCCTAGAGATATGATTTATGGAAAGCCTAGCTTGTTGGACTTGCCAAATCAGTTTAGGAAAGTCATACTATGAGAGTAACATGCATCATCATTCTTTTCATATTGCACACAACACATAAAATATTTCATATAACACATAAATTTATCACATATTATTCATTTATATTCCACGAGACCTTGGAATCAGGGACTTAACATTAGGACTTTCCAAAATGAGGGCTCAACATATGGGACCTCAACTAGGGAGCCTTCTTTAGCAAACAAAGAGTCTACTTCATTCATTCATGCATACTTCATTTTCATTCGTTTCCTTCATTCATAGACTAGTACAATCCTCTGCTATACCTAGGATATAGTTTAAGACTCTCATCGGGTTAATTGTGCAATGACCAAGAACGACCTAGTGTCATTACTTGAGTCTAGTTCACCTCTTGAATATCCTAACCAAATACCTTTGGTGTCATTCATTTCATTTTATGCATTACTGAGGTTGCCCTTATTCTTTCTTTGGGAACTTTAAGTTTAAGCAATATGTATCATGTGAGCTCCATGAAATCCAGTGTATACCCCACAACGAAAAGAGGTGGAATCGCAGGCCAAGGTGAAACCAAAACATGCTAGCGTATATAAGGGATAGAACCGTGATAGATCCCTATGTGACTGCACAGGTTCAAAGAATAGGAGATATAAGGAGACCTATACCTGCCTAAAAATAGACATTCTCATCCCATGATATTTATACAAGCCTCTACCTTTTCGAAAGAAGGAATCGTGACTCATAGCTAGCCTATCGGTGGTCCATATTAAAGTTTCATTAGATTCATCTCACACATCATAGAAGGTGGCTTCTAGCATGAGGGAGTCATTGCTCATTAAATGATTTCTCATCTCATCATTAGTATTAAGTGTGTACTAATATCAATACTTTCATAAGAGTGTTTCTTAGAGACTGGTCTCCTCATTAACTTACGCTCTCATAGGTGAGTACGTTTTTGGTAACACTAACTTAGGCTCATTTGAGATTGATCTCGTCACTGACATTAGCTTCGTATCATGTTGTCACCAAATTCATTAACTTTAGCATATTAGCTCATCATAATTACTCACCCCTTTTACGTGAATGTTCATTTCATTATATGCCAATGCACCTGTCCTTTTAGTGTGTTTCACACCCTTACTTAACCCTCTGGGGGTCACATAAATTAATCACATACATCTTAGGTTCACTTTCTTTAAACGTACGCTAGACTTATGAACCCATAGGTACAAGCCATGAGGCTTCATTCATAATTCGTTTAAGTGACTTATACTTACCCTAGATTATATAGTACAAGAATTATGCATCTTGTAAGTATGCTAAGGTATGAATTTCGATTCCTATAGGTAGCATCCATTAAATATTTATTACGTAAGAATTATGTGTCAATATGGAATTTGGGCAAAGGAACCCGATTTCTAATCCCTTGTATAATACTTAGTTTTTCTTATAAATTCTTGATTTAGAATTCTCGGCTTGGGGGCCCGAGATCAAATCCCCACACCTACACTTCCTTTCTTTCTTTTCTTTACTTTGTCTTAAACATATCGACTTTGAGACCGAATATCGAATCCCCACGCCCACATCCCTTTTATTTTATTTTTTTGCTTAATTCTTCCGTATAGACCGACAGGATGTGGGATCGATCCCCCACAACCTCATTTTTCTTTTATTTAATTTTTCTCCGAACTTCCTTATCTATCCGAGAGGTTGTGGGTTTAATCCCCACACATGTGATTTAATTTATCGTCCCTTTTTCTCTTGTTGCTTGACCAGCCTTACCCCATTTCGAATCCCCCTCACCTTACTTTAAATATTAAAATTTTCAGCAGCTTTCATGTAGTGAAGTCTCGGGTTCAATGCTTGATGACCTCACTTATTTTTGTAAAAAAATTAAATCTCCAATTCTTCAAGTAACTTAGCCAAAACCAAATTTCCAGCAAATTTGGAAATTTGATCACGCTTTCCAGTCCATTCCCTCAACATTTATACAATAGATTTTTGGACAATTCATTGGACATTTCGTACGTTTATTTTGTGCATTTTCGTGGTTACGTTTGATCAAGGGTCTTCACTCTATTCATAAACATTACACCACTTATGAACATCACGATTTATTTCAAGTAATTGCATACAAGAAACAAGAATTTAACATGCATATTGCACACTTCAACCAGTGACCAAGGTCATGGCATACACAATGCACAGACATGTTTAGCACATAGTTTCGGGAAGCATGCTTATTATTCACATATATCCGATTATACATAAATGAACATAATCATCACGAAAACACATCCCATCCCTAAATTATACTATCAAAACATACCCAACCTACGAAATTCGATGGGAGCTAGTGACATGGACATGCAGCGGGGAACATTCCTAGTTTTGGGATTAGAATTCGACTGAATCCTAGGGGTCTCTTGGGAAAGGGACCAAGAGGAGGAAAAACACATAACTTTTGTCGATCAACACCCTCCAAAACTTTTTCAATAGCACCCCACTCCATGACACCAAAGCCTCACCACCAAACTTCAAGCACAGCCCGTCAAGAACAATGTTTTTTTTCATTTTTAGTTTAGTTTTTCTTTTGAGTTTTAGTGTTCAAGTTCTTCAAGAGTGATTTAATTTTGATTTGGTTCTTTTTCCTGATAATGAACGTGAGAATGAGAGTAAATAAGCATGAGAAAGACAGTGGAGAGAGATAGGAGTAAGTGTAGCAGTAGGAGTTTTAGTTGAAGACTTAGTCAAACTAGCACTCCTTGCCATTTACTATTAAAGTATGTATTTTCAAAAGGTTTAGGTGAAATTAATAATCATGCATTTAATTTAATTAGATAATTAATATAATTAATTAGATTTAACATTGCTTCCACCAGCGATCGAACCCGAGTGAAGCTTAACTTGTGAAGAAGGTCAAATTTTGCCAACCCTACACGAATTGTCCACCTTTTTATATTAATTAATTAATTAATGAAATACTTAGGGTAATTACAATTCTACCCCTAGCCTGGAAAAGACTATTTTACCCCTAGACCCTCCAAACTTAAGAGTACCTCTTTCAAGTCCGATTAAGACTCATCCGGGTGAATCATAATATTCAGGTGCCCTACATGGCTGGACCTAACCTTGACTAGCTCAACTAACTCACCAAGTTAGTTGGATTGGGTAGTGCATAGGTTCTGAGTTCTGGTTTCACGCGCATCAAGCTGTGTGGACCCGATCTAATCTAGGCATTCTAGGTACATTTAGGCATTACTTAGCATAGTAATTTTTGGGTTGTTATAGGCTTGAGACAAGACCGCATCACAAGGAATATTTTTTGCCTTTTAAGTAATGGAGGCGCGACACGCCATCACCCTAAAAATGCGACTGCCTGCAAGCTGCCTTAGAAGCCGCCTTGCAAAACCTTGGGTCATCCTCAAACACCCTTTGGTTGGTACTTGGGGAGTCGTGCCCAGACATTTTAACTCTAAACTCATTTATAAGACACTTGGGTCACCTTTACTGATTTTAGACAGTAAACAACACCTCAAAGCACATACAACATACAAGGACACACTAGCACACACAAGACTAGTTTTGAACGTCTTGGTCGTCCTTTGACGTTTGACTAAGAAACTCTTCAAAACTAACTTCCAAGGATGAATTTTATTATTTTAACAAGTTATCAATCAAGCATCTAGATTGTTCTATTTCATTTAGAGGGTTGTTATAAAATATTCGCCTTATATTCAGGCAAAATAGGATCTTGGTCTTGCATGTCTTCTACTTCTGACACAATGATGAATCAGCCCCATTCAATACCACTAATGATCCTTTTGTAGAATCCATTAGTCAGACTCTCAATTGTGCAAGTCTATGCACATCTTTCACTAACTCTCACGTTTCTTCTTAAACATGGGAGGTACTACCCATAGACAACCTTCTTAAGGCATCAACCACAATATTAGCCTTACTATGGTGGTAAAGAATACTCATGTCATAATCCTTGAGCAATTCTAACCACCTCCTTTGCCTGAGGTTATGTTCCTTCTACGTGAACATATATTGGATGCTCTTGTGATCAGTGAATACATTCAAAAGAAAACCATACAAATAATGATGCCACATCTTCAAGGTAAATATCATAGCAGCCAACTCTAAGTCATGGGTCGGATAATTCTTCTCATGAACTTTTAACTGTCAGGAGGCATAAGCTATAACTTTGCCATTATACATTAATACACAACCCAAACCTACTTTAGATGCATCACAATCACCAAAGAACCTTTACAACCTTTCGCTAAAGTCAAAATGAGGGTAGTAGTCAATCTTTTTTTTCATTCCTACAAGCTTTTCTCACAACCTTCAGAGCATTGAAACATTACTATCACTAAGTCAACTTGGTCAAAGGGGATGAAATGGATGAGAACCCCTCAACAAACCCTCTATAATAGCCAGCCAAACAAAAAACATTCCTAATATTAGTTGGAGATATGTGTCTAGGTCAATCCTGTGGTACCTCTATCTTTTGGGTACAACTCTAATTCCATCAACAGAAACTATGTGACCCAAAAACGCCACAAAAAACTCAAGATAAAACTCACATATATAGAACTTAGCATACAACATTATTTATTTCAAAGTCGAAAAACTATTTTGAGATGGCTAACACGATCTTCTTCATTCCTTGAATAAATTAGTATGCCACTAATGAAGATGATAACAAACATGTCTAAATAAGGTTTCATATCTCTATGCATAAGATCCATGAAAACTACTGGTGCATTAGTTAAACTGGACGACATGAACAAGAACTCATAATCACCATAACGGGCCCTGAACGTTGTCTATTGAATATCCCATTCCCTAACTTTAAACTAATGGTAGCCTAATCTGAGGTCAATTTTTTTTAGAAACATAAAGCATCCTCAAGCCGATTGAAAAAATGATCAATTCTTAGAAGAAGATACTTATTTTTGATGGTAACCTTGTTCGACTGACGGTAGTGTATACACATCCTAAGATAACCATCCTTATTTCTCACAATAAAGACTGAAGCGCCCCAAGGTGAGAAACTTGGGTGAATGAATCCATCATCTAAGAGATCTTTTAGTTGTTCTTTCAACTCTGTAGGGGCAATTTTGTATGGCGGAATAATGGTAGGACGAGTATCTGGAATGATGTCTATGCCAAATTCTATTTCTCTTTGAGAGAGACTCCAGGTAGATCATCAACAAAGAATTCTGGAAATTCTCTTACTATAAGAACTGACTGAATGTGAGGGATCTCAAAACAAGAGCCATTAACTTGGAGTAAATGATATATACAACCCTTTAAAGCTAAATTTCTCTCCTTAAGGTATGAAATGAAATGACCCTTAGGCACTGCTGAACTACTACTATACTTTATGACTGACTCATTAGGAACTTGAAACTTGAAAACATGAGTTATACAATCTATTGATGCATAACAAGCATGAAGGCAGTCCATACCTCGAATTACATTAAAATCTACCATGTCTAAGTCAATAATATCAATCATGGTGACTTTGTGATTTATGGAAATGACACAATAACGATAGAATTTTTCTACTAGAATAGATTCCCAACAAGTGTAGAAACACAGAAGCGCTCACAAACTTTCTAAGGAATATCATCAAACTTTTCTACAACATAAGAGGTTAGAAACGATAAACTTGCTTCAGGATTTAGAGCAACATAATCATCAAATGTAAAGACCTTTATCATACTAGTAACAACATCTAGAGAGTTCTCTTTTTCTTGACTACTAGTGATCGCATCGAGGCGGTTTGCACCTCCACAAGTACAAGAAATAGCTCCTTTAGGTGCAGCCCTGTCTTATGGAGAAACTGATTAAGATTGAGCTCTATTGCCCAGATTTCCACAACATTGAATCTTATTATGACACTCTTTGAAGAAGTGAACATGTTGACCAGACTTGAAACAACCTATATACCCAACACGACACTTACCTTAGTAGTTTTTACAACACATAAGTCATGCGGGAGTCAAACTACCTCTTTGTGCCTAGAGCTGTCAATATGGGCTAGCGCAGCCCATCCAGGCTTGCCTATATAGGCTTCGACATTTTACAGGGCAGGCCGGGCTATCCCATTTTTGGTGTGGGCCAGAAAATGGCCAGCCCGACCCACAAGTACGTGGGCTACTAGCTTGCCGGGGCCAGCCCTCTTTTTTAAAAATTATATTATTTTTAGAATTATTAAATTAAATTATTGATTATAATTTTGAAACATTATCATAAATATCGACAAAACAATATAACATGATCTTAATGTAACTGTTTTTTATCAAATCCACATACAAAATTATGTATACAATATTTATTATGGTTTTTTTCAAGTAAAAGTATAAATATCTAAATAGAAATAATAACCTAATTGTTTTGAGTTTGAAATATCTTTAATTTAAAATTTTAATATTATATTATAGTTTTTAGTTATTTTTTATTGGCCCACGGTCTATCCCTTCCGATATTTCTGAAGCCGCACAAATATGAAGGTTTATTCAGGCCGGGTAAAAAACCCTTTTCTCAAATGGGCTCCAAAAATTGTAGCCCAGCCCTATTAAATCCCGGGTTAGGCCAGTTCGGCCCAGTAGACCTAGTTCATATTGACGACCCTACTTGTTCCACTCTACCTTGAGACCGTGCAGGTCTAGCTCGAAAAAGTTGCGAATTGTTACCATTATACTCACCCTTGTTTCTAGGTGCAGGTGCACTAGCAGATGCTGGTGCAGACCCATTTTGCTTCTAAAAAGGACAAAGGATTCACACTACCTTTTTGATGTCCCTTAGCTTTTCTTTCTCAACATATTGCACATAAATAATTAAACCGGATATGTCCGTGTCACCTATCAGCATTACTGCCCTGCCCTATTTGCTTGATAGACGTCCCAACCCAGCGACAAACAATTTTATCCTACTCCTCATGTCCTTAACCATTTCCGGATCATAACAAGATAGTTGGGTGAACATTAACATATACTCACACACACTTAGAGAATCCTTCTTAAGTGTTAGAAATTCTTGTACCTTAGCCTATTTCATTTTTCAAGGAAAGAAATGCCCCAAGAATGCTTCTTGAAAATAGGCCCTACTTTCTGGTGGTGCATCCTCATATCTACCCTCTTTCCACTGGTCAAACAAAGTCCTTGCAACACTTTTAAGTTGATATTCATCTAGCTCAACTCTCTTGTATCAACAACATGCATCCCATTGAATACCCTTTTCAGCTCCTCAATGAAGTTTTCCAAATCCTTGATAGTGATTGAGCGAGTAAAGCTTGGAGCATTCATCCTTAAGAACTCTTGGTTCGTCAAAGTATCAACCACTACCTACTCAACTTCTCTCTGTAGCCAAAACTGATTAGTCATAGCTTTACTGATCATCCTTATCGCCTCTCTTAACTCGGCGTTACAAATTTCCCCCTAGGGTTGCACTTAAGGTGCATTAGGTACCCCTTGATCGTAAGGTTCAACATTTCTCCTAGTTGGACGATATTCGACTTCTCTTTGTGAAGGCATGCTTATCTAAAATACGCACGAGCACGAATTATAAGAAACTTCGTAGACATAAAACTATAACCCATGAAAAAGAGTATGAAAGAAGCGAGATAATTTCTGAAGTGTTGCAAACTCCTAATTATGCTGTGAAATAAGATAATTTGGGAGGACTTCTGAGGCTCTATCTTGTACATTTTTTTATAGTGGGTGATATTTCAGTACAGTAGTGGAATTGATTCCTTCTATAGAGGGATATCCGGGTATGGCGTAGCCGCTATAGAGAGATAAGACTGCTATGGCGGGGTAAGCTGCTAATAATGTAGAAAAATTCTACAAAAACCACCTATGATCATTCAAGGGCGTTTTAAAGAAGTGTATGAGTGAACTATAACAATTTTCATTTGTTTGCCACAAAAATATTTTGTAAAGCTAACTTAATAACTTTCCTAACTTGGTATTTGGATTCTTAGAATGAGAATATGTGGTGGTAACTTTCGAGGAGGGTTTGACTTGATTTGATTGTGGAAAACCCTGGTTTAGGTGGAATAGTCATGATAGTGTCTGTGGATTTGATATTAGGATATAATCCGATATTTACTTTGTTTTGCATTATTGTTTACTAGTAAAATTACTGTGCTTTGACCTAGGACTTATTATCACCGAATTTATAAAATAGTATTTTAAACTTGTAAGTAATTAAAGTTAAACCACTATAATATATTACATACAAGAGTTCTTAATAACAAACATTAATAACTTAAAGGAAAATGAAAATTATTAGATCTTATAATTTATCCCTAATAATATAAGTATAAATTAATAAATGTAAAAATACATACCAGGATTTATAATAGAAGCAATGGTGTTAGTGAGCTACTCAACAGTAGCAAAATACACAAATGTTTAATTGTGAAGAAGAAAATGAGGTCCATAATTTTTTTTTATTTAAATGAGAGGAAATCTCTCTATTTATACAAAATAAAGGGTAGTGTGAACAAATGTTTATTATGCCTTATCGGAAAGGTTACAACTATTTCAAAAAGTTGCAACCCTTCGAAAAGGTCACAACCTTTCATAAAAGTTGCAACTTTTCATAAAAAGTCGCAACTCTTCATCAAATTCACAACTTTTCATAAACTCACAACTTTTCATAAAAGTTGTAACACTTATTTAAAGTCACAACATTTATGAAAAGGGAAGGCTAGTTTTAGAAATAAATAAACTAAAAGAGAATTCTTCTTTATGGTGGCGCCACAAAAAATTAAAAAGAGAACCTTAGGACAGCCTACGTGGCACAACCACAAACAAGAATTCTCTTGTAATAAGTATTTCCAAAATTACCTTTTGTCACGACCGGGGAGCACCCCCTAAAATTAACATGACGTACTTGACCTCTCGTAGGTCTTGTACAAGCCCATAGAAATCATTCATCGCATATTCATAGGAAATTAGTGAAAAATTTGAGACTTTTCATTAGACATCATATTCTAGAAACATCACTCCATATTAACATATTATAGGTCGTAATACATAGTTAGACACTTAGTCTCTTTTGCCATCTTAGAGTCAACATCATTAGAGTATAATAAGGACACAACCCTTATCAATATATAATAATAAGCTATTACATACTTTGAACATAAACATAGCATAGGGAATCCTTGAATCATAAGGATCCTTTTGTTGATCTTGGGAAACATATATCAAGACCTTCACTTTAGAGGCATCTTTAAGCATCCATTATCTATTCTTTGTGTAAAAAAATGTAGTAGAACTGTCTTAGAACAAGAATGCACTAAGTAAGACAACCATGCAAAAACATGTATTTAAAGAGGAGATTTGGTTAGAAAACCACGCATAATGCCTTTTAGTGAAACTTCATAAAACCTTGATACATTAAGTACAACATAGCTCATATACTTCACATAGGCATAGACACCATTCATGTCAACACACCAAGTCACATTTATTGCATTTAAAACACATGAATCATATTTATCTCATTACCTTCATTTACCTCAATTAATTAAATCCTAAGTGACACTTGGTGCGATGCATGAATAGTGTCCCATTACACTATCCACACTCAAGTTTCACCATAAGGTCAGCAAGGTGAACATTCGTACAACCTTCAGTAACTCAAACATATACATGAAAACATAAGATATCATAAGAGACCTACTTCATACATGACGATACTTCATAAACCACATAGGACACTCATTCAACGAAAATCATACAAGTCAAGACTTCCAACAACACCATAGCAAGGCAATAGTAAACATATACATACTTTAACTTCCTATCATTAAACATCATAAGACCTTACTCATAATCCCAATTTAAGCCTACTATTGAAATGTAAATGTGAAGTCCCTTAACCTCACACATACTTAGTAACCTCACAAAGAGACCATAAGCATACCATCTACTACATACATCAACATGACAACCATAGTCAACTGCATACCTAAGTAGTACCTCCATCATATGACAAGTAATACCAATTCTATACATATAATAATATAGTCAATACGACCAACATTATGCGTCCAAAGTAAGACTTCGTTATATGGACACAATAAGACTTATACTATACATATTATCATAACAATTGTTCTATATAATAATGTCATGCATGACAGACATACACATATACATATAGAAAACCTTCCTAGAACTCCCTTCAAGAGCTACTTGTGCAATGCATACATAAGTTCATTACTCTCACCTATACTAGGAAACATCCCTTAGATTATCCTAGTTAGGATTCATTACTTTACTTCCATTGTCTATTCTACTTTAGGGAAATCCTAGCCTGAACCGACAATATGACCATGTGAGATAAACATAGACCGGTGTCACGCCCTCACACTAAAAGAGGGTATCTTACTTGCTAAAGTAAGACATGTGTATCATTCTAGCATATTTGGTTTATCCACTTGCTAGGTCATATAGGGTAACATAGTTATGGAAACTTGGAGGTATATATGGAAACCCTCTTTATGAAAATTGGGAATTATAGTTATCCACCTTGTGAGGACTATGGTGAACAAGCCTTCTCTTTAGGAAGGGTCACCCATCATCATCAAGTTCACTCAGTGTCGAGCTAACTTTTCTTTATTGACAAGACTTAATTAACATTACTTCATTAGAATAGGCTTTAGGAGAATAACTCCTCATATGCTTATCTCATAGGTTATAGATGAGAATGTCCTTTCATCAACCGAAATCATGTGAGAATATATCTCACATGTTCATAGATGAGGAAACCTTTCACATACCACATTTAGACACTTCACATATGCATACTTCATCATATCATATACTTTCATGTTCATAGCTTAATCATGCATTCATATTCATATACATAGAGAAATCACCCTAGGAACCATTCTATCAAGATAGACATGTACCATACCCTTACCTATACTAGTTCACCTATAAAGTCATCCTAGTTAGGATACATCTTCATACTTTCATGGACATAGACTTTACATGCATAGTAGTAGACATTAGTGCATATGATAATTATCCTTTAATTAGACACAATGAACCTACACTACTTGCATATATGTATGAGGTGTGAGTGTGTGTGTATATTATCACATAATTTCTATTACATATCCTTGAGGCATCCACCCTCTTAAGATCACAATACACATTAATGCATAGATCCCACACCACATTATAGCATAAAAGACAAGACATCTTCAATCATTGATATAGGACTCCTACATTGGCTAAAACCACATATTAATATAGGGGTACATAGGTATGGGGTCATTCACCATTAGCACTTCATAAATGGAAGCACCTAGACCATACCTAACCCTAACAACTTCATTCAATTGTAGAGTACACCATCAACACCTAGCACATTATACTAGATTGAAAGACTAGGCATATACTTCACATTGTGTAATAATAATAACCACATCTCATAACTAATAAAATTTACTTCAAGTTCATGATCAACACATATATATATCCACAAGAAAAAAAAATACCGCCACCATAAGTGCACCTATTGCACAATGCCATTCAAGGCCAATCTACTATCAATTCTATACAAAGTAGAAGGAATAGCGCAAACTTACAATTCTCTAAGATTTGATCATCATCGATCAATTACAATAATTCATCAATGATTCGTATATAAAATAGTAGCTAAAGGTAAAATAACATAAATGAAATATATAATTCAATCATCATAGGATCAAGATCACATTACCCACATTATAGGCTAAATTGGGATTTTGGGAGGAACATGGGTTCATCATAAAATTGAATTAAAGTAAATATTTTAAACATTAGAAAATCATCAATTCATCATAAGAATGCTTTTGAAATAGTTTTGAGAAGGAACCCATGGCTAGATTGAAAGATGTAGATTTTGATCATAAAATCTCTTTGAAAACATTCGAAGGAACTCCATAGATGAATACATAACTATGGATAAAGGATCAAAATACTACATTACATGGAAATACCAAGAATTATTGATGAATAATCCATGGAAATCCAGCAACCAAGTTGTTCTTGAGCTTCATCTCCAATGGAGGTTTCTTGAGAGAGTTTGTTTTTAGAGGGAAGGTGAAATTTGAAGAATGAATTCTAATTAGGGTTTTTAATTTATTAAATAACATAATATACCTAAAATACCCCATAATGACTTTCCATAATATTTTTGGGACGTGGGGTGAATTTCCCATTCACCACTTAAGTGCACAACTGGTTTGACAGCATTGCAGGCACCAATAACGGAAGGCAGTCGACGGACCATCGTCTGATCAACGACCCCATCTTGTTGCTTCGTAGTTTTTTTATTGAGACTACAATTTGGGGGCCTGATCTCAAACTTTTAAGATTGAGGTATTTCCCCAATAGACGAGGTGTTGATTCACCCACGAGGCGTCGAATGATGGTTCGTCGTTTGGACACTGGCAAGGCAGTGTCTAGGCAGCGTTGCATCCTCCTCAAGGACCCCTTGAGTGGTCCTTGGGGGAGTCATTCCCATAAATTTTGAAACTAATCATGATGATAAACATGTTATGGACATTTCCTATAATTTGAGCATCAAACAAGATGTAAAACATATCAAGGCACAATAGAACACACTAGTTTGTCTAAGGTCTAACTTTCGAACGTTTCAGACGTTCTTGGACTTTTGACCCACAAATCACTTCAAATAAAGTATACATACTTTGAAACACTTCATAAATATTTTATAAACTTTTTAGGCACATGTGAGGCTCTATACACGTAAATTCATTTTGAAAAACTTACAAGTTTCCCTTTCATGAAAAGTTGTGACTTTAATTAAGATTGAAATTTTTATAAAAAGTTGTGAATTTTATGAAAAGTTGTAACTTTAATAAAGTGTATATGAAAATTTGAGAATTTTATGAAAATTTTTTAATTATATAAAAATTTTATGAAAGGCTTAAGTTAAGTAGGGATTTTTCAGGCTTGATTGAGGTAGATGATGGATGGACTATTTCCCATTTACGTTGTGTGTATATGTTAATTGTTTCGTAAGTGTTACTTGTACAATACGTGATTAGGGTGTTAGAAAGGGATGAAATTGAAATGATGTATAGTTATCAATCTTAGGGGTGACAATTTTTGTCCATATATGTTAAAAGGAACCATTTAATCCACATTTATTTAAATGGATCAATCATAGTTTTAAATAAGTAAATATGGGTTGATTTATCTTAAGAGATCATTCAAATATGGACAAATTGTTTAAAAATGAAAATCCAAATAGGCTCATCATCCACTCACAATAAAATAAATGTCCTTCATTGCATTTGAAGTTCATAAATCTATTTATTTTTATTTTTTTAAAAATATTAGAGGGTTGGGTGGAGGTGAAGGGTGTAGGTTAGAGGTGGGGGTGGGTGAAAAATTAATTTTCTTTTAAAAAATATGTGTAGGGTAGGGGTAGGGGTAGGGTTGAGGTTGGGGATGAAAAAAATTTAAGTTTTTATTTTTAATAAAAAAAATTTATGGGTGGGGTGGGGGTAGGGTGGGAAGGAGGGAAAAGGTGTGAAAAATATTTAAATTTTTTTTCCTATTTTTGTTTGGGTAGGAGGGTTAGGGTGTGGGTAGGGTTGAAGTTGGGGACATTTTTTTGGAAATTTATTTTAGTTCTTGTTTTTAAAAAACAATTGGTGGTGGGTGGAGGTGGGACCGGGTGGGCTAATTGTTTTATTAAAAAAAAATTGGTATGGTGGAGGTGTGGGTGGGAGTTTGTAGGGATGGGGTCTAGAGGTAGAAAATAATTATTTTTGTTTTTTTACAAAATGCAATTATTTAGGAGTGTGTGGGGTACTTGGGTTGAGTATTAACAATTTGCCTTTAATTAATGTTTTTTTTTTACTTTAGGAGATCAAAGTGGGTTAGAATCATTTTGTCCAAATCATATTTGACTAAATTTATATTTATCCATTTTTCATATGGATAGATTGAAATTCAAACAATTTTGTCTCAATCCATCAAAATCTAATACAATTTACCATTTTACATCCCTAGTCAATCTCATGTAATTAACTTGTCATATTTAATTGTGTTTTACAAGTGTGATTATATGTGGTGTGAATGTGATTATGTGATAAGTATTTCTCGATTATCTCATGTACTACATCTAATACATATTATCGATTAGCTCAGGTACAAAACATAGAATGATATTGTCACGACCCAAACCCGATCGCGACTGGCACCCACACTTACCCTCCTATGTGAGCAAACCAACCAATCTAAACCTTAACATTTCAATGTAATAACAACAGAAAGTAATGCGGAAGACTTAAACTCATTAATAAAAACCAATTCAATAACTATCAATATTCAACATCTATTATTCCCAAAACCTGGAAGTCATCATCACAAGAACATCTACTTTAAATTACTAATTCTAAGAGTTTCTAAGAAGCTAAAAATACATAAGAAGCTAGTCCATGCCGGAGTTTCAAGGCATCAAGACATGAAGGAGAAGATCTAGTCCAAGCTAGAAGCGTTAGCTCACCCTGAAGATCCGGTGTGACGAAGACTGGCTTGAGTTACTGTTGAGTCGAAGATGACGGCACGTTTGCTGCACTCCACAAATAACAAGAAGAAAAACATAAAAGTAGGGGTCAGTACAAAACACGGGTACTGAGTAGATATCATCGGCCAACTCAAAATAGGGAACAGTATATATCAATATTATTGTAAATCAACTATAAAACTCAACATGTAGCAACAACAAGTATTATAACCATCAATAAGTACTATCAAGTTCATCCATGAGGGCTCAAGCCTCAACACCATACTCATTTGGGAATTAAGTATATTAAGTTGAGTATATTATCATCTTTCAAGATTCAGTATCTTTCCTCCTCTTGTGTCGGTACGTGACACTCCGATCCCCTACTTTTATGTGTCGGTACGTGACACTCCGATCCCCTAATTCTATGTGTCGGAACGTGACACTCCGATCCCCTAATTCTATGTGTCGGAACGTGACACTCCGATCCCCTACATGTGTCGGAACGTGACACTCCGATCCCCTACATGTGTCGGTACGTGACACTCCGATCCCCTACATGTGTCGGAACGTGACACTCCGATCCCCTACATGTGTCAGAACGTGACACTCCGATCCACTAATATCATTCTGTAAATCATCAAGCCTTCTCTATTCCAAGGCATTGTCAATCCCATCACTTTAATTCATCAAGCGTTCTTCTATACCAAGGCATCATCATTAATAATGTATATTAAAGTTTCTTTTCAAGATTTGGGATTCAATATTTTCATCATGCTTATCTTATCACAATCACATAATCATATTCATGAAAACATACCATTAAGCATATAGTAGGGCTTACAATACTACCAATACATATCATTCACTATTAAGAGGTTACTTATGAAGCATGAAAACCATAACCTACCTCCACCGAAGAATTGAAATCAAGCAAGTTAATCCTCAAAGCGTGGTGTTTTCCTCTTCTTCTCGATCGTTTCTCTCTCTCCCTTCTTGTTCTTTCTATTTTCTTATTCAAACCCTCTTTCTTTTACCCTACTTAGTATATAATTAAGAATAAAAGATGGCAATAATACCCCACTAATTAACTTAGGGTTACCTCCTTTAGCCCCCAAGAATTTGAGTTATTAATATAAACCCACAAAATCTATAATTAAGGAAGGAATAGTCCAAAAACGTCCCTTAAAACGTGTAAGGAAATCCGATTCTGCCTGGGATTTGTGCAACCTGTGACGGGCTGTCGTGCCTGCGACGGTCCGTCCTGCAGGTCGTCGTAGAGTTCAGAGACCCAAACTTCCACCAAGGGTCTGTGACGGTCCGTCACACCTGTGACGGTCCGTCCTGCCATTCCGTCACAAAGTTCAGAGAGTCGATTTTTAGTACCCAATTTCAGATTTTCTAAGTGTTTTGAAATGAGACCCTGCGACGGTCCGTCGTGCCCTTGACGGTCCGTCGTGGGATCCGTTGCTTCTGCCAGTTTTTCCAGAATTGAAGTCTGTTGCTCAAAACGACTAAACAGGTCGTTACAATAGATACCAATTTACCCATCGTTCGTCCCCAAACGATCAAAAGAAGGAAAACAAGGGCGAAAAGGAGTACCTGAATCTGTAAACAGATGTGGGTATTTTTCTCGCATATCCGCCTCCTTCTCCCAAGTGGCTTCTTCAACCGGTCGATTCTTCCATTGCACCTTGATGGATGCAATCTCTCTTGACCTCAACTTGCGAACTTCTCTATCTAAAATAGCAACAGGCTCCTCCTCATAAGACAAGTTCTCATCGAGCAAAACAGAATCCCAACGGATAATGTAGTTTCCATCCCCATGGTATCTTTTCAACATCGACACATGGAATACCGGATGTACTCCAGACAGCCCTGGAGGCAAGGCTAACTCATAAGCCACCTCTCCTCTCGCTTAAGTACTTCAAATGGACCAATGTACCTTGGACTTAGTTTACCCCTTTTACCAAACCGCATCACCCCTTTCATGGGTGAAACTTTCAACAAGACTTGTTCACCCTCCATGAACTCTAAGTCTCTAACCTTTCGATCTGCATATTCTTTTTGTCTACTTTGCGCCGCTAGAAGATTTTCTTGAATAGACTTCACTTCTTCCATCGAATCCCTCAAGAGATCAGTACCCCAAGGTCTAACCTCGAACGCATCAAACCAACCAATGGGAGACCTACATCTCCTACCATACAATGCTTCAAATGGAGCCATATCAATGCTTGAGTGATAGCTATTATTGTATGAAAACTCCGCTAAGGGTAAAAAGCTATCCCAATGGCCACCAATATCTATCACACACGCACGAAGCATATCCTCCAACACTTGAATCGTTCGCTCAGACTGACCATCGGTCTGGGGATGGAACGCAGTACTAAGGTCTAACCTAGTACCAAATTCAGCATGCAATGTTTTCCAAAACTTAGAAGTAAACTGCGTATCTCTGTCTGATATGATGGATAGTGGAACCCCATGCAATCGCACCACTTCCGAGATGTAAAGTTTGGCTAACTTTTCTGCATTGTAAGTCACCTTGACCGGAATGAAATGAGCAGATTTAGTTAACCTATCAACAATCACCCAAATGGAGTCATACTTACCCATTGTCTTCGGAAGACCAACCACAAAATCCATTGCAATTCTTTCCCACTTCCATTCCGAAATGGGCATTCTCTGAAGTGTTCCTCCGGGCCTTTGGTGTTCACACTTTACTTGTTGACAGTTCGGACACTTGGCAATAAAGTCAACAATATCACGCTTCATTCTACTCCACCAAAAGTGTTGCTTTAGGTCACGATACATCTTGGTTGCACCCGGATGTATAGAATACCTTGAACTATGAGCCTCTGTCAGAATTGTGTTGATCAATTCATCGACGCGGGGTACACATACCCTTCCCTTGATCCTCAAAACACCTTCCTCATCGATTTGTGCTTCCTTAGACTCTCCTCGCAATACCTTATCTTGAATTCTGTGCAGTTTCTCATCATCAGACTGTCTTCCCTTAATCTTGTCAAGAAAGGAAGATCTTGCCTCCACAGAAGCCAACAATCCTCCCCTCTCATTTACTTCTAATCTCATCAAGTCATTAGTTAGAGTTTGAACCTCTCTAGCCAGTGAGCATCTAGAAGCTTGCAAGTGAGCTAGGCTTCCCATGCTTCCCGCCTTCCTACTTAAAGCATCCTCTACAACATTCGCCTTCCCCGGATGATACAAAATAGTGATGTCGTAGTCCTTCAGTAGTTCCATCCATCTCCTCTGTCTCAAGTTCAAATCCTTCTGAGTAAAGACATACTGAAGGCTACGGTGATCCGTGTAGACCTCACACTTAACCCCATATAAATAGTGTCTCCATTGTTTTAATGCAAACACTACCACAGCAAATTCCAAATCGTGGGTCGGATAGTTACGTTCATGCACCTTTAATTGCCTTAAAGCATAAGCAATCACACTCTTCTCTTGCATTAGTACTGCACCCAAACATGAATAGGATGCATCACAATAAACAATGAAGTTCTTACCCTCTACTGGCAAGGTAAGGATAGGTGCGGTAGTCAACAAAGTCTTGAGCTTCTGAAAGCTTTCCTCACATTCATCCGACCATACAAATGGGACATTCTGCTTAGTCGAGTTCGTCAAATGGGAAGTGATAGAAGAGAATCCCTTGAGGAATCGGCGGTAGTAGCTAGCTAACCCAACAAAGCTCCTTATTTCTGACACATTAGTAGGTCTTACCCAATTCTTCACTGTCTCAAACTTAGAAGGATCCACCATCACTCCATCCTTAGAAACCACGTGTCCCAAGAAGGACACTGCATTTAGCCAAAACTCACACTTAGAGAACTTGGCATAAAGCTTTTTCTCCCTTAACATTTCCAATACCATTCTCAAATGCTCTTCATGTTCCTTCTTGCTCTTTGAGTATACCAATATATCATCAATAAATACGATCACGAAGAGGTCCAAATATGGCTTAAAAATCCCGTTCATCAAGCTCATGAACGCTGCAGGGGCATTCGTAAGACCAAAGGACATCACTACAAATTCGTAATGCCCATACCTCGTTCGAAAAGCAGTCTTTGGCACATCCGTTGCCCGTATTTTCAATTGATGATAACCGGATCTCAAGTCAATCTTAGAGAAGACACAAGCACCTTGTAACTGATCGAACAAGTCATCAATGCGGGGAAGAGGATACTTGTTCTTTATGGTTACCTTGTTTAGTTGTCTGTAGTCTATACACATTCGAAAACTCCCATCCTTCTTCTTTACAAACAAAACCGGAGCACCCCAAGGAGATGCACTTGGTCTAATAAAGCCTTTGTTTAACAACTCTTGAAGTTGTGCCTTTAACTCTCTTAACTCTGCGGGAGCCATTCTATAAGGGGGTATAGAAATGGGGCGAGTACCCGGTTCAAGATCGATACAGAAGTCAATATCCCTATCTGGTGGCATACCAGGAAGATCTGCAGGGAACACATCCAAAAACTCACGGACTACTGAAACCGACTCAATCGAAGGCACTTGGGTAGTGTCATCCTTGAGATATGCCAAGAAAGCTAAACACCCTTTACTAACCATTTTCTTAGCACGAAGAAAGGAGATGATACGCACCGGATTGGAAGTGTAGTCACCCTCCCACACTAACGGGTCTGTCCCAGGCTTGGCTAACGTCACCGTTTTAGCATTACAATCCAAGATCGCAAATTGCGGAGAAAGCCAAGTCATACCCAGAATTACATCAAAATCATCCATTTCTAAGATAACCAAATCTACATAAGTGTTGCTCCCCACAAAGTTCACCAAACAAGACCTATATACCTTTTCAACTACCACAGACTCACCCACCGGAGTAGAAACACGAATAGGCATATCAAGAAATTCACAATGTAAATTTAGACCATTAGCAAATGAGGAAGATACATAAGAAAATGTGGATCCGGGATCAAATAATACACAAGCCATGCAATCACAAACCAAAAGATTACCTGTGATGACAGCATCAGATGCCTCCGCTTCAGACCGCCCAGGGAAAGCGTAACAATGGGCCCTATCGTTCGTCTGTCTGTTGCCCCTACCATGTTGTGATGTAGTGGCCCCAGTTTGTCCATTACCTCTTCCGTTTTGGTGACCACCATTACCTCGACCACCACGTCCTCCAGAATAACGGCCTCTACCATGACCACCTCTACCTCTAGATATTGGGGGTCTATAACTTTGTCTGGGACAATTTTTCCTAACATGTCCA
The DNA here is from genome assembly GCF_036512215.1 of Solanum lycopersicum. Lineage (NCBI taxonomy): Eukaryota > Viridiplantae > Streptophyta > Magnoliopsida > Solanales > Solanaceae > Solanum > Solanum lycopersicum. Next base: position 26,409,516 of record NC_090806.1, read on the forward strand.
ATCTCCCCACATCCATAACATTCTCTGGAGTCAACCATAGGCCCCTCGGAGAAGTGTTGACCGGTCTGAGGTGGTCCCCAACTACAGTCTGTAGTGAAGACTGAATTTGTCGGACTGAGTAACTTCCCGAACCCTGTCCTCTAGTGTAAGAACCATTAAACTCACCTCCCTTTCGAAGCCTTTTTGATGTCGATGTTGTGGTGAACTCATCTGGCTTCACTCCTTCCACTTCTATCACAAAGTCTACCACTTCTTGGAAGGATTTTGCCGTTGCCGCTACCTGTAAGGCCGAAATCCGCAATTCTGACCTCAACCCCTTCATAAACCGGCGAATCCGCTCTTGAGGACTGAAATAGAGTTGAGTGGCATATCTGGATAGTGCACGGAACTTAGCCTCATAAGCATTAACCGACATCCTACCTTGCTCTAGGCTCAGTAACTCATCCCTTTTCCTGTCCCTCAATGTCCGGGGGATATACTTCTCCATAAACAAGCTAGAGAATGAGGCCCAAGTCATAGGTGGTGCCTCTATTGGTTGACACTCAATATGTGACCACCACCACATTTTGGCGTTCCCTTGAAACTGATAAGTCACAAACTCCACACCAAACCGTTCTACTATACCCATCTTGTGTAGTAGCTCGTGACAGTCAACCTGAAAATCATAAGCATCCTCTGATTCAGCACCCTTGAAGACCGGAGGTTTCAATTTCAAGAACTTACTGAAAAGTTCATGCTGGTCACTTGTCATTACAGGCCCTGTAGTCAGACGAGGAAATGTGCCTATTTCCAATGGAACATCCATGCGGGGAGCCATAGTAGCCGCATGTTGTACCTCTGGAGCTTGAGGTGCTGGTGCAGAAAAAACTGGGGGTGTCTGGCCCTGATCAGATAACCCGCTAAGATAAGCCAGAACCTGATTGATCATCTCTGGGGTAGGTTGGGGTGGCAATCCCTCATTCTGCACTTGTTCGGTTTCCCCATCCTCCCCTTCTCTTATTACTTCCTCAGTTGGTGGAGGAGTCACTGCCCTAGTATCAGATGGGCTAGGTGCTCGTCCTCCTCCCCTAGAGGACGTCCTCCCACGACCTCTACCACGACCCCTTGCCGCTGTTCTTCCTCGAGCCACAACCCCAGTGGCTGGCTCAGTTGTTTCTTGTCTGGACGGTGTTGGTGTTGACGTAGTCGTTGCTCTTGTTCTAACCATCTGCGAAAGAGAGTGAAGATGGTCAGATACCAATTCGAATCGCCTAGATACCAATTGGACTCAAGTAGTAGCACGAAAGAAAGAATGAAAGAGTGAAATTTTTTCCTAAAGTCTTATAGCCTCTCAAGGAAAAGTAAAGGCGTCCCCCTACCGTTCCTTAAGACTCTACTAGACCTGTTCTTGTGTGATGAGACCAACGAACCTAATGCTCTGATACCAAGTTTTGTCACGACCCAAATCCGATCGCGACTGGCACCCACACTTACCCTCCTATGTGAGCGAACCAACCAATCTAAACCTTAACATTTCAATGTAATAACAACAGAAAGTAATGCGGAAGACTTAAACTCATTAATAAAAACCAATTTAATAACTATCAATATTCAACATCTATTATTCCCAAAACCTAGAAGTCATCATCACAAGAACATCTACTTTAAATTACTAATTCTAAGAGTTTCTAAGAAGCTAAAAATACATAAGAAGCTAGTCCATGCCGGAGTTTCAAGGCATCAAGACATGAAGGAGAAGATCCAGTCCAAGCTAGAAACGTTAGCTCACCCTGAAGATCCGGTGTGACGAAGACTGGCTTGAGTTACTGTTGAGTCGAAGATGACGGCACGTTTGCTGCACTCCATAAATAACAAGAAGAAAAATATAAAAGTAGGGGTCAGTACAAAACACGGGTACTGAGTAGATATCATCGGCCAACTCAAAATAAGGAACAGTATATATCAATATTATCGTAAATCAACTATAAAACTCAACATGTAGCAACAACAAGTATTATAATCATCAATAAGTACCATCAAGTTCATCCATGAGGGCTCAAGCCTCAACACCATACTCATTTGGGAATTAAGTATATTAAGTTGAGTATATTATCATCTTTAAAGATTCAGTATCTTTCCTCCTCTTGTGTCGGTACGTGACACTCCGATCCCCTACTACTATGTGTCGGTTAGTGACACTCCGGTCCCCTAATTCTATGTGTCAGAACGTGATACTCCGATCCCCTAATTCTATGTGTCGGAACGTGACACTCCGATCCCCTACATGTGTCGGAACGTGACACTCTGATCCCCTACATGTGTCGGTACGTGACATTCCGATCCCCTATATGTGTCGGAACGTGACACTCCGATCCCCTACATGTGTCAGAACGTGACACTCCGATCCACTAATATCATTCTGTAAATCATCAAGCCTTCTCTATTCCAAGGCATCGTCAATCCCATCACTTTAATTCATCAAGCCTTCTTCTATACCAAGGCATCATCATTAATAATGTATATTAAAGTTTCTTTTCAAGATTTGGGATTCAATATTTTCATCATGGTTATCTTATCACAATCACATAATCATATTCATGCAAACATACCATTAAGCATATAGTAGGGTTTACAATACTACCAATACATATCATTTACTATTAAGAGTTTACTTATGAAGCATGAAAACCATAACCTACCTCCACCGAAGAATTGAAATCAAGCAAGTTAATCCTCAAAGCGTGGTGTTTTCCTCTTCTTCTCGATCGTTTCTCTCTCTCCCTTCTTGTTCTTTCTATTTTCTTATTCAAACCCTCTTTCTTTTACCCTAATTAGTATATAATTAAGAATAAAAGATTGCAATAATACCCCACTAATTAACTTAGGGTTACCTCCTTTAACCCCCAAGAATTTGAGTTATTAATATAAACCCACAAAATATATAATTAAGGAAGGAATAGTCCAAAAACGTCCCTTAAAACGTGTAAGGAAATCCGATTCTGCCTGGGATTTGCGCAACCTGTGACGGGCCGTCGTGCCTGCGACGGTCCGTCCTGCAAGTCGTCGCAGAGTTCAGAGACCCAAATTTCCACCAAGGGTCTGTGACGGTCCGTCACACCTGTGACGGTCCGTCCTGCCATTCCGTCACAAAGTTCAGAGAGTTGATTTTTAGTACCCAATTTCAGATTTTCTAAGTGTTTTGAAACGAGACCCTGCGACGGTCCGTCCTGCCCTTGACGGTTCATCGCGGGGTCCGTCGCTTCTGCCAGTTTTTCCAGAATTGAAGTCTGTTGCTCAAAACGACTAAACAGGTCGTTACAGATATCTTTGGTTAGCTCGGATAGCATGCGAGATACATATTATGAGTTCACTCGATTACTAGGAAATATCTATTTCTTGTCTCTGGTACCACGTTTGGTACATTTTATTGGTTTTTGAGTCACACCTTTTACATGTGATTCTTCTGTGTGTTGGTTCCATGAGTGAACCAGGTTGATTTTATTGCAATGTTGTTGAACATATTTTTTGTGATTGTTAAATCGGGATGAGGATTGATATTTGTGGTTATGTTACTGATTGTAACTATATTATTATTTTTCTTGTTTTACTATGTTTCAATAAATTATTTATATTTAGAATAATTGGAGTTGGTGGATGATTATACCAATATACAATTAAATTTGTCTGTTAATCTGCATTTTCTTCATTTTTATTGAGTACAAGGCATATTCCAACAGTTGCTACATGACCTTAGTTGAGAATTTGACACTTTCTCAGTCCAAGGGTGAGCTGCTTTATCTTACGGGATTTTGTGGTTTCATATTTTTCCTCTAGTCAATTTTTGGGACTTTGACTTATTTTGTTATGGGGTTGCATTCCCGTATTCTAGAGTATGTAAATGTTTTGGAACACAACTTTGAAATTTTAGGGGTTTATTTCCACATATGTTTAGTTATAATTGGTTTTAGTGATGAAATTTGCTTAACTAATGAAAACGGTTATTTTCGTTATTAGATTATGTGTGTTAGTAGATAATGTTGGAAAAACTATTCTAATATCTCAAAAACAAGTATTGATATAATTATCTATCTATATCTATATTACCCTAAAAGCATGAACTCCTAAATTGAATATTAAATTACTATAATATCCTTAACTTAGGTTTTGACTTTTTCGATAAGTTGTAACTTTGATGATAAGTTGTGTGACTATTTTCAAAAGATTTTGATTTTTCGATGAGTTGTGACTTTTTCAAAGAGTTGTGACTTTTCCTAAGAGTTGTGAATTTTTCAATATGTTGTGATTTTTTCAAAAGATTGTGACTTCATGGAAAGGTCACGACTCTTCAGATAATACATAAAAAATAAATTTCCATACTACCCTTTGTTGATTATAAATAGAGGGGTTTCCTCTTATTCTTCAACCACAATTTTCTTTCGTGAACTTCTACACTTCTTCTTCTTGCATATTAAAAAACATTCATGTAATTTATTGTCTTTGAGTGAGTTTGAAATTAATAGGAATACGAGTTACCACTAATTTGAAGTAAATTGTTCTAACCTATGAGGTTATATTCCTTAAGGTCAAGTATTTGAGGAATATAATTCTTATGATATAACAACTATTTTTTTTTGCTTGATATATATATATATATATATATTAGTATGAAAGGTTCCATTATATAAAATGAACATGATGTAATCTAAATTCTTTTGTTTTTGTTAATAATTTCTCTTGTGATTTAGATATATTCTTCTGAATATCTTTTCAAAAAGTATTTATCTTCTCAAGAGTTATAGAAATATCATGATTTGGTTTTGTATGCTCAAGATAAAACAATAATTTATTTATCACTGCTACTTATGCGATTTAGATTCTCGAGAAGTTAGTTTTAAAACATTTATTACTATATAAACATTGCCCTTTTATTTTACTGATTTACTATTTTGAAATATTTAAGTAATTTTAATGAAGAATAGTTTATATATCTTGTAATAACTCTAGTTTTAGTTTGTATTATTTTATTTTTTGTTGTATTATCAATTTGTTTTTTTTTTCAATAACAATTTCAATGGTGATGTAGATATATGCTTCTGAATATCTTTTCTCAAAATTATTAAACTTTTCAAGAGTTAAAGAATTTTCACGATTTATTTTTTTTGAGGCCCAAGATAAAATAATTATTTTATTTATCAATGTTACTTATGTGATTTAGATTGTTAGAAAATTTACTTTAAATTAATTATTACTATGTAAACATTGTTCTTTTGTTTTACTGATTTAGTGTTGTTTTTAATATTTCAATATTTTTGATGAAGAAAAGTCCATATGACTTGTAATAATGCTAGTTGATGTTTTTATTAGTTTAATTTCTATTGTAGTCTAAATTTATTTGTGTTTGTTAACAATTTTTCTTGTGATGTAGATATATGTTTATGAATATCTTTTTTGCAAAATTATTAAACTTCTAAAGAGTTAAAGAATTTTCTTGATTTATGTTTTTGATGTCCAAGATAAAAAAAAAACTTTATTTATGAATGTTACTTATGTGATTCAGATTATCAGAAAGTTTGATTCATAATAGAACATTGCCTTTTTGTTTTGCTAATTTACTATTTCTTAATATTTCAACATTTTTGACAAATGTTGATATCTATGGGTAGGTATTTATATCTGTTACGAATGCATTATACAATTAAAAAGATCATCTAAATACAAATATATTATTTTAAATTTTCCAAGCACTACTAGAAATTTGACTTACTGAAACGCTTATATAGCAACCATTATACAACCGTAGCAATATCTCACCTATTACAACAGTTATAACCGTAAACAAATAACGTTGAATTCAGTAGAACAATTCTTTAAATGAACTGTCGCATCATCCCTATAACCGTCCCTATAGAGATTCTATGGCTCCAAATTTTATAACTGTGGCAATAGCTAACTCTATGACAACAATTATTTTAGGAAAAATATTGTGGTTCTGATTTGTATCACTAAATATATTTCCCTCCTAAAAACACATATTTCCCTCCATTAATTTTGCAAAAATCCTAAATATATTTTTATCCATAAATACATTCTCCCATTAAAAAATATAAAGAAAAAAGACTTAATTATTCTCCAAAACCTTCAGCGATGAACAAAAGCATCTCTTGGACAACGAAGCCCTATTCCATATATTTTCACTCAAAGCATCTCTTGGACAACGAAGATCTCTTGGATAGTGAAGCTCTTGGACAACTAAGCATTTTGTAACAACCTGTTTAGTCATTTCGAGCAGTAGAATCATTGTGATAAAAACTGACTGGGTCGACGAAGCACACGACGGACCGTCATGGTCGCGACGGACCGTGTTGGACTCCGTCGTTCCATACTTTTATAATTTCTTCAGGTGCTCTCCTCATGATCCCCGACGACAGATAGGATGAATCGTCATAAGCACAACGGTCCGCCAAGTGTCTCCGTTCCAAAACACTTCAACTCGGAAATCTGGGTACTGAGATCGACTCTTTGAACTTCACGACGGAACTGCAACATGGACCGTCATAGATATGATGGACTGTCACAAACCTCTTTACTGAATTTGACTCCTTGAACTTTGTGATGGACCTACAGGACGGACCGTCGTAGGTACGATTGGCCGTTACGAGCTGCGTAACCGCAACTGGGTCAGATTTCTGCTAAAAGTTTTAAAGGGGTGTTTTGGACTATTCATGACAAACTTTATGAAATTAGTGGGGTAATTTTAATAATTTAGTTACTTGGGGGTTAAAGAAGATAATAAGGAAATAAATAGTGGGTTACTTTTATCATCTTTTATAATTGATTATATGATAAGTAGGGTAAAAGAAAAAGAATCTAAAGAAGAAAAATAAAAAGAACAGGAAGAGGGGAGAATGAGCGAGAGAGAGAGAGAACGAAGAGGAAAGCAAAGGCATTGGGAAGTAGCTTGCTTGATCACGATTCTTCGGTGGAGGTAGGTTATGGTTTATTTCTATATGATAGATAAACTCTAAATAGTGATCGATATGTATTGGGTGGTTTTGTAAAATCTTTGATATGCTTGATTGTGTGTTTGCATGTTGTGATTGTGTAATTGTGATGGGTTAGAATGATGAGACTATTGAATCTTCAATCTTAAATCCTCTCTATTCATATGACGCCTTGACCTAAAGAAGGCTTGATGAACTAAAATAATGAGATAAATGGATCGTAGTGTCACGTTCCGATACGTAGTATTAGGGGATCAGAGTGTCACGTTTCGACACGTAGTAGTAGGGGATCGGTGTGTCACGTTCCGACACATAGTATTAGGGAATCAAAGTGTCACGTTCCGACACGTAGTAGTAGGGGATCAGAGTGTCAAGTTTTGACACGTTGTAGTAGGGGATCGGAGTGTCAAGTTCCGACACGGTAGTAATAATGGATCGGAGTGTCACGTTCTGACACGATAATAATGAAGAGAATGAATCTTGAATTATGCTAATATACTAAAATTCAAAGAACCTATTTTCCCAAATGAGTATGGTGTGGAGGCTTGAGTCCTCATAGGTGTGCTTGGTGTTGTTGCCAATGGTTCTTGTACTTGTTGTTGTCACCTGTTGAGTATTGTAGTTGATTTTATATTATTATTCAGTATATATTGCTTTCTATTTTGATTTGACCGATGATACCTACTCAGTACGTGTTCCTTGTACTAACCCCTACTTGTATTTTTCTTTTTGTTATTTGTGGAGTGCAGCAAACGTGGCATCGACTTCAACTCGTCCGCAACTGTAGCCAGTCTCTAGCATATCAGATTTCAGGGTGAGCTATTATTCCTAGCTCGGACTGGATTCTCTCTTTCGCGTCTTGATGTTTTGAAGCTCAGACATGGACCTTCTCTTTTACTTATTTTAGCTTCTTAAATACACTTAGATTTAGAAATTTGAGGATAGATGTTCTTGGTCTGATGACTTCTTGATTTTGGGGATGATAGTTGATAAACTTTAGAAGCTTATTTATTGGTTATATTGATAAGATTTTGAGTCTTCCTTATTATATTTTGTTCATTATGGTTGAAATATTGGTAAATGTTGGGTTTTAGATTTGTTGGTTCGCTCACATAGTAGGATAAGTGTGGTGCCACTCGCGGCTCATTTTGGGTCGTGACACATTTGGTGAGGAAAACAACAACGAACTATTTCTAAACTCCTGGACAACAAAGCTTTTGGTGAAGCTCATTGGTCCTCTTGGACACCGAGGTTTGACTATGAATTCTTTCATATAAAGGTGAATAATATTTATGTTTTCCCTCCTAGTTCATGATTTCTAGGTCTCTATTGAAATATTTTCAAAAATCTTAAAGAATAAAAAAAACTTTAGTCTTAAATCTATGTCATTTGTTCTAATAAAGGTAGTGAATATAGTTCCCCTGTTTGACTATGTGATGCCTATTGAAACATGAAAAAAAAAACTTTTAATTAAAGTTAAATTTGAGATTTTGGGTTAAACTTGAAGAAGATTTAGGTTTAAAATTGAAGAGGATTATGGTTGAGTCATCCCTTTGTAAAGTAGAACTGTAGAAGAATATGTTAGAAACCTTTTTGTGTTCTTGTCTCAGTGTTGCTGCCCGAAAAGATAATACTTTTGACCTTAACTCGTTTTAGCCGAGATTTTGTTTTGATAATTAAAAGCTTACTGTCATATTTTGTTTTCCTTCGCTCGAATTCTTCTTTTCTCCTTTGATTTAGTGTTGATGCATAGTGATGTACTGTTTGGTTTCAAATTGATTGTGTCTTAGTTATTTGATATAATAGCTACTCTTGTGTTTGTTGTTGTTTTGTTCGTGAGTGATATTAGTTCAATCACTTGTTGTTTCCTTTGAATTGTTTTAGTCAAGTATGTTTTAGAATTTACCTATTGACTTTATTTAAGTTTGCTTAGCATGGTTTCTAGTTGTCTTGTTGCTTTGATGTTCCTCTTGTTGAGCTAATGTGCTTACTTCCTATTACTTTTTGGATTAATTTGAGTAATTATTTCTCATGTCTGTTTGTGATATGTAGAGCTTCGTCTTTCATTTTTAACAAATTCCAAAGAGTTGAAAGAGCATAGAACTGGGAAGTTGTGACTATCCACATAGTTCTTGTGATTTCTTTTCTTATCTCATTAATCTTTCATCAATGTTCTCATTTTATATGGCTGATTTAATTGACTTTGTATTAGTAGTTTATGTGGTATAGGAAATATTCTTTCAAGTCTGATGGAACTGATTTTGTTGGTAAGTTTTGACTTTTGCTTCCCCCATCTATATTTTCTCCTTTCTTCAATATTGAAAATTATCTCGCTTTAGCTTCCAATAGTTTGATTTGTGCTTAGTTCCCTTGAATTTCACTTTAACTCAACTATGTGGATACTCCATATATGCATCTGAAGTTACTTATATTTTTTTTCCGAAACAACTTTGCTAATTACATTAACCCTTATGATAATTTGCATTTTCATGAACATGAGTAGGATAATCCTATGGATGTCTTCGGATTTTTTCACAAATAGATATTTATTGTTCTTGGAGGTTGGCTGGAGAAACATCATATAATTCTGTAAATACATCCTCAATTGGGGGTTGCTTATGATTTTCTGCAACTTGAATGGCTTGCAATACCTGCTTCCTGATATTACTGCAAAGTTCATATTCAACCTGAGCGTTCAACCAGCTTCGTCCATACTCCAAATAGTTTAATATTATGGAAGCAATAAAGAAAAGTTATACATTAGTCCATACTCCAAATAGTTTAATGTTATTTGAGTTTATTGAGTTTATATGTGTATGTATTATATATATATGACTTTGTAATAGCTTTGTAATTTCTAAGTGTTTATCTTAGAGAGGTAGTGAATTGATTTTAACGTAAGAAGAAAAAATTAATTGCGTTTTGGATTACTTTTTCTTTTTTTACTTTATAGTGGTTAGTAAATTTAGAATGAAATTCTTAAAATATTGGACCTTTGTGTTGTTTTGTTATTCGATGAGTTTTCATGAGCTGATTTGTGGAAATATTGAATCTTTTTTTTCCTTAAATTTCCAAGTGTTTAACATAGGAAGAAACAATTCATTGCATTTTTTATTATAGTGGTTGGTGAATTCTTAATGGGTTTTTTTGAAAGATGGAATCTTTTGTTTGTTCTGTTATTCGACGACATTACAAATTGAATTTTGTATAGTTTTTTTAGCTTGGAGAGGAACTGTAGTGCTTTATCTTATTTGGGAGTGAATTGACCTATTTAATTAATCTTCATGAATATTGATTTTAATATATATAAAAATAAGCAATACATTGCATTACTATTTAGTACAAGTTATTCACGACATTTAAGATGCGAGAGAGTCAGTAGTTTCATATAGTTATAAAAGTATTACCATAAATATTCCTTTTGTGAAAGCATTATGAGCAAGGTTTTAATTTTTAACTCATCAGATCTTAATTTTTTCTCAATTCTCTGAGTGATACAATACATTCTTTAGGTTTCTGTCTTTAGACTGTTGTTTAACTAAATAATATATGTGCTTTGATGTTTTACTATAGCATGCATCTATTGGATAGCTTTTTACTTTTTATTTTTTATAGTGATTGGTGAATTTTTAATGAGTTTCTTGAAACGTATTATTTAACTTTTTTGTTGTTTTATTGTGCGACGAGTTTACTGCGTTGAATTTGTGAAACTCTTGAATCTTTTGTTGTTTTTGTCTGATATTGCTAGGTGTTTAACTTGGAATTCCTAAGTAAAAACATTAAAATGTGTATGACTATTGTGCATCAATTAAGCTTTTACTAAAATTTACTAAATTATTTATATTTTTCTTAATTGTGTGTAGGTGATGAAACAGATGAAAGCAACGAAAGTAGCAGTGAAGACTTGACATAGGACCTGAATTGTTGATGTTAGCTTTATTGGTGTTCTAGCAGTGAAAACTGTGTGGTTCATGTGTTTAACCTTTTTTTGAATGGTAAAAAATATTTTGTATATTTTTCTATATTGATATTAGAATCGTGGATCTTGAATTCTAATTTTGGTAATGAACATTTCTTCTTGCGAATAATTCATGTTGTATGTGATGTTATTTTACTTCAATAGCTCAATAAAATATACTATTTGTGGAAGTGTGTGTGTGTATATATATATATATATATATATATATATATATATATATATATATATATATATATATATATATATATATATATATATATATACGTTGCAATAAATTAATAATATTGTTGCCATATATAATCAGAATCGTCGTTAGTTCCATATAATAACCACTGCAATAGCCATTGAGCAACATTTTTTAATTGTTTAAAACTGTTGCATTACCCTACAAAATCGTAGCAACAGAATAAAATGATTTATTGAAACGAAAGAATAATTTTAGCCATATCCTCAAAAGAACTGATGCATAAACCTCTTTTCCAACGGTTCATAACCGTACCAATACAACACTTACTGTTGGCAAGTATGTAAAGTAAAAACCGTGGCAAATAGATCTATCTATGATTATGGTAGAATTGTCTATTGCAACGGCAAAAGAACTCTGGCAGTAGATCAAATTACAAGTAGTGAAGTTCTTTTTTCAAAAAAAAAAGTTCATAACAAATGTGAAAACATGTGAATATATATGAACCATCTAAAATTTTCATTAACAAAATGAATTTTATTTTCAATAATATAGAATAAACACTTTCATTTTTGTCCCTACACTAAATTAAAATATAATAACTATAAAAAAATAGTAACATTAACTAAAAGTCCTATTTATTTATCTAAGTGTACAATTTATTAGAATTTCATATCGTACATTAATTTGTTAGTTCTAAAATTATAATTTCTCTTAGTTATTACTAATTATTACAATTATTATTCACCCTCCTCGACATTCTTTAGTTATAATCTATGAATTCTCGTAGTTACTAAATTCATATTTCCATCTTCTTCTTTTCTTTTATTAACTTTTGACCATAATTTTTGATATTATTATATCTCGCCTATATATGTGATAACATTTTGTTGTTTCTCCTTAAGCGAATCATAGTTTGTTGATATAATTGAAAATTGTTTACAAGTATATAAACTATATCTTTGTTGTAGGAAAAAAAAGCATGTCACTATATATATGATTTCAAAGTTAGAATATATTCTTTAATTTTAATATTTAGTGTTTCTTGTTAAGAAAAAGAAAACCTTTATCAATTAACCATTTGTAACACCTCGCTATTTAAAATAACTAGAAAGTTCTAGAATTAAAATGAAGTTGTTCTTGGAAAGAACGAAAATCTGAAAAATTTATAAGTTATGTTAAGTTTTATTTTTTGGTCAACTTCAAATGATCATAACTCCTACCTCAAAATATTTTAGGTGTACTTCAAGACACCTTAGGAAATATATTGAAATTATCTACAAACGCCGTCGTGTTTACTCAACGTCGAGTTTGTATGAGTGATCTACGTCCATTTGAAGTTGGATTTTCTAGTTAAGGAAAGTCAAAACCGGATTTTGGAAAGGTAGTTTTGTCTTGTTCTTACCCTTTTATTTTAATCCATTTTTTTGTAATTACTTAGGGTCTTAACTGAACTTGTTCATTCAACGCTTTTGAAAATTGAGTTAGGATTTTAAGAAAAGAGAAAAAAAGAGGAGAAAAGATAAGGGAAAACAAGGAAATCGTCAAGTTCTTAAGACTTGGAAGGGAAAACAAGGTAATCGTCAAGTTCTTAAGGCTAAGGTAGTGGATTTAGGTAAGGGGTTATCTCTACGAGGTATGTGAGTTCACATACCATTGGGTTCGTTCACTCACGCATCAAACATGTTTATTTCAATATAATTTTTGTTTTCAAAGATTGAGTCTTTGATATTCTTAAGTTTTATTCTTGAATTGCTTTGTTTCTTAAATTTGGTATGAGATTGAGAAATTGTTGAGAGTTTAAGGTCGATTGTTAGAGTTTTTTTAAGTTAGATTTTTGTGTACTTCTATTGGGTCTGAATCTAATGAGGAATTGAGAAAATAAATTTAATTTAGGCAATTTGGGTAAGAAATCGCGGACCTGTTCCTTAGTATTAACAAATTTTTGCTGGATCGTGGAGTGCTCACGGACTGTTCTATCATATCCGGATTGTACCCCCTAGATGTAACCGTCGTCGTCGTCCTCTTTGAGGACTAATACTAGCCTCTTAGATTACATCATTACTTTCATAGGTTTAAATGCGTACATTTTAGAAATTTTTCATTACTTCTACACCGAGGTTTACAAAGACCTCTACATACACATAATATTTATATCGAGTCTTTTGCTTTTATTGCACACACACAGACATATATATATATATATACACACACACACACACACACACACACATATATCCAACAAAAGTGTAATAATTTCAGCCTAGCCCAAACATCAATACAATTAGACCACATATAAGTAATACTGTGTATAGTATCTAAATGAAAAGGAAAGAAAATAAGAGTCTTAATAATAAAAAACCTTCATAAGATTGATAGTGGCATCGCTCGCCCTCGAAAAGTGAGGACCTACCCAACTTGGATGATTGAAAATTCCAAGTCTTCTTCAAAGTCGTCTCAATAGTCCTTCAACAACCGGAACCTAAATTGTTTGGGAAAAAGAAGAAATGGGGTTAGTAGACCAGTTTTACTAAGTATGAGACCATATATACACAAATCATGAAATCATGCTTAAAAGGGTCATTTCATTAAAACATGCTTTTTTACATTTAGAAAGACTTATGAATATTTCAAGAAAACCATACCAATCATAAGACATATTCATTAAGTCATAGACATGTACATCACAAAACCGTCTAGTCAAGTCAACATGCATATCATTTTATTGAACACATAGTCAAAGTAAATCTATCATCAAGCTATAATAGCAATAAGCATGGATAAGAGTACACTATAATATAACCAAAGCAAGACCATTACTCATAACCCTCTTTAACTTCATTTTTGCAATAGCTAAGAAAAACCCCATAACCTTACTTAATCAAGTAAACCTAGCAAGAACCATAACCAATGTCCAACTTCACATAACATAATATTAGGAGTACGTTATATCATACATTATCAATAGACACCAAATACATGTTCATACGAGGAATAATCATCAAATAGTGTCATTCAAATTTAAGATCATCATATACATAATATATAAATTTTTAAGCATATACATACATAAGAACATACTCCTAAGCTTCCTCAAGGCTAACTAGTGCAATGTATAGGTAGAGTCCCATACTCCTACCTAGACTAAGATAATTCCCTTAGGTCATCTTAATTAGAGTTCAATCCTTAAGTTCATTTAACCTTTTGGGAATATCTTGCCTTAACCGACATATACCACAACTAATGTGGAATCTGATGTCATGAAACCCTACACCGAAATAGGCGGTCTACTTGACAAGGTAGTACAAAAAATATTAACATGGAAGCTATGTGAATCAACTAGCAAGTGTTCCTATGGGGGCAACATAGTTCAGGAAATAGGAGATCTGGTTGGGACCCTCCTTATGATACATGCATTGTAGTCTCGAAATCTCAAGAGTATATTAGTGATCCTACCTTCCCTATGTGGGAAGGGACACTCCTCAATATAATTCACTCGTTGCTAAGAAAAAGTCCCTTTTGAAATGTCTTTAATACCTTTATTAATCATCATATATTATTGTAGATCATCGGGTCTATCCGTTGTATAAATATCATAATCACTAGTCAATAAGAATTGCATGACTATTGTCCTTCCATTATAATTCATATAGGTGAGGTTAGCACGTTAACATAATAACATCATGATAAGGCACATTGGTAATTCATCACCATCCTTATAAGATTTACATCTTAGCCAACATCTCATAATCCATAGTCAAGAAATTTTAATTCAACATCATACCAACCCTATAAATCCTAATACAAGGCATACTCTAGTACAACATCATGAATCAGAATTAACCATAATTCAAGTAAAGAATAGGGATCATAAGACTTACCAAGTCTCCTTCGTAATCAATCATCAATGTCTTACAATCAACCTTTAATTCAACCCAATAAGGTTTTAATATCATCATACAACAATAACGAACATAATAACAAGGATAATTGAATTACTACATCACAATATATCACTAGTTAATAGCTTAAGACAAGAGACCTTGGTAAAAGTCATAATATAGATCAATTATTCAACAAATAGAATACTAGGACTATAATTCAACATAGACTATTCATCATTGATAAAATAAAATCATCTAGTAATAATTCAACCTATAACCAAGTCAACTGAACCAACAATACATAATTCATATCAAGATCATTACCAAGGGTTAAGGGGAATAAGTCATCTTCTACAAACTAAACAAATCCATTAAGATACAACACAATTGAGTTAAAATACATGTTATTATATTTATAATATCCAAAATAAATCACAACCAAAGTAATCCATAATATCAATTTCGTATTGGATGAATATCCACTTGAAAACCCAACTTTATAAATCAATTTGATGGAACCCTTCGAGGAAAAAGGTCTCAAAGGTGAAAGGAATCTCATAACTTACTAATTAATGAATATTGATGGAGAAATTCGACCTTTTGTAGCCTTTGAACCCACCTCTAGCTTAGTCTTCAGTGGGGTTTCTTTGGGAGAGAGAAAGAAGAGAGAAGGAAGAGGATTTTGGGTTTTGGAATTATGAGAGCTTAGGTTAGTCTAATTAGATTAGAGGCTTTATGTAGGTTGTTAACAACTTAATTCGACCTCCCTTAACCCCAACTAATTAGATAACCCCTTAATTTATTAATTTAAATCAATTTAAAACGTGCAGCAACTCATGGCTTCATAGACGATACCCCGACCAACGGTCCGTCTTTGAGACGACGGCCATAGGACCCTCCATCTTGTTGGTCCTTCTTTTTTGGTCAGAGACTTGTCCAAAAGCATTATTGATCAGAATTACTAATTTTTCATTGACAAGGTAATCTACGCCCCGTCGATTGGCACACGGATCTCGATTACAAGTCGTGGGTCACACTGCCTTGGGCAGTCCTTTGACCCCAAAAGCAAGGGTACTCCTCAAAGGCTCTTTGTTGGCCCTTGGGGAGTCGTTCCCAAACATTTCTACCATGAATTAACTCTAATAAATGTTAGACACCTTCCATCAATTTTCATCATTTTTCAACTCCTAAAAGCTAGTCAAATAGGCTAAGGCACTCTAGTACCTCATTGAACTAGTTTCCGGACGTCATAGAAGTTCTTGGATGTTTTGGTTTCCAGACTTCGTAAAGGACTTATATTCAATAAAATAGAACTTAAAACAGTTTCTAAAGCTTTTGACACTTATGTTAGGATCTAGAACACATCTTAGATTTTTGAAGTGTTACATTAGCCCCCCTTAGGAACATTTGTCCCTGAACGACACTAAATTTTTTGATAGGAAGGAATAGACTCAATACTAGCAGCCCAACCAACAACAATACATGAAATAAAGAGTTACAACTTTAATCATGACATATACACATAGAAATTCAAGACTATAATTACCGAACATGAAGCTCAAGATCACGTTATAAGGAATTTCCTTCTCACAACAACAAGGGCTCAACATATCATATATGAGTCAATTATGACAAAGTTCAACATACAAACATTCTACATATCATCTAATAAAGACTCACCGTATCAAATTTAACAACATATTCAAAACAAGAAGAATTGCAAATTTTCAAGTCAATATGCACAATTTCGCTGTAATTTCACTATGATGACATAAAAAATGCACAGTTTTGAAAAACTTCACTAATAATCAAGCAACTTTAATTTTTAGTCATTATTTTTATTATTAGAAAGAAAAAATAATCTTAGTTATCAAATAGATGAGGGTAACAGAACTTCATGATGGTCTCGGCCTCCCATGTAGCACCCTAAACTAAGTGATTCTTCTATACCACGTTTACGAAAAATACCTCTTAGTTCCTTAACCCCTTTACTTGCCTATCAAGGATTTTAACCGGAACTTCCTCAAAGGAGAGGTTATCCTTCACACCAACACTTTCAAAAGGAAGAATAGACTCGGGATCACCAATACACTTCTTAAGCATATAAACATGAAAAACCGGATAAACCGAAGTCAATTTACTTGGCAACCTCAACTAGTATGCAGCATTACCAAATCTTTGCAAGATTTCATAGGGAACCATATAACGAGAACTTAACTTCCCTTTCTTGCCAAATCTAAACACCCCTATCATAGGTGAAATTTGTAAATACACTTTATCAGCTTCTTCAAACTCTAATTCCCTTCTCCTATTATCAGCCTAAGACTTTTGCCGACTATAGGCTGTTTGCAACCGGTTCCTTATGATATGAACCTTCTCCAATTTCTTGTAAATCAAGTTGGGACATAAAAGTGAAGACTCACTCACTTCAAACCATCGAATTGGAGATCTACATCTCCTAGCATACAAGTATTCATAAGGAGCCATAGATATAGATGAATGGTAATTATTGTTGTAAGCACACCCCACCAAAGGAAAATGCTTATCCCAATTCCCCTTGAAATCAATGATACAATCTTTAAGTATATCCTCAGGGGTCTGAATAGTATGCTCCGCTTGAACATCCATTTGGGGATGAAAAGCAGTGCTTAACCTCAACTTGGTACCCAACCCTTGTTGGAATGACCTCCAAAACCTAGATGTGAATTGTGCACCCCTATCCAATATGATGAATAACAAAATACCATATCGACACAGAATCTCAACTATGAAGATCCTTGCATAATCCTCCGTTGAATAAATAGACTTTATAGAAATGAAATGCGCATATTTGGTCAACCTATCCACTGTCACCTATATAGAGTCATATTGATTTTGTCCGAGGCAACCCTACCATAAAATCCATAATTATTTCTTCCCACTTCTAAGTAGACTTGAATTTCTTGAAGTAAACCATCCGGCTTTTGGTGTTCGACTTTCACTTATATGAATTTGGACACTTAGCAACAAATTCCGTTATGTCCTTTTTCAAACTTTCCCACCAAAACACTTACCTAAGGTCATGGTACATCTTTGTTGAACACGGGTGAATGGAGTAACGGGACCCATAAGCTTCGCAAGAATCCGACTCCTTAAACCATCTACATTGGAAAAACATATTCTCCATTGGTACCTCAAGACACCATCCCCCCAAAAGAGAATGATTCATTTAGTTTACCAAGAACGGACTCCTTCAACTCCATCAATGTTTGATCAAGATGTTGTTTTGACTTCATCTCAACCACTAATGATGACTCAGAGTTATGATGGACCACGAAACCATCACTCGGAGAATATTCTAACCTAAAACCCAATCTAGACAACCTATGAACATCCTTCACTAGGTTTCTCTTGGATTCCTCAACATGGGTCACACTTCTCATGGACAAACGACTTAAAAAGCATTCGCTACCAAATTAGTCTTTCTTGGGTGATAGAGAACACTCATTTCATAGTCTTTCAGCAACTCTAACCACCTTCTTTGTCAGAAATTCAACTCCGTTTAAGTAAACACATATTGGAGACTCTTGTAGTCGGCATACACATCAACATGAATATTATACAAGTAATGCCTCTATATTTTCAAGGAAAATACCACGGACGCTAATTTAAGATCATGAGTTGGATAGTTTCTGTCACGTGCCTTGAGTTTTGTAGAGGCATACAACACTACTTTCCCATGTTGCACAAGCGCACATACTAAACCCAGTTGGGATGCAGCACAATATACAACGAAACCCTTGGTACCTTCAGTAAAGCCAATAACGGAGCGGAAGTAAGCCTGTAATTCATGATTTGGAAGCTTTTCTCATATGCCCCCGACCATTCAAATTTCTTACTCTTTTGGATAAAAGTAGTTAAGGGAGATGTAATGGATGCAAAAACATCCACAACCCTTTGATAATAACCTGCTAGACCCAAGAAACACATAATGGGCGGCTGGAGTCAATGGTCTCGACCAATTCTTCACAGCCTCAGTTTTCCTTGAATCAACTTCAAATCCATCAATAGAGGTGATGTGACCAAGAAACGCCACCGACCTCAACCAAAACTCACATTTGCTATACTTGGTTAATAATTAGTTATCCTTAATTACTTGTAACACCACCCTCAAATGGTCCATATGATCACCCTCATTTTTCAAATATACCAAGATGTTGTCAATGAAGAGAATGACAAATAAATCTAGGTAACTTCAAAACACTCTATTCATGTGATCCATAAATGTCGCCGGGGCATTATTAAGAACACAAGACATTACAAAGAACTCATAGTGACCATATCTATTATGAAATGTCATTTTTTCTATATACTGACCTCTCACCCTAAGTTGGTGATAAGCCGACCTTATGTCAATCTTAGAAAAGTAGCTTTCCGCTTTGAGTTGATAAAATAAGTAATCAATACAAGGCAGAGGATACTTGTTCTTAATATTGACTTTTTTGAGTTGGCTATAATCAGTGCACATCCAAAGGGAGCCATCCTTCTTTTTCATAAATAAACCGAAGCACCCTATGGAAAAAATACTAGGTCGAATGAAGCCTTTTCTAGTAAATCTTTGAGTTGATCCTTCAACTCTTTCAATTTGGCAGGAGCCATCCGATAAGGAGAAATTGAAATGGGATTTATATCCGGTATCAAGTCAATACCAAAATCAATTTCTTGTTTGGGAGGAATATCGGGAATATCATTTGGAAAGACCTCCAAAAATTCCCTCACTACGGGGACATACTCAATGGGAGGAATTTCAGAGTCTAATTATAATCTTACTATATGGTATAAACACCCTTTAGGTATCATCCTACAATATTTCAAACAAGTACAACCTCTAGGAATAGAGTTTTCCCCCTTCCACTCTAAGACAGGATAATTAGGAATGTTAAACTTTACCAACATTGTTCTACAATATATATAGGAAAAGCAAGCATGCGACCAATCAGTACCCAATATGACATCAAAATCAAACATATCAAGTTCTACTAGTTCAACATAAGTAAATCTAACAGAAACATTATAGGAAAATTTTTATATACACTTTTTGCAACAACCCACTCATATATCGGGGTAGTTACCATGAAGTGTTCATTTAGAATGTACGGCAAAATTTCAAAATTCTTAGATATCAAGGGAGTAACAAAAGAAAGTGTATTTACCAGATCAAGTAAAGCATATACATCATCCCTAGACTTAGGTAATTTGGAAGGAACTTGGTTAGAAACGCTCTTCTTGAACCTAGGCTTGTCTTGGATATCAAGCCCACATTTTGAAGATCCATCAACAAATGACCTTGCCTTGTTGGTATCTCTACTCTTTTTCTTAGAATTTGCCTCTTCCACTTATTGAGCATGAACCACGAGACAAGAAATGTTTATATTGTCATGTACCATAGCCAAATGACACTCCTCTTGTAAGTAACCCGACACTCCCATCACAAAGCAGTTCATTTCATCCATAGGATCGGAAACTAAAGAAGAGGATTACTTTGACATTTTAGTGAATTTCAAAGAGTATTAAATAACACTCGTACCTCCTTTATGAAGGTTGATGAACTCCACCACCCCTAAAATGCCTATTATCTCTTCATTAGACGTACCAAGATTGGGCCACATCTTTGAGTTGGTAAGTGGCTAACTCGGCCTTCTCACTAGTAGACAACCCCATAGAATAGAGGATCTTGTAGATTTTATCAATTAACTCTTGGGGGTCTTCCAAAACCTTGGAACTATATAATGTAGTGGGATTCATTTTAGTGAAATCCCTCAGAAGGGAGGCCATGGTAGCAACTTATTGGTTAGCTTGGGGTACGACCTCCCAATTATCTTGGGTCGTCATGGATTAAGCTTGAGCAGTGGAGGCTTGTTCTTGGGTATTAATAGCTTGGGACATTATGAAAAGAGCATCCTGGATGGTACCATCTTTCAAAGGAGGATCGATCGGAGCTTGGTCATCATTAGCATTTTTTTCAAGAGGAGGAACTTGATCACCACGGGGAGGAACTCCCATATAGGCAATATTTTCTTCAAGTCTTTATTCTTCATTCCTTAGAGTATTCATTGCATATAATCAAAGTAAGAGGATTAGATGCAAAAAACACATAGAGCTAAACTCTAGAGGCAAGACATTGGACTTCCAAGAAAGTGAGAGTTTCCTAAGCATCATATAGGTACATATTCTTAAGTGTGGCATGCTTCACAATTATGAATATGAACCTACATATACGTGGTTGACAGAGACATTGACTCCAAGATATTAAACCTCATGCTCTAACACAAAGTTTGTGACATCCCGGGAGCACCCCCTAGATGTACCTAGCGTTCGTCCTCTGTGGGACTAAGCCTATCCTCTTAGCTTACATCATTACATTCATAGATTAAAATGTGTAAATTTTAAAAACTTTTCATTACTTCTACATTGAGGTTTACATAGACCTCTACATACACATAATACTTATATTGATTATACATAGACGCTTCCTATAAGAAGATTACTTAGTCTTCTATTGCACATAGATATATATAATAGATAACATAGTCTCAGATAGTCATCTCATAGCCATCTAACAAGAGTGTAATAATATAACCCTAGCCCATACATCAATACAATTAGACCACATATAGGTCGTACAATGTTTAGTATCCAAAGGAAAAAAAAGATATAACGTAAGAGTCTTAATACTAAAATAACTTCACAGGCTTGATAATGGCACCGCCATCTAAAAATGAGGACCTACCCAGCTTGGATGTTTGAGAATTTCCAGTCGTCTTAAAAGTCCTTGAGTGATCGGAACCTAAAATGTTGGGGAAAGGGAAGAAATGGGGTTAGTACACGACTTGTACTAAGTATGAGACCATATGCACATATATCATGAAATTATGCTAAAAAGGGATATTTAAAACATGCTATTTTACATTTAGAAAGACTTACGCATATTTCAAGAAGACCATGCCAATCAATAAGACATATTCATTAAGTCATATGCTTGTACATCACAAGACCAAAAAAACTAAGTCTAGTTAAGTCAACATGCATACCATATAATTGAACACATAGTCAAAAAAACTCTATCATCATGCTATAATAGCATCAAGAATGGATAAGAGTACATTATAACATGCCCAAAGCAAGACCATTAATTATGACCCTCTTTAATTCAACTTGTGCTATGACTAAGCAAATCTCCACAACCTTACTCAATTAAGTAAACCTAGCAAGAACCATAACCAATGTCCAACTTTACACAACATAACAGTAGGAGTACGTATATCATACTTTAGCAATAGAGACCAAATACATGTTCATACGAGTAATCATCATCACATAGTCTCATTAACATCTAAGATCATCATATACATATCATCTACATTTTCAAGCATATACATACATAATAACATCCTCTTATAATTTCCCTCAAGGCTAACTAGTGCAATGTATAGGTAGAGTCCCACAACCCTTCCTAGATTAAGCTAAACCCCTTAGAATATCTTAGTTAGAATTTAAGCCTTTAGTTCATTTTACCTTTTGGGAACATATTTCCTTAAACGATATAGACCGCATGAGTTAATTCGTAATACTGTATCATAAAAACCAACACAAAAAGAAAGTGGACTACTTGCCAAAGTGGTACCAAAACATGAACATAATAACTACGTGGATCCACTATCTAGTATTACTATGGGGGCAACATAGTTCAAGTAGTAGGAGATATATTTGGGACCCTGTTTATGATACATGAATTGGAGTATCCAAATCTCAAGAGTACATTAGTGCTACCTTGCTCATGTGGCAAGGGACATTCCTCAATATAATTCACTCGATGCTAAGCTAGAGTCCCTTTTGAAATATCTTTAATACCTTCATTAATAATCATGGCTTAATTTAGGTCATAGGTTCTATCCCTTGTATAAACATCATAATCATAGATCAATGAGAGTTGCATGAGTATTGTCCTTTCGTTATAATTCATATAGGTGAGGCTAGAACATTAACCTAATCAAATCATGATAAGCCACTTGGCTAATTCATCACTATCCTTATAACATTTACATCTTAACCAAAACCTCACAATCCATAGTCTATACATTTCAATTCAACATCATACCAACCCTATAAATCCTAATACAAGGCGTACTCCAATACAACATCATGACTTATCATAATTAACTGTTATTGAAGTAAAGAATACGGATCATCAGACTTACCAAGTCTCCTTCATAATCCATTATCAAGGTCTTACGATAAGGCCTTAATTATACACTATAAGGGTGTAATATCATCATACAACAATAACTAACATGATAACAAGGTTAATTGAATCACTACATCACAATTTATCACTAGTTCATAGCTTAAGACAAGAGACATAGGTCAAAGTTATAATCTAGATCAATTACTCAAGAACTAGAATAATTGGAATATAATTAATCTTAGAATATTCATAATTGATACAATAACATCATCTAATAAGTAATTTAACCAACAACAAAGTCAATTGAACCAACATTACATAATTCATATCAAGATCATTACATAGGGTTAAGGGGAATGAGTCATTTTCTATAAACTACACCAATCAATAAAGATACATCACAATTTAGTTAAATAAATGTTAATATATTCATAATATCCAAAATAAATAATAAATAAAGTAATTCATAACATCAATTTCGTATTGGATGAAAACCCACTTAAAACGTAACTTTAATAATCAGTTTGATGAAAAATTTTGAGGAAGGAGATTCAGATATTACTATTAGATGAATATTGATGGAGAAATTTAACATTACATCGCTTTATTTCAACTCTAGCTTGGTCTTCAATGGGGTTCCTTTAAGAGAGAGAGAGAAGAGAGAAGGATGAGAGTTTTGGGTTTGGGAATTATGAGAGATTCGGTTAGTCTTATTAGGTTGGAGGCTTTATATAGGTTGTTAACTAACTTAATTAGTCCTCCTTTCACCCCCAAATAATCAACTAACACCTTAATTAAATAATTGAAATCAGCTTAAAACCTGTAGCAACTGAGGCCCTCACAGACGAGACCCCGACCAATGGTCTGTTTGTTAGACTACGGCCATAGGAAACACTGTCATGTTAGTGTGTTGTTTTTGTGAGAGACAGGTACAAAACGAGTCTTGATGAAAATTAATAAGTGTTCATGGACGAGGCTATCGATTCCCCATCTATTGTCACACGGATCGTCGATTACAAATCATGGGTCGCACTGCTTTGGGTAGTCCTTTGACCACAAAAGCAAGGGTTCTCTTCAAGGGACCTTGATTTATCCTTGGGGAATCGTGTCCAGACATTTTGACTATGAATTTATTCTAAATACATGTTAGATTCCCTTCCATAAATTTTTAGCATTTTCCAACTCCTAGAAGCTAGTCAAATAGGCTAAGGCACACAAGTACCTCATTGAACTAGTTTCCAGTCGTCATTGATGTTCTTTAATGTTTTGGTTTAAATAGTTTCTAAATGACTTATATTCACTAAAATAGACCTTAAACAGTTCCTACACGTTTTGACACTTAGGTTGTAGAATACTTCTAAGATTTTTGAAGTGTTACACGTTCTGCCTTAAAAATTATTTTGCGACACAAAAAGAAATATTTTTTAATAGAAGAGCTAGTATCATATTTTGGGAGTAATATTGAGCACATATATGGGGGAAAATTCAATAAACTCCCGGCCCTATAAACAATGTAGCCACCATGAGTAGAAAGGGGTCATATTTTTCAGATGATTCCTTAGCGCTTTTTATCATAGACTAGTGGATCCAATTAGTATTCAGGTTATGTACCATCGACAAGGTATAGGAAAACCCTAGCAGCGTGAGGCAAAACGTTGTATCATCACAATATCTCTTACATGATGGTTGTCAGCGTAACTCCTACAGAAGTGTTTTATTATTATGCACGCATTTTAAATATATTTTTACATACATTAGGGAGTTGTATTTGTATCTTTGCATACACATTGGGTGTTATTGTTTTTTCAAATACACAGAGTTGACATCCCTATTTTAAAATGTTTTTCTATGTATCAAACTTGTTTTGTGCTACTTTATAGTGAAATGAGTTCAATTAACTTTGAGTTTAGTTTAGCAACATAATTTCTTCAGTTTCTTTCAAGCTTATGTTTTGTTTTAGAATTCCCCTCGCATACTCGTACATTCAATGTAGTAATGTTATTTGGCCTGCATCTTCAAGTGATGCAGATACATGTAACTTGGATCAACATTCAGTGCTTTATTGATCCAGTTTAGCATTAAGAGTTTGTATGGTGGAACTCTTTACTTTCCTGAGGATCCCTTTTATCACTTTTTGTAGTAGTTAGTTTATTAGGATGTCGTGAGTCTTATCCTTACATCCTTCTCAATTTTAAGAGGTTTAATAGATAGTCAATAATAATGAGGAGCCTGAAACATTTGAGAAAACTTTATCACTTTTTTCACACTCATTTTGTGTGTTAGAGTTTGACCTTTAAAAGATTTTTCTAACTTGTGCTTGAACGTGTCTTTAAAACCATACTTCCACGAAGAGTTGGCCGAGGTCATTCAGCTAGAAGGAATGTTGAACCAGAGGTACAAGGGGTACCCAACGATCGGAGTGCAACTCCAAGGAGAGATCACCAATGCAAAGTTCTATGAGGCCCTATCCAGATGTTAAGACAAGTTGTGAACAATCACGCTAGACCACAGTGAGAGAATCATTAGGAACTTGGTGATACTTGGAGGATCCATGAGTTCTTAAGGATGATCGTTAGAATGTTTTTGAAATCATGCATCTTGCAGATACTCAAAGGGTGGAAATAGATGCATACAAGATGAAAGGTGTCTTTAGGATATCATTCGACTAATAGAAAAGGAACCAAGTTGAGGGATCACCACCTACTGGTTGGGCTTATTTTGAGGAGGCCTTATTGGGGTGTTTCTTCCCCCGAGAACTAAAAGATTCTAAGCTACGAGAGTTTCTCCCACTTAAGTAGATTATTTGAGCGTTCATGAGTATAGTCTTAGGTTCACACAACTTTCCTGGCATGTTCCAAATATGGTTTCTCATATAAGGAGCAAAATGAGTTTATCTGTTGTAGGGTTGTTTCGTGTATCAAGTAAGGAAGGTAAGGTTCCAATGCTAATATGTGACATGGATATATCAAGGTTGATGGTCTATGTGCAGTAAGTTGAGGAAAAGAAGTTCAGGGATATAAATGATCGAGTTCAAGAATAAGAGAGCTAAGACTAGGATTTAATGTGGGAAAAAGAAGAATAATTTCAATGGATCATCATTCTAA
The DNA here is from genome assembly GCF_036512215.1 of Solanum lycopersicum. Lineage (NCBI taxonomy): Eukaryota > Viridiplantae > Streptophyta > Magnoliopsida > Solanales > Solanaceae > Solanum > Solanum lycopersicum. The sequence continues at coordinate 26,435,871 of NC_090806.1, forward strand.
CAGAAACATAAGGGACCTGCTACATCATATTCTAGTGCTGTTACACCAAAAAAAAAGTGAGTACAATATTCAGAATTAAAAGGCCAAACATGCCTATTCTCAGGGTAGTATGGCTCAAGGGGTAGTAATCCTCTTGTATATGCAATGTTTTTTAGGAACAACTCAAAAACATGTTATGATGACTCCACGGGTTTCTTTAAGTATAGACATCACATTTATTTCATGCGAGAGTGTCCAAAGAAAAAGCAGGTCAATGGAACCTAGTTTTCATATGTTCCTCCACCAGACGGGGTTGCACATAATGGAGAACCTATTCTATCACTAGTTGCCAAACAAAGAAGACTCTCCAGATGTTGTCACGGTATGATCCAAGTTTCTATATTTAATGTTTATGCTTTACTAGGCCCAATAACGAGTTTATGATTTATAACTCCGTATGTTGCGATGAATTTTAATATTCTTTATGATCAACATAGTGAGCTCTTTAATGTTTCTAATCTTCTTTATGAATCTAGTATAGGATAGAGAGTCTATCGTTATTGTCCTATTTTTGTCAATCATAAGATCACAATGACTGATTTAGTGTAGATAGACATGGTAGATATTAATGTCATTATTATTATCGGCTAGATTCATGTATGTTATGCCTTAGTTGATTGTACAAATCGAGTTTTAAAGTTTAAATTTACAAATTAGTCAATAATAGAGTGGAAAATTAGTTATGCGATGCTTGAGAGTCGTTTCATTTTGTACCTTAAGGAAAGGAAGTAAATTTCTAAGGGGTGTGTTTATCAATTAACTGAGTCACTAGTTTCTAAGGTATGTGTCTATTAGTTAGTCTGTGTTAATGACTCTATTTTTGAAATACCTCCTATTACGTGATTTTCACTAGTAAAAGGATTTCAAGACGTCTTTCATGTTGATCTTGCTCAAGTCCCTCCTAAGATATAAATACACTTTGGTATGAACTTTCTTCTAGTTAATTGTCCTATATATATATTCTTCTACAGAATAGCACCGGCAGAGTTGAAAAAGCTTAAAGAATAATTAAAAGATCTCCTTCATGAGGGATTTATTCTTCCAAGTGTCTCATCTTGGGGCGCTCCAGTCATGTGTATGAGGAAGAGGAATAGTTCCCATTAGGATGTGTATAGATTACCGTCAGTTTAATAAGATTATCATTAAGAATAACTATCCTCTTATGAGAATGGATGATTTTTTATCCGATTCAGGGTTCTACTTGTTTCTCTAAGGTAGATCTTAGATTAGACTACCATTAGTTAAGATGATATTCCAAAGACAACTTTCTGTACCCGTTATGGTCATTATGAGTTCCTAGTTATGTCCATTGGTTTGAAAAATGCGCCTCTAACATTAATGGACCTTATGAATAGAGTATTCAAGCTTTATTAATATATGTTTGTTATCGTCTATTTGATCCCCTTTAACATAGTTGACTTAGAAAACATTCAAGTTTCAAACATCTAAACCTTATGAGAAAAGTTTTCAAGAATTTAAGAATAAGTTCACTACTTCCGAGTGTTGACCTCCCAGAAGGTACTCAAGGTTTAGTCATATATTGGGATGCATCTAGAGTTTGTTTGGGTTATGTTTTATCTAGGATGGCAAGGTTATAGATTATTCCACTAGAAAATTGAAAGTTTATGAGAAGAACTAAAAAACCCATAATCTATAGTTGCCTGCGGTAGTATTTACCTTGAAAGTATGGAACCACTATCTGTACGAGGTTCATGTGGATGTGTTTGCCAATCAAAAGAGTCTTCAGCAGGTGTTTACATAGAAATAGCATAATCTCAGTCAAAGGAGGTGGTTAGAATTACTCTGGAATATGAAGAGTGTTCTTTACCATCCAGGTAATGCTAATGTTGTTGTTGATGCCTTGAGAAGGTTATCTATGGGTAGTACCACCCACTTTGAGGAAGATAAAAAAGAACTAGCAAAGGATGTGGATAGACTTGCACTCCTGGGATTTCACCTAATGGATTCCAGAAAAAGAGGAATAGTGGTGATGAACAAACTTGAATAATCATTAGTTTTAGCAGTAAAAGAGAAGCAAGACCAAGTACATTATTTTGCTTGAATTGAAGGCAAAGGTTCATAATCAAAAGGTACTAGCTTTTGAAAATGGGGAGATGTCATATTGAGGTATCAAGGTAGATTCTGTATACAAAGGGTGGATGAACTGAAAGAGAGTATCGTGGAGCTCATAACTCAAGATATTATATACCGAGCTCCACAACAAATTATCAAGATTTAAGAGAAGTTTATTGGTGGAGTGGTATGAGGAAGGGCATAGCGTAGTTTGTTGCTAAGTGTCTGAATTGCCAACAAGGAAAAGAAGAGCATGAAAGGTCTGGTGGTATGGCTCAGAATATAGAACTTACAGAAATGAAGTGAGAGATGATCAATATGAACTTCATCATGGGATTACCTAGGTCTCACATGCAACATGATTCTACTTGGGTAATTGTTGATAGAATGACAAAATCAGCCCAATTTTTGCTGGTAAAGACTACCCATTCGGTAGAAATCCACAACCAAACTCGAAAAACTGCTATTTGGGTTATCTTCTTCATTTTTAACTTTAAAACCCCTCTATATACTTGGTTAGTTACCTAAAATTCAAAAACAACTAATTGAATCCTTGGTAAAATCCTCAACCAAACTTGAATGTTCTTGACGATTCTTGATTCTTCTTCTCCTTTCTCCTCTTTTGTCTTGTCTCCAAGCCTTAGTGTGAACTTCAACTTTTCTAAACCAAACAAAAATATGATTTTCTTCCAATTAAACTCCTGAAAACGAAATAAAATAATTGGGTAAGGACAACAGTAAAATACCCATCAAAAATCCGATTTTAGACTTTCCTTATTTGAACAACCCAACTTCAAATGATCATATCTCATTCATAATTACTCAGAATCGCCCAAAAACCATGGCATTGGAAAGTTTATTCCAAAATATTTCCTACTATACCTGGAAAAACGACTTAATAATCCTAATTTATGATTTATGGTCATTTGAAGTTGATCAAAAACTTAACTTAACATAAATAACAAATTTTCCTGTTTTTTATATTCTTTCAAAAAATGGTTATTTCCAATTCTTAACTTCTTTCGATTTATTTTAAACTTTAAGATGTTATAACTCTAACTAGAAATGAGAGTGGAAACATCTACACTTAACTCGAACACCCAACTTATAGGTTTTATTTGTCCTAAATTTCTTACCATAAATAGGTTTTCCTTTAAGGAAAAGGTTTTAGATTGATTAATTCTATTTTCTGGTAGGAAAAGGTTTAGGACTCTATAAATAGCGACATGTTCCTTCTAACTTAATAGGAATTCAAAATGAAGTCTTAAAGGCTTTGAGAGTTTTGGTTAGAGGGGGAATTTGTGGGTCACAAGCTTGATACGTTATCACTTGTGTGAACCTCCCATGTATTCCGAGTGAATTGGTTGAGGTTGTTTCCCTCTATATTTTGTTCTCTCATGTTTATAGTGGATTGCTCATCTCCTTTGTGGACGTAGGTCGATTGACCGAACCACATTAAATCTTTCTGTCTTTTGGTATATTTCTCGTTGTCTTCTTACTCATAGTCTTTAGAGGTTTGCTTTGCTAGCTTCCATGTTTACACCTGCTTATTTTCGGTCCTAACAAGTGGTATCAGGGCTAGATTCAATGATGAAGTCAGGTTTAGTGGTTCGATAATCGATTATTGAACAAGGTTAAAAAGAGGTGTTCATCTTGACGGGTGTAGATCTAGCCGCAACATTTTTGACAATAATAAAGATTTTGTTAGAGAAATTGTTTCAGAGGGGTTCTCTGTGTTGAGACATAAATTTTGCAAAGAAGATTATGGAGAGGAGAAGCAAGTTGTTGAAGATTAAGTAAAGAAGGTGGACAAATTTATTTCGTCAGAAATACAGGCCAAGGGGGAGATTTGTTAGGTTTTATTTGTCCTAAATTTCTTACCATAAATAGGTTTTCCTTAAAGGAAAAGGTTTTGGATTGACTAATCCTTTTCTAGTAGGAAAAGGTTTAGGACTCTATAAATAGAGACATGTTCCTTCTAACTTAATTGGCTTTCACAATATAGTCTTAAGGGCTTCGAGAGTTTTGGTTATAAGGAGAATTTATGGGTCACAAGCTTGATATGTTATCACTTGTGTGAACCTTCCATGTATTCTGAGTGAATTTGGTTGATATTGTTTCCCTCTGTATTTTGTACTCTCATATTTATAGAGGATTGGTCATCTTCTTTCTGGACGTAGGTCGATTGACCGAACCACGTTAAATCTTTGTGTTTTTTGGTATATTTCTCGTTTATCTTCTCACTCTTGATCGTTTGAGGTTTGCTTTGTTATCTTTCCGCGTTTACACCTGCTTATTTTCGATCCTAACAAGGTGTAGCTAATGAAAGGATCTCTTCCCGTGTTGACCAATCTCCTATTGTTGGTCTAGAGGAAGAGAATGTGGAGGTTCCCCTTAAGAACCTCAAGTGCCTCCGAAGCCACAAGAGCATCCTATGACTCAAACTCCTTTTGTTGAAGGAGATATGACTAATGCTGAGTTGAGGTCTTCCCTAGAACAATCACTTTGTTGCCCAATCTAATATGAGGACTATCCAAGTTCAATGTGGGAGCTCTTACGCAGTAGAGTATGTGTTTTCCTATATTTTGATCTCATGAGATAGGATCCATCACGTAGCTGAGTCAAGGTTCCTAGTAGCAATATCCATATCCATGCACTAAGACATGCTTGAGAAGTATCTATTAATTTTCAAAGCATAATAAACTAATACATTCTTGAGAAACACTTGTAGTGTTCAAAGCATTATAAACTAAGACTTACTTAATGAAGTAACTCATTATGTTCTAACGAATAGATGAACTTAGACAGGCTTGTGATAGCAACTCATAGGGTCCATGTGATTAAGGAACTTAAACATACTTTAGAGAGTATCTCATAGATTTCAAAGTATTATGAGGATAGACATACTTAATAAGGATCTCATAGTATCCATGTTAATAATGATCCTAGACTTACTAAAGGTGGTATCACACAGGGTTCAAGTTATAAACGAACCAAGATGTGATTTAAAGAGTACCTCGTAGTGTTCTAAAGATAAAGAGAGGAACTAGGTTCCAAACTGATAATTCTTAGTAAGAGGACCTAAATATAATACGTAGCATGATTAGTATCATGGGATGCAATGATTGAATTGCACAAGTATGACTTAGGGTTTCTAAATATAGTAAGTTAAGATAGGATTACACCATAATTGCCTTCCTTGATATTGTTAATTAATGGTGAGAAATTTCCTTAGATATGACAAGATAAGTGAATAATGAGACCAGAGCAGGGTGAATATTACTAGGATGACTTCAAAGTTATACTTAGTGTGAAGGGTTTTATGGAGCCCGTTTCATGCATTACACAAGTTTTCTTTGAGGTTACCAAGAAATATGATGTCTTTATGATAGTGACGTCTAATGATTAATACTATGTAGATAGACTCTTATTAAGAGGACCAAGAAGGGATACATGTTCTGGGTAGTATTATGGGATGCTATTCATATCTTGCACTTGTATACTTTTGAGGTTTCTTGAGAATGGTGCTACCATTCTATAGAATACTAATAGTTGATTATGTATGTATGTTGCTTATGATGCGTAATTGGATTATGAAGATTATGATGTAGCTACTATGATCATTAATTATGCTTTATGTTGTCTTATGTTTTTATGAGGCTTGTGTGGAAATTATGCTATCACTATGATAGTGTTGATGATTATGATTTTTTGTTATTATGATTATGTCTTATTTTGTATAATCATATTAAGATTCTGTTATGATGTTTTGTTATCTTCCATACTTATAACATTTTATTTTAACGCATATTGTCTGCATTTTAATCAAACGTATGTTTTGGAGGCTAGAGTTGCTTTGGAGAAAGGTTCCTATGAGCTAAAGAAGACTGAAGACTTTGTGAGTCCTCAATCCTGATAATTTCAAGGACAAACCTATTTCCTCTATTATGTAATTTTATTTTATGTTTAAGACTTTTTATGGGTTATGGACCAAATTTTATATTTCAAGGTTGTAATAAATAGTTTGAGACATGGTCTAGAAATCTTCCAGACTCTTTTACAAAGATTTACATTATTTTCCTAAATGTTTTAAATTTCTCTAAATTTTCTATGAAATTTCTTTTATAAAGTATTCCATCTTACTTCTAGGGGATACTCTCGTGGCGTGACAAACTTGCTATCAGAGCATAAGATTTTGGAAAACATATTTAGGATGTCTCAAACCACATCTAATAGAATCTTATTCATGAGCGTCACTTGCGACACATTTTATGAATAGAAGGGGCTATGGTATGATTAGGAAACTCAACTTTTTCATTCTCGTAGTTGTGCCATAGAAGTCTAAATCTTGTGTGTTTTCTTCTAATGGTTGCCTATGCTTTTTCAGGCTATGGCAACTTCTTGGTATAATGTTTGGAGGGTGGAGGAATATGATGCGGAGAAAAAGGTTTCTCTTCAAGTTCCAAATAAAGTTCCTTTTCAAGTTCCAATTGATGAAAGAGTTATTACTAATGTAGATATTATGGAAGTTATCCAACTGTTAACTAAAGCCGTTAAGGCCAAAGATAATAGAGATGTAGTAACCCGGATAATAATGTGAATGTGCTTCGTTTAAGGGTAAAAGATTATTTGAGGATGAACCCTCCGGAGTTTTATGGCTCCAAGGTTGAGTAAGACCCTCAAGGTTTCATAGATGAGGTGTATATGTTGCTTGCCACTAGGTACGACCAGAAAAGTAGTCCTAGGACTAACCCAAGGTATTCTAGTCGCGATTCATAAAACACCCCTAATATTGACCAAGAAAAGAAACCTACTTTCTCCGAGTCTGGTAGTAGTCATTGTCACATCCGGGTTTACCCACTAGACGTAACAAACGTCGTCGTCCTTTTTAAGGACTATGACTAACCTCTTAGTTCATGTCATTACATGCAAAGGTTGAAAAATGCAGAAAAATTTATAACTTTTACTTTCTCTACTTGGAGGTTTATATAGACCTCTGCATACATATAATATATATTCATATCGAGTATATATTTACCCTTCATATAGGAAGGTTACATAGCCTTCTACTTTTATTGCACATATATATAAATGTATTTAACTTGTCTCAACATTTGTCTCATCTCATACCATCTAAACGATTAACACAGTATGGGCATAGCCCTTACTTCAATTCAACAATACCATGTATAGGTCATACAGAAGTACAATATTAAAAAAACAAGGAAAGGAATGATAGAGTCAATAAGCTCATAACAAAGTCCAAAGCTAGAAGATGGCATTGCCCTCGAAAGTGAGGACCTACCCTACTTAGATGAAAGGAGGAATCCAAGCCTTCAGCAATATTACCTTCCAATCTCTTCAACGATCGGAAACTAAAATGTTTGGGATAAGGGAGGAAAATGGGTTTAGTACTCCACATGTACTAAGTATGAGATCTTATGCACATACACAAGCAAAACGTGCTAAAAGAGACTTTTTATCAAAATATGATATTTTACCCCTTTTAGAGCTTAATGCAAAGTCAACTAAGTCATATTAATCAACCAAACATGCTTACTATCTCAAAAAGTAAAACTTATCCCAATACACTTATAATCATGACTTACTACAACCCTAACATCAAGAAATAATGTCACAAGAATGAATAAGAGTTAAACATATCATAATAAGCAAGACAACTACTGACAAGTCCTTATCAAGTCAACAAGTGAAATGACCAAGAAAAGCCCCTAACCTTACTCAATCAAGTATTCTTAACAAGAAAACATGAACAATGTCCAACTTTACATATCATGGCATTAAGGCTTACATTTCATCGTATATTATCATTATAATACAAGGCATATTCATAAATGAACTAGTCAACATATAGTATCAACAATATGACATGGTCATCGTATATATATATATATCTATATATATATATATCTATCTATATATATATATATATATATATATATAGATCATTTATTATCATAACATAAACATTTAAGAACCTCCATTTAAGACTCCCCTCAAGACTAATTAGTGCAACGTCAAGGTAGAGTCCCATACCCGTACTTAGACTAAGCTAGACCCTTTAGGTTATCCATGTTAGAGTTCAAGTTCTTTAATTCATTTTACCTTTTGGGAACATCTTGCCCTAACCGACATAGATCACGTGAGCTAGTGTGGAATGTGATGTCATAAAACCCTACACTAAAAGGAAGACTACCTGCCAAGGTAGTACCAAAACATAAAACATAGCAACTACGTGGATCCACTATCTAGTATTCCTATGGGGGCAACATAGTTCAAGAACTAGGAGATTTAATTGGGACCCTTTTTATGCGCCATGCATTTTTATCTCCAATATCAAGAGTAATGTAGTGTTCATGCCTTCCCTATAGGGAAGGGACATTTCTCTATGTAGTTCACTCGATGCTAATCTAGAGTCCATATTTGAAATGTCTTTAAACCTTTAATTATCAACCATAACTTAATTTAGGCCATATGGTATACCCCTTGTATAATAATCTCATCAATAGCTCAATAAGAATTGTATGAGTATAATCCTTTCGTTAATTCATATAAGGGAGGTTAACACTTTAGCATTTCATAACATTTTAAGGCACATTGATAGTTTTCACCATCCTTATAGCACAAACACCTTAATCTACCACACAACATAGTCAAGACATTTCAATTCAATATCATAACACCCTAAAATCTTAATATAAGGCATACTCTAGTGTAATATCATAACTTAACAACAATTAATCACAATTGGAAGTAAAGATAGAGATTCTAAGACTTACCAAGTCTTCCTCATCTTCTATCATCAAGGCCTTACCATCAACCCATAACTCAAAACAACTTGGGGAGTAACATCATAGAACAATGATAACCAATATAATATTAAGGCAAATTGCATCTCTATAACACAATTCATCTTTAGATTAGAACATGAGACAAAGAACATAGGCAAATTTAACATTATAATTCATAACCTAAATTAAATCTCAAGAACTAGAAGGATAGGCCTATAATTCATCTTATTTAATCATAATAACACCATAGGATAGTAATCAAATCAACAACCTACTCATTTGAATGATCACAATACAATATAGGTCAAGATCCCTACCTAGGGTTAGGGATAGAGGATAATATTCTTCAATTAGAACAAACCATCAAAAATTATCATATAAAAGTTGAATTACATGTAAATCTACTCAATATAACCCTAAGAATTCATTAATAACTAAATCCATAACTTCAATTACTTAATTGAATGAAACCCATAAGAAAACTCAACTTAAAATCTATTTTGAAGGAACCCTTTGAGAAAGGATCTCAAAGGTGAATACAACCCATACCTTAATGTTTCTCAACAACATTATGAATAATCCACCCTTTTCTAGCCCCCAAACCATATTTCTTGCGCCTTCAAGGGTGAGTTCTTGTAGAGAGAGAAATAAGAGAGAAGGAAGAAAGTTTATTTTGAGAGTTGCATTTAGGTTAATGAGGGTTAAGGGTACTTATAGAGGGGCTTAATTAAATTAATCATTTAACCTTTAATCCTAACTAACCCCTAAACCACTTAATTAATTAAATGAAATCATTAAATTCTTCAGTGAAATTCAACCCTCACCGACGAGACCCCGTCGATGATCCATCGGTGGGTCGACAGACAGCCCCCCTTCCATCCTGCACTCTGTCATCTGTGTCAGAGACATTGCAAGGGAGGGCTTCCTCCAATTTTTCTATGTATGGGATAATAGTGTCCTCGATGCCCCGTCTAGCCAATGACGCCCAGTCGTCCCATTCCGTCGAGTGTAACACTAGCTAGGTAAACAAGGGCCTTTTTCACGAATCATTATAAGTGTGGGATGATGGTGGCCTCGACGCCCAATTGATCCACTGACAAACTGTCGTCTACTCCGTCAATGCACACTGTCAGGCAGTGCTGCATCAAACTGCAGGGGTTCTCCTGAAGAGCCCTTGGTTGGTCGTTGGGGATTTGTGCAAAGACATTTCAATCATGAAACAAATCAAAAACCCATTATCTACCTTTTTACCTAATTTTGTACATTTTTGACTCCTAAAATTTAGTAAAAAGGCTAAAGGCACACTAACATCTTTTTGAACCAACTTCCCGGACGTGTGTGGACGTTTTGGTTCTTAAACCTTCTAAATGACCTATATTTATTAAAACGTGGACTAAAAAACAATGTTTAGACTTTATGACACCTATGTTAGGCTTGGATTTTCAAGGTGTTACATTATCCCCCCTTAGGAACATTCATCCTCGAATGACGTTAATTTTTTTTTGAAGGAAATAGACCCAAGACTAGTAGCCCAACCAATCAAAAATATCCATTTAACACAAATCATGTGACTTCAACAAGGAAAATATCAAATGTCATATTACCACACCTAAGGCTCAAAATACTTCATCATGAGGCATTTCCTTCTCACAACAATTATGAGCTCAACATACATCGAATGAGTCAATTAGCACAAAGTTCAACGTAACAACATGCTACTTATTATTTCATGAAGACTCACCATATCAAAATGCATAACATAACTGAAAGTAAGCAAAAATAAAAATTTCAAGTTTTTAATTGCAGTACTACATTGACTTCACTATAAAACATACTGTGAGGTTTTCAAAAATGCCATTTTTTCAACACTTCACCCAAAAATCAAGAAACATAAATCTTTCTCATGATTATACAATTAAAAATAATGTCTAACATTAATTCTCAAAAAGATGAGGAAAATGAGACTTCATGTCAGCCTCGGCCTCCCATGTTGCACACTCAACTAATTGATTTTTCCATAACACTTTTATGGATACCACCTCTTTATTCCTCAACTTCTTGACTTGTTTATCAAGAATTTGAACCGGCAGTTTCTGATAAGAGAGGTTATCCTTTACACCAAGACCCTAAATAGGAAGAATGGAATCAGGATCACCGATACACTTTTTCAACATGAAAACATGAAAAACCTGATGAACCGAAGCCAATTCACTAGGTATTTTCAATTCATAGGCAACCTTACCAACCTTTTGAAAGATTTCATAGGACCCGCATAACGAGGACACAATTTCTCTTTCATGTCAAACCTAACCACCTTTCATTGGTAAAGTTTTTAAATACACCTTCTTCAAATTCCAAATCCTTTCTCCTATTATCGGCATAATACTTTTGCCGACTGTAGGTCGTTCGCAACCTATTCCTTATGATATAAAACTTTTCCAAAGTCTTATAAATCAACTCATGACCAAGAAGTGATGGCTCACCCACTTCAATTCATCAAATAGGATACCTACACCTCCTACCATACAAGGCTTCATAGGGAACCATGGAAATGGATGAATGAAACATGTTGTTGTAGTCAAACTCCACTAAAGGTAAATGCCTATCCCAACTCCTTTTAAAATAAATAATGCAATCTCTAAGAATATCTTCAAGGGTTTACATCATACCCATTGCTTTACCATCTTTTTGGGGATAAAAAGTGGTGCTCAACTTTACTATAGTACCTAACCCTTTCTGGAATGATCTCCAAAATCTAGACGTGAATTGTGCACCCCGATCCTATATGATGGATAACGGAATACCATGGCAGCACACAATCTTATCTAGGAAGATTATGGCATAATCTTCCACCGAATATGAACAGTTGACGGTGATAAAGCGAGCAGATTTAGTCAATTGATCCACAACCACCCATATGGAATCATAGGTTTGGATCTGGGGTAATCCTAGTACAAAGTCCATATTGAAATCCTCCTACTTCCAAGTTGGAATTTGGATTTCTTGTGGTAAGCCACCCGGTTTTAGGTGTCGGCCTTTACTTGTTTGCAATTCGGACACTTAGCGACAAATTCCGCTATTTCCCTTTTTAGACCTTCCCACCAATATATTTCCCTTAGATCATAGTACATTTTATTTGACACCTGATGAATTGAGTAGCGGGTTCCATGTGCTTCTTCTATGATCCAAACCCTCAAATCATCTACATCGGGAACACATAATATCCCTTGGTACTTTAAGTGATTTTCCATGCTTTTAGACAAGAGATGACACGGCCTCTAGGAATAGAATTTTCCCCCATCAATTCAACAACGGGCTCATTTTGAAAGTTAAACTTCACCACCCTAGTCCTAGAATCAATAAAAGCAAAGCAAGCATTCAACCAATCCATACCAATATAACATTAAAATCAAACATATCAAGTTCCACTAGTTCAACATAAGAAACTCTATTGGGCAACATTATAGACAATTTTTATAAACCCTCTTTGCAACAACCGACTCACCCAATTGAGCAGACACTATAAAAGGTTCATGCAAAACATAGAGTAAAATATCAAACTTTTTGGCTACGAGAGGTGTAACAAATGACAAGGTAGCACCTGGATCAAGTAAGGCATATACATCAATAGAGAAAACTTTCTACATACCGGTCAACACGTCAAGAGAAGTCTCTTGCTCACCCCTAGATCGGAGAGGTAGAAACGGTTCTTCTTTGGACCTCATTTGAACCACTTGCTTGAGCTTACCATAATTTTCTTTACCCCTAACATTAGGGCAATCATTGAATTTGTGCCAATACTTACCATAACCAAAGCAATTGTCCATCTCCTTAAGGCATTCACCATAGTGCCTCTTGCCATACTTTCCACAAATTGGCTTCTCGGTTGGTGAATTAGTACCTTTTCCCTTCTTGAACTTAGGTTTAGGCACCATATCACCACTAGCCTTTGGGAACTTGTAAGGAACTTGACTTGAAACCCACTTCATAAACCTAGGCTTGCCTTGTATCTCAAGCCTATTCTTTATGAAACCTCCCTCATAAGATCTTGCCCTCATAGCATCTCTACTCTTCCTCCAAGACCTTGACTCTTCCACATGCTTGGCATGCACCATAAGACAAGAAATTTTTATGTTATGTAGCATAGTCAAATTACATTCCTCTTGCAAGTCATACGACACTCTTGTGACAAAGCGTCTCATTTCCTCTCTAGTATTGGAAACCAAAGAAGGAGCATATTTTGACAATTTAGGTAATTTCAAAGAGTATTCATGAACACTCATACCTCCTTGGCGAAGGTTGATGAACTCCACCACCTTAGCTTCCCTCATCTCCCTAGAAAAAAACTGATCAAGAAAACCCTTCTTACAAATATCTCGAATCAACGAACCACCTCTCAAGAGCCTATTATCCCTCAATTGCACAAACCACGCTTGGTCCACGTCCTTGATGTTATAAGTGGCCAACTCGGACTTCTAACTTATGGACAACCCCATAACCAAAAGTGTCTTATAGACTTCATCGATAAATTCTTGGGGTTCTTCCTCAACTTTAGACCCGTAGAAAGTAAGAGGGCTCATTCGAGTGAAGTCCCTTAGACGGGTAGCCATAGTAGTAGTAACTTATTGATGAGGACGGGGTACAACCTCCCGGTTTCCTTGGGTCGTCATAGCTTGGGCTTGCTCCGTGGCTGCTTGTGTTTGAGTGGTAATAGCTTGGGCCATTTGAAGAAGAGTGATCCTTATATTCTCAACTATCAAAGGAGGAGAATTGACTGGTTCTTGCTCCATGTTAGCATCTTCTTCAAGTGGAGGAACTTAATCACCATAAGGAGAAGCTCCCGCATTGGCAATTTCCTCTTCAAGTCTCCGTGTCGCGTTGCTTCTTGTTTTTATTATTCTTATTATCCCAACAATAGGATTAGATGCATAAAATACACCATAAGTATACTATAATGGCACGATACAAGATTTAAAAGGAAGTGAGAATTTCCTAGGCATCATGTGGGTTCCTTTCCATAAATGTGGCACGCTTCACAATTATGAACACGAACTTACATAGACGTGGTTGAGAGAGAGAAATCAACTCTAAGATAATTAAACCTCATGCTTTGATACAAAGTTTTTCACATTTGGGTTTACCCCCTAGACGTAACCAGCGTCGCCGTCCTCTTTGAGAACTAAGACTAGACTCTTAGTTTACATCATCACTTTCATAAGTCAAATTTAGCGGAAAATATTAAACATTTATTACTTTTATGTTGGAGGTTTACATAGACCTCTACATACACATGATTATATATATAGAGTATACATACACCCTTGGAGGTTTACATAGACCTCTACATACACATGATTATATATATAGAGTATACATACACCCTTCGTATAGGAAGGTCACATAGCCTTCTACTTTTATTGCACACTCTTATATAAGTTAGAAACAAGTCTCAAATATTGTATCATCTTATAACCACCATCTAACTAGATTAGCAATTTTGGGACATAGCCTATACATCAATGTAAAGAGAGCCATATAGGATTTATACAATACTCAAATGAAAGGAGATAGAATATAATAGTCTTACAACTAAAATGGCAACGCAACATAAGCTCGATATTGGCATCGACCTCGGAAAAATGAGGATCTACCTTACTCGAATGATCACAGAACCCAAGTCTTTCTTCAAGTCGCTTTTCAAAACACCTCAATGACCCAAACCTGAAAATGTTGGGGAAAAAGGAAAAAAATGGGGTTAGTACGGCACTTGTACTAAGTATGAGACCATATGCACATATACTATCAAAATATGTTAAAAAGGGGACATTTAGTTAAACCATGATATTTTACTATTTAAAAGTCTTATGCATAACCAAGTAAGTCATACCAAGTAGTAAAACATGCCTATAAACTCAAACATGTAATATACATGCCATTATACATGGACCCATAATCTATTACAACCCGATTATCTAGGAATAACATCACAAGCATGAATAAGAGTTAATCATATCATATTAAGCAAGAAAAATACTCATGAATCCTCATCAAGTCAACAAGTGCAATGACCAATCAAAGCCCCATAACCTTACCCAATCAAGTAACCCAACAAGAAAACATAACTAATGTCCAACTTCACATAATCTAACCTTAATACATAACATAAAAATATATAAGAACATCCTCTTAAGACTCCCCTCAAGACTAACTAGTGCAAAGCTTAGATAGAGTCTCATGCCCCTACCTAAAATAAGCTAGACCCCTTAGATTATCCTAGTTAGAGTTCATTCCTTTAATTCATTTTTACCTTTTGGGAACATTTTTTCATAACTGACATAGACCACACAAGCTAGTGTGGAATCTGGTGTCATAAAACCCTACGCCAAATGTAGGTGGTGTTACGACCGGAGGCTAGACCCCAGACAAGACCGATATCTTTAACCTCTCAGAGGTCGTAGAAAAGCCTACATACTTCATCGTTACTTCATCTAGGTTAATTTTAGTGGAAAATTTAAATTTTTTGTTATTCGTATAAGAAATTATACGTAAACTAATTAAATTTCACAATCAACCATCTAGTTTTAAGATCTTCAAATGAAAGAAATAGTTCCATACTACATTAAGTGTATACTTGCAAAAATGGCACCAATACAATGTCCGAAATAAGATTAGAAAGAAACGCTAGTGGAATATATTCCACTAACTGAAACCTATATCTAAGATAGAATATAATGGGCAAGCGTCCTCGAAATAATAAGGGCCTACCAAATCCGAATGAATGCTCCATGTATGGATAGCTGCAACGTCGTACTATACGATCTAACGTCCACCTATGTCTACACCTAAAAGTAGAGTTGTATGGGATTAGTACACACTTGTACTAAGTATGGGTATATGAAATCACACACCAAGGACATGAATGATTTAGAATATCTCTTTCCTATCGATATGAATTATGGAAAGTCAAGTCAGTGGACTTGCTAATTTCGAATCAGGAAAGTCATGCCATGAGAGTAACATGCACCATCATACTTATCAATTATTAAACAACACATAACATATCACATTGTTCACATCATTCTTTCATATGCCATGAGACCTTAGAATCATGGACTTGACATTAGGACTTCCTAAAATGAGGGCTCAACATATGGGACCTCAACTAGGAAGCCTTCTTTAGCAAACACATAGTCTGCTTCATTCATTCATACGTACTTCATTTTATTTCATTCATATACCCGTGCAATCACCAGTCATACCTAGGATGTATTTGAAGAATTTCATCGGGTTTTTTGTGCAATGACCAAGAATAACCTTGTTTTATTTCTTGAATCTAGATCACCTCTTGATTATCCTATCCTAGCACCTTTAGTATCGTTCATTTCATTATGTGCAGTCATTGAGGCTCGCCTCATTCTTTATTTGGGAACTTTAACCTTAACCGACATAGATCATGTGAGCATTATGAAATCCAGTATGTAATCCCCACACAGAAAAGAGGTGGAGTCACCGGCCAAAGTGAACCAAAACATGCTAGCGTGTATAGGTAATCAAACCCTTCTAAATCCCTATATTGGCAGTATAGGTTAAATGACTAGGAGATATAAGGAGCCACATATCCGGATGCTGGATAGTCTCATCTCATGAGAGTTACGTGAACCTCCACCTTTCTCGAAGGAAGGCATCACCTCCCATAACTAGCCTATCAGTGCTCAGTATAAAGTTTGATTATATTCAACTCATACATCATGAAAGTTGGCTTCTAGCCGGAGGACATCATATCTCATTTTATGATTTCTCATCTCCTCATAAGTATTAAATATGTCTTAAATTCAATAATTTCATAAGAGTTTTCATAGAGACTGGTCTCTTCATTCACTTTACATTCTCATAGGTAAGTACGTTTTGGTAACATTTACTTAGGATCATTTGAGATTTCTCTCACCTTTCACATTAGACTCTTATCATATTGTCACCTCATCAATAACTTTAGCACATTTACTTTTCATAATTATTTACCCCTTGACGTGAATGTTCATTTCTTCATATGCCAATGCACCCAGCCCTTTAGTGGGTTTCATACTATTACTTAACCCTTCTAGGGTTACATCATTTCATCACATACACATCATGTTTAAATTACATTTTAAACGAACGCTAGACTTTTGAGCCCACATATAGAAGCCATGAGGCTTCATTCTATAGTTTGTCTAATTGATTCATGTTTACCCAAGATTATGTGGTACAAGACTTATGCATCATGTAGATATGCCAAGATATTGATTACGATCTTTAAAGGAAGCACTCATTAAATATTTACTTACGTATGACTTATGTATTAATATTAAATTAGGCAAGGGAACCCGATTTCGAATCCCTAGGACAAAACATTATCTTATTTTAAACTTGATAATTGCATTTTTCAAATTTGGAGGACCCTAGTTCAATCCCCATCAACCCCATAAAATTTCCTTTCTTTTTATCCTCTCATTTTTTATTTAAGTCAAGGAGGTTGTGGGTTCATCCTCCACAAGCTCATTATTTTTATTTTAATTTATCTTTTAACTTTCTCACCTATCCAAGAGGTTGTGGGTTCAATCCATACTCTCCACATTTATTTTCTTCTTTATATTTCTACTAACTCTCTCATCGATTCAAGAGGTTGTGGGTTGAATGCCCACTCACCACATGTATTTTTTCTTGTTTTTTTATCACGAAATTTTTATGAAATTTTCATTTAGTGATTCATGGGTTAAATCCCCAATGACCTCATATTTTTTAAAAAATTTAAACGAAGCTCATTTTTTAAAAAACTTGGTCGGGACTACAATTTCCAGCATGCTGGAAATTTAGTGTCTTTCAATCCATTTTTATCTTAATCTTTTGTTTATTTTTTTGTAGATTTCATGTAATGATGTCTTGTGTTCAATCCTTAGTGATCTGACTTATTTTACATTCATTTTTCACTGCATTTTCTACCATTTTGTTTTGCCGAACCCAACCTACCAAATGCTGGAAATTTGTTTACTATTTTCAGCTTCTTTTTTTCATCATTCATATGTTAATTCTTAAAGCATTTCGTGGATCATTTGGTGAATCTTTAAGTGTAATATTTTTTTGATTATATCAATCCAAGAATTACCAGTACATAGAACAACATTACACCACTTTTATACCTTATGATTTAGACAAACATTGGCACATAAAATTCAACCATAAAAAAACAAATCATTTTTCACATACTTTCGGTTGACATAACTTAACATGCTTACAATTTCAAACACATTATCACGAAAATCACACCTCATACATTAAATAACAGAAAACATACCAACAACATGATCTCTAACCTATTTCACATTGGGATCAAAGGGTTACTAGAGACAAGGAGTTCGACAAGAACGGGAACAACCCTAGTTTCAAGATTTGTTGAATTAATGGGAAAGAAAATTCTCTTGGAGAAAGGAGTCAAGGAGAGAAACTCATACCTGATTTACATGTTGTTCAACACTTGAAATTGCTGCCCAAAACCAACCACCAATTCACGTCCACCAACAAATCTCACACCTTACTTGACTAGAAATTTCATTAACTTTTCGTTTCTTAGGTTAGCTTGTTCGTTTGTATTTTTGTAAGTTCTTAAAGTTTGAAGAAGTTTTGTTTTGTTTTCTGTTTTGTAAAGTAGAGAGAAAACGTGAAGTTGAGAGAGAGGAAGATGTGATAGATAGATAGATAGATAGGCCTGAAAGAGAGAATTTGATGTAGTATCCACTTAGAACTAGGACTTGTTGGCAAGACTTAGTCAAATTAAATCATACTTAATAATTAATAAATAAAATCTGATTTTCCCTTTTTTTTTAATCAGCCATTAATTATTAATTTATTAAAATAATTTAAATAAAACAAATTAAATCATTGCTCCCACCTACTTTCGAACCCAGGTAGAGCAAGATTTTTCTAAAAGGGCAATTTTGGTCCTCTCTACCCAAAATACCCCTCCACCTTAATTATTAAATAATTCATTATATATTTAGGGTAATTAGGATACTACTCTTAGTCTTGAAAAACAACATTTTACCCCTAGACCCTCCAAACTTAAGATTTCCCCCTTTAACTCCGATAAAGACTCATACGAGTAAATCTTCATATTCGGGAGCCCTACATGGCTGGACCCAACCTTTCCTAGCTCAAATAACTCCCGAAGTTAGTTTTCTTGGATATTGCAAGGGTTCATAGGTCTGGTTCTACACGCATCAATCTGTTTGAACCCGATCTAATCGTGATTATTCTAGACACATTAAGCATTACTTAACATATCCATTTTTAGGGTTGTTACATTATCCCCACCTCACTAGAAACATTCATCCCCGAATAACACTACACATCATTTTAAAATAAAAAGGGTGATTTTCGAAAATACCTTAACATACTTGAGACTTAACTTTTTGTGAATTTTTGTTGCACACTTACTCTAGATAATGCATATTACTCAAGCTTATCTAAAACATCATATTTGAAATGGAGGAACTTCCTTCTCAATCTCACTTAATTTGATGCGCCTCACAAATCATGCAACACAAAAAAAATCATGTCCACTCTATAAAAAACAGCAACATGATATGCAAATATGAATTCATTTTAACTCAAATAGGGCAATTATTACACATTCGATTTTTGGACTTACAACACTAAGTCGACTATTGCACTAAAACATAGAATTTCTTAAACAAATCCAGTGTCACAAGGAGTATATCTAACCCCTTCAATAACATCTTGTTGGCCTTAAAATTTGAAATTATATGGCTTTGTTGGATTGGTCCACGCCCTGCCCATTTATACCCTATCGCTTTTGGCAACTGAAACCTCACTGCCCGGGTTTGATAGTCTGTGGTAGCATAACACTTATGGAGAAAATTCATACCTAAGCTATTCAATCCTTTTATTGGCGAATACTTTATTTACATATTAGTAGGTTGGTGCACATCCTTGAAACCTACTAGACGCTTCACATTAATAGACTAAGCAACTCCTTCCTAAACTAGTCTCATTAAAGCATAAAACATACATAAACACATAAGTCTCATAAGTCAGCAACCAACATAATGACCCCAACATATTAACTTCATACTAGCGGATCAAACCATACACATGAAAAACTAATTTAGGCTACGCACCTCATACATAACCATAGGTGTCTTCCCCTACACCGCTAGATTTGAGTGTGAAGAATTGTTGCCTCCTTGGAACCTCTTCACTTGGACAATTCAGCTGAACTTTCCCCTTCCATTTTTCTCGACCTCTCATATACGGACAATCCTTCATCATGTGATCTGGTTTGCTACAACTGTAACAAGTATTAGAGCCCCTCATACACCCTCCTCCATGAAGTTTTCCACACGTCATATAAGGTGGCCCCTCCTGAGGTGTATCTATTTTTTTTTCTTAACTCCGGGCTCGAAATGCCTATCGTAGCGACCCTTGGATGAACTTGACTCCCCTTGGTGGGAGAGTCCCTTCTTAAACCTGGGCATATCCCTGATTTCATTATTACTCTTCCTTGAAAATTCTTCTCAGCTCGCCTTGACATGTTCCCTGCCCTAGTATGTTTCCTCTTCCTGCTTTCTTCACTTGTTCGACATGGACCATAAGCTTGGGATGGCCCATCCTAGAATGCATCATAGTTTCCCTACACTCCTCCTAGATATTCTCATCAATCTTGGATCTGGTGTAAATGGGAGGATTCCTCCTCGTGAAGTACCTTAACCTACTAACTATGGTGCTGGAAGGTGGGTTTTGTCGGGGAACACCTTGTTGCTCTATCTGGGCTGTCATAGCCTGACCTTGTAAGGTTATGGCTTGGGACATTTGTACAAGGTCTATCCTTACTTGTCCATCTGTCAACCCAGCTGGGTTAACAAGCATCTCCATTTCAACAGCTGGGGCCCCGGGAGGAACTTTGTTACCCCCAACAGCTGCTTTTCCTCTTCCCCGACCAGCATTCCTCCTTGTGTTTAGTTTTGAAAAAGTAGAATTGATGTTAGATACTCTCATATCACCATGGACTAAGACATTAGAGAAGTCTAGATAAAATCAGAAGAAGGTAATTTTCCTACGCAGCATGCAGTCTCTAATTCAGGATAGTAGTGAACTTCACTACCATGACTTAGAAACTACTCGATATGATTGATGTGAACTTATTATCCTCAAAATTTAACCTAACGCTATGATACCAACATTTTCATGATCTGATTTAAGACCCAAGACGAAACCGGCGTCATTGATCTCTCAGAGGTCGCATACAAACCTGCAAACGTCATTGTTACTTCATCTAGGTTAATTTTAGCAGTAAATTTAAACTTTTTGTTACTTAACATTCATTTGAAACATTGTACTTAAACTCATAAATGTTCCCTATAAATCATCTAATATTAAGATCATCAAATGAAAGAAATAGTTCCATACTACATTAAGTGTGTACTTGCAAAAATGACACCAATACAATGTCTGAAATAAGATGAGAAAGAAACACTAGTGGAACATACTACACTAACTCAAACCTATATCTAAGCTAGAATGTGATGGGCAAGCGTCCTCGAAAGCATGAGGGCGTACAAAATCCGGATGAAGGCTCCACATTCGGGTAGTTGCAACGTCGTACTGTAAGCTCTAACGTCCATCTGTGCCTGCACCTAAAGGTAGAGTTGTATGGTATTAGTATACACTTGTACTAAGTATGGTTATATGAAAGCACACACCAAGGAAATGAATGATTAAGAGGATCTCTTTCCTATCGTTATGAATTATTGAAAGGCAAGTCAGTGGACTTGCCAAATTCAGATTAGGAAAGTCATGCCAAGAGAGTAACATGCATCATCATACTTATCATTTTGAAAATAGCACATAACATATCACGTAGTTAACATAATTCTCTCATATGCCATGAGACCTTGGAATCATGGAGTTGACATTAGGACTCCTTAAAATGAGGGCTCAACATATGGGACTTCATTTTACTTCATTCATATTCTAGTGCAATCACCAGTCATACCTAGGATGTAGTTTAAGACTCTCATCGAGTTCGCTGTGAAATGACCAAGAGTAACCTAGTGTCATTACTTGAGTCTAGCTCACCTCTTGATTATCCGATCTTTATGTGCATTCATTGTGGCTCTCCTCATTATTTCTTTGGGAACTTTAACCTTAACCTACATAGATCATGTGATAATCATGAAATCCAGTGTGTAGTCCCCACACTAAAAAGAGGTGGAATCACCGGCCAAAGTGAACCAAAACATGCTGGCGTATATAGAAAATGGAACCCTGCGAGATCCCTATATTGGCATTATAGGTTCAAAGACTAGTATATATAAGGAGACCCATACCCGACATGTAGGAGAGTCTCACCTCATGAGAGTTATGTGAACCTCCGCCCTTCCCGGAGGAAGGCCTCATTGCTCATAGCTAGCCTATCCGTGCTCAGTATAAAATTTCACTACATTCAACTCATAAATCATGGAAATTGGCTTCTAGCATAAGGACATCATATCTCATTAGATGATTTCTCATCTCATCATTAGTATTAAGTATTCCTTAAATTCACTTTCATTATAGTATTCATAGAGACTGGTCTCCGCATTAACTTTACAGTCTCATAGGTGAGTACGTTTTGGCAACATTTACTTAGGCTCATTTGACATTTCTCTCTTCTTTCACATTCGCCTCTTTTCATTTTGTCACCTCATTCATTAACTTTAGCACATTTTCTTTTCATAATTACTCACCCCTTTACTTGAATGTTCATTTCTTCATATGACAATGCACTTGTCTATTTAGTGTGTTTCACACTCTTACTTAACCCTTCTAGGGTTAGATCATATCATCACATACATCTTAGGTTCACTTACATTTAAAACGTATGCTAGACATATGATTCCACACATATAAGCCATGAGGCTTCATTCATAGTTTGTCTAAGTGATTCATGTTTACCCATTATTATGTGGTAAAAGACTTAAGCATCTTGTAGATATGCCAAGATATTGATTTTGATATTTAGAGGCAGCATTCATTAAATATTTACTAACGTATGACTTATGAGTCAATATGGTATCGGGAAAGGGAACCCGATTTTGATTCCATAGGAAAACAATTAATCTTATTTAAACTTGATAATTTCATTTTTCAGATTTGGGGGACCCTAATTGATCCCCATCAACCCCATAATATTTCCTTTCTTTTTATCCTCTCCTTTTTCATTAAAGTCAAGGAGATTTTGAGTTCAATCCCCCTCAAGCTCATTTTTTTTGTTTTAATTCATCTCTTAGATTTCTCACCTATCCAAGAGGTTATGGGTTCAATCTCCACTCTCCACATTTACTTTCTCCTTTATTTTTGTCCTAACTTTCTCATCCATTCAAGAGGTTGTGGGTTAAATCCCCACTCACCACATCTATTTTTCCTTACATTTTTTTCAAGAATTTTTTAAAATTTTCATTTAGTGAAGTCATGGGTACAATTTCTAATGACCTCAAATTTTAAAAAATTTCTAAACGAAGCTCATTTTTTAAAAAGTTGGCCGAGACTACAATTTCCAGCAGGCTGGAAATTTAGTGTCTTCCAATCCATTTTTGTCTTAATCTTTTGTGTGTGCTTTTGTAGCTTTCATGTAATGATGTCTTGGGTTCAATCCTTAGTGATATCACTTATTTTAAATTCATTTTTCATTGCATTTTGTACGAATTTGTTTGGTCGAACCCAACATACCAAATGCTGGAAATTTGTTCACTATTTTCAGCTACTTTTTATCATCATTCATACATTAACTCTTAAGGCATTTCATGGATCATTCGGTGCATCTTTAAGTGTAATCCTTTTATGATTATATTCATCCAAGAATTACAATTACATCCAACAACATTACACCACTTTTACACCTCATGATTTGCACAAACATTCGCACATAAAATTCAACCAAAAAAACATATCATTTTTCACATACTTTCGGTTGACATAACTTAAGATGCTTACAATTCCAAACACATTATCATAAAAATCACACTTCATACTTAAAATACCATAAAACATACCAATTACATGATCTCTAACCTATTTCACATTGTGATCAAAGGGATACTAGGGACAAGGAGTTTGACAAGAACGGGAACAACCCTAGTTGCAAGATTCGTTGAATTTATGGGAAAGAAAATTATCTTGGAGAAGGAGTCCAGGAGAGAAACTCATACATGATTCAATATTGTTCAACATTTGAACTTTCTTCCCAAAACCCACCACCAATTCACGTCCACCAACAAATCCACAACTTACCCGACTAGAAATTTCGTTAAATTTTTGTTTCTTAGATTAGCTTGTTCGTTTGTATTTTTGGAAGTTCTTCAATTGTGAAGAACTTTTGTTTTGTTTTGTGTTTTGTAAAGTAGAGAAAAAACGTGAATTGAGAGAGAGGCAGAGATGAGAGATAGATAGATACGCCTGAAAGATAGAAGTCTGAGGTAGTGTCCCCTTAGAACTAAGACTTGTTGGCAAGACTTAGTCAAATTAGTTAATAATTAATACTTAATAAATGAAATATGATTTTACATTATTTAAAATCAGACATCAATTATTAATTTATTAAATTTACTTACCAATTTAAATAAAACAAATTAAATCATTGCTCTCACCGTGGAGTAAGATTTTGCTAAAAGGGCAATTTCGGCCCTCTCTACCCAAAATGACCCTCCACCTTATTAATTAAATAATTATTTACAAAGGTAATTACGATACTACCCTTATCCTGGAAAAAGACCATTTTACCCCTAGATCCTCCAAACTTAAGATTTGCCCTTTTTAAGTCCGTTAAAGACTCATCCGAGTAAATCTGCATATTTGAGAGGCCTATATGGATTGACCCAACCGTTACTATCTCAACTAACTCCCCAAGTTAGTTTGCTGTCTGTCGCAGGGTTTCAGAGGTCTGGTTCTACGCGCATAAATTCGTGTGAACTCGGTCTAATCATAGGGATTCTAGACACATTAAGCATTACTTAGCATATTCATTTTTAGGGTTGTTATTGGTGGACTAATTGCCAAAGTAGTACCAAAATATAAAACATAGCAACTACGTGGATCCACTAGCTAATATTCTTATGGGGGCAACATAGTTCAAGAATTACGAGATATAGTTGGAACCCTCTTTATTGTACATGAATGATAGTCTCCAATCTCAAGGGTAATTTAGTGCTCCTAACTTTTATGTGGGAAGGGACACTCCTCAATCTTGTTCACTCGATGCTAAGCTAGAAATACTTTTTGAAATGTCTTTAAGCCTTTAATTATTCATCACAGCTTTGTTTAGGTCATAGAGTATATCCCTTGTATAATCATCATCATCAATAGCTTAATAAGAATGGTATAAGTATAAATCCTTTCATCACTTTTCATATAGTGGAGGCTAACACATTACTTATCACTCCATAATAAGGCACATTGGTATACATCGCCATCCTTATAGCATTTTCATCTTAATCAACCTCACAACCATAACCAATACATTTCAATTCAACATCATACAACCATATATATCCTAAATAAGGCATACTCCAACACATTTATCATGAATTAATCACAATCAACCACAAGTTTAATTAAGGAATAAATATTACAAGACTTACAAAGTCTCTTGCATAGTTCATCATAAGGGTCTTACCATCAACCCATGAATCAACCCCACTAGGTTATCACATCAACATAATTCTATATCCAATATGATAACAAGGTTATAATAATCACTACACCATAATTCAATACTAACTCAATGCTTAAGACAAGATACTTAGGTCAATTCTCATAACCTAGATCACTTCTCGAGAACTAGTATGAAAGACTACAATTTACCCTAATTTTCTCATGATTAATGTAACAACATAATCTAATAGGTATTTAACCAATAATCAAGTCAATTAAATCAATCTCAATCTAATTCACATCAAGATCAAATCTAGGATTAAGGGTTGAGGATCATATTCTTCAATTTGAACCAAACCATCACAATTGATCATAATCAAGTTAAAATACAAGTTAATCTATCCATTATATCCTAAAGAAACTATAAACAACTTAGTTCATAAGATCAAATTCGTAATTGACTGAAACCATACTTTGAAGGAGCCTTTTGAGGAAAGAAGTCTCAAAGGTGAACTAGATCCCATACGTTAACGTTTGATAAAGATTTGATGGTGAAATTGTCTGTTTCCAGCCCACAAAACGCCCCCTAGCTTTTCTTCAATGGTGTCTTCCAATAGAGAGAAAGAAGAGAGAGAATGAAGAGAGTTTATCTTGTGAGTTGTTTTTATATTGATGAGGGTTGGGGTCTTTATATAGTGGGTTAAATTAGTTGATTAATCTTATTTTAATTACTAAATAACCCCTAAACTAATTAATTATTTTAATTGAAACTTAACTTAAATTTGCAAAAAAATGGACCCTCACTGATGGAACCTCATCGATGGGCCGTCTGTGAGTCGACGGTTGGTCCCCCCCTCTGTCTTGCACAACCGTTGTCTTGGTCATAGACTTGTGCAGGCGAGGGATTTCCCATTTTTTCTAAGTGTGGAATGATGGATGGCATTGACTCCCCATCATTCCACACACGATACGGTTATGGATTCTCGTGGTTGCACACTTCTTAGGCGGTGTTGCCTACTACATGTTAGGGTCCTCCTCAAGGGCACTTAGTTTGTCCTTGGGGATTCGTACCCAAACGTTTCAAACACGAATATTCTTTTACACTTTTTATGCACCCATACAAATAATTTCATGGATTTCTGACTCTTAAAAGCTAGTCAAATAGGCTAACACACGCTAGTACGCCTTAGAACTAGTTTTCAAATGTCATGGACGTTGTTGGACGTTTTGGTTTCTAAACTTCCTAAATGACCTATATTAATTATATTAGGTCTTAAAAAAGTTTTTACAACCCATGGAACCTATGTTAGGCTTTAAGACTTCTCTTGGATTTTTGAATTGTTACATTGTCTATTTACAAGAAGTTGATCTTAGGATCTATGAACTATTCTACAATTACGTGGTTCACATCACAAACCCCTCTTTTGAGTAAAATACTCTTTCAAAAGGACCTACGTACTTGCATTTATCCATGAACTATAAGAATCCACCATGGGTCATAAGTTCAGTGATTGTCTAAATATGTTATTTTTATTTTATTTTTGTTTATTCTTTGCTATAATTGTTTTTCAAGGTTCTTTTAGTTTATATGGGTTCTAACTCTTCCTCCGTAAGTAACATGGCCCCTAATAAAGCTATAGCCATTAAGATAGGTACAAATAAATGGCACCAACCCGCAGTCGGATTAACGAAGATATAAATGCAAAAAAAGATCCTAAATATGTCGCTTCATTGGGAGAACATCACCCACATAGTAGTAATCAACCCAAGACGGTGTTCCCCAGCGTACTCACTACCTTCTAGTTTGATGAGGAGTAAACAGTGATCAGCTTACCAGCTGGGTCTATTAATGGTTCATATTTTGCCGCATTTGTGAGTTTCGCTTCTTTATCCACCATAGTCTCAAGTTCATATGGTCAAAATACCTCGTCTGATGAGAAATACTAGTTTGCGGAAGGTGCTAGTTCCACTAAACACCGACCTTGCTTCGATTACTAAGGAGACAAACCAGTGGTGTGTTGTGTGCCAATGGAAAATTTATACATATATCAACGGGTTGAACGACCAAAAAAAATTGCTTCGCTTATCATAGAGGTGCGTAGAGTTCTCACAAGGAGCCTACATACTTTGTTTGACATCCACTATCTCTTTCAACATCAGAAATTTGAGCGAATGTCTTGAGAACCTGGATGAGGGATTTATATGCTTCCTAGGCAGCCACACTTTGAGACCTTATTCACAAGAATGCCAATTCAAGAGACCAGGCACCACTCATTGTTATACTAGTGCACGGGTTTTTTGTGAATATATCTGTGAACACCATCTATAGGTTCCTCTATGGCCTAGTACTCACTTGGGCACTCAACACGATTGAGTTTGACTATAGATGAGACATTGCGTGAGGTGAGGATTTCTAGAAAATATTAAGAAAAGGGAGACCATATAACACTAGCAAGCACATTATATTGCTACTGACGGAGAGTGAGTCTAGTGGGTCACCTCTCAAGGATTAAGAGTTAAAAAGGTCTTGTGGATATGTTTTTCTTGTTGTTGGTACTAATTTAGATTTCCCCCACGAAGGGTGATAATGCACTCACTTGGGTCCGCACGGTCATAGCGGCAGCATTGGTTGGGAGGTTCGAGATTGAGTGTGACCGCATGATCATTGTAGAGATTCATGAGAGGGATTTCAAGACCTATACTACTTACCCTTTTTCTTGCCTCATCTTTCAGTTATGAAGGGACTCTAGAGTGCCTATGTGGCATTTTAGAAAGTTGATCAAGGCAAAAGGGACCCTTGATATAGGCATGATTCCGGATAATGCGAATATGAAGGCAGTATGTAGAGATTCGCAAGTCAATATACATCCAATGGGCGTGGATTTAGTAAATGATGTGGAACTGATGCAGGTTGAGGACCCTACCGATCAACTCATCACTAATGATTCCCCTTCCTCCCCATCTCAGGCTGCGAGTTGGGCCCGTAGCTCTTTTAGAGCTACACTACCTTACAGAACTAGTGTGATTCCCTTGGCCTGAGTACGGAAAATAGAGCCTCAACTGGCCAAATTTATCCATCATATGAAGCAATGGATGGAAAAGTCAATTGCATATTCTGAGATTATGATGGAGCGGATGATGGGTACCATATGGACCAATAGGTACAGGCCATTCATAAGAGCCTGGATGCCTTTGAGTTAACATTCCTCGCACGCACATCTCTCACCACAGTCTCTTCTCTAACAAAACTGAGTTGGAATTCTACGGGCTGACCTTGATACAATACTTTCCCAACCCACATATAATTCAGAACTACACCTACTGCAGTGGTTGATGATATAGTAAGTGATGCATTATTCAACGAGGATATAGCATATCCTAAACCCACCAATACCCGAGACATGAGACACCCATCTAGCAAAACCTCTGAGGCCACTGAAGATTCTAGGTAAAAGAGGAGGGAGTGTAATAAGCATTAGCAATATCATAGGTCCTCCATAGTAGACGACGAGCTTTTCCGATAGAGGATACGTGAGAGTGTTGTTGGTGCATCGAGTTTTGTGCCCACTTTAGAGGGGGTTGTTGTTTATGTGAGAGTTTATCTAGACACTACTGATGGTGCTTATTTGATATATAGGAGTTCTACTGATGGTGTTCCCCATGTTTATCCCGCGGGCTTCGAGAAACTTGACCCACCCGCTTGTAGATAGTTCTTCGGTGCTATGTGCCACAGGTTTGCTTCACCCGATCCATTACTCTTTATTTTTTGTGCATTGGGGAAAATTTAAATATATTTTTTTAGTGTGGGGTAAATGGATTATGAGTGATAGGGTGAAGTCTAACTAACCCAACTCATAGTCCTCTTTTGGGGTTTTCTTTCCTGTTTTCTTTTGCCCCAAGAGATTTTTTAATTTCTGCTAAACTAGTATGTGTTACGATTTTATGTGTAGAACCATGAGAAACAATGACACATGATGGCTTAGTCTAAATCAAAAATTATAGCCGTCAAAAATTTGAGATTTGTGCTAAAAAAATTGTAGGCTAGAATGAGCTAATTGTGTTATCTCTTACTATGACATGATAATGAACCAACTTGACCACATCACTTAAGCAAAACCTGAAGTTAGTAATTGATAATTTTATAATGTGACGACGTGCCAAATGGGATTGAGAAAATATGAATCGTTCAGACAACTTTGTGCCAATCTAGAACTTGTCCGGTTTGTCATGCTAAGATAATATGTATGAGAGACTAGGAAGTGAGCATAGCCCCTTGTTCTAATTAGTCCACTAATTGCCTATAAGAATCCTACCAAATGGAATAAATGTTTCCATTGATCCAAATGCTTTGAGACTAAAATAGACCATTTTTTCTAAACCCTTAACTCACCATCATGAAATCTAGTATTTTGATCCTGGTCCTTCCTTGGACATGTGCACCTGGACATAGGCCAAAATCCTAAGTTGAGGGTGGCTAATGCAAATAAAAGTGACCTCAATCTTAGCATTGATCCAACATTGGATATCGTGCAACAAAACTAATGGAAAATCTATAGGTTGAGGGTGTTGAAAGAGGAAACCAAAAGTGAAATGGGTATGAAACGATTTGTGTGTTGAAAAGATAAAAAAAGCGAGAGGAGAATGTGATTTTGTGCCAAAGAAGAAATAAATGAAAATAAATAAGAGAATAAAATGCAAGAAAAAGAAGAAAGTGAAAAATAAAAGGCTACAAAGTTGAAAGTCACATCCATGGTCGAAAAGAGTCAAGATAAACAGGGTAAAATGGTAAGATGTCAAAAATAGGGCAAAAAAAATAAGAAGACTAATGTAATGTCAAGGAGGGCATAAAGTCACTTAAAAGTATCCAAATGTACCAAACTTTACCCTGAGTCTACTTTACAATATAAGAAAGTCCTACACTGATCCTAGGAGCTAGATTGAAGAGTCTAAGCAGTGAAAAAAAGGGCAATTGTCACATCCAGAAACCACACCCTAGGAGATATGGCATTCTCGGAATTCGTCCATCATACTTGACTTCTCAGAGGTCTTGTACAAGCCCTTTCCTTATCGTTCATCGCATATACAAGTATGAAAAATAGTGCGGAATTAAAACTTATCACACGAATATCTTAAAACCTCTTTTCATATAAAATCATAGAAATGCTAAGTCTCAATATATATCATCCTTAGAATCAAGAATACTTGGGACACGACCCATACAATACAAATAAATACAAATATAAGAAATACGTAGTCTATCAGAATACTTTGAAATAAAAGACATATATGTATGCTCTCGAGTCAATTGACGAAACACTTCACTTGGCTTGAACGAATCTAGAATACAAGCTTTCCTTCACGATCCTTCTCACCTTTCACCTACACCTTTAGAGATAAAACAAATCTATGGAGTTAGTACAAACACTTGTACTAAGTATGGCTTTATGCATAAAATCATGTAAACTGACATTTTATTAAAAACATGCTATTGTTGATTTAATCATCATATCATAATCATAAGAATAACATTTAACACCCTATAACTCCATAAGAAATCACTTAGACCATTTATGATATTTTTAGGACAACTAACAGTCACCTTAATTCACTGTACAATGAATTTCTTCACTGTTACATTGAAGTTGCTTAATTCTACCTTAAGCACTTTATAGCATATAATTCCTTATCTTAAAGCTATCCAAAGACTCACTTAAGTAAGACAAACAGAGACCGCCCATACAACCTCTCTAGCTACCCCTAAATGATCCTCAAGACCACCCATAATGAGATCAATACACACTTACAATACACCAAGCACATGAACATGACATTCTCGTCCCAAAGGATATCAAAAGACTTACTTAAGTAAATAAGAAGATACGTCCATGACTGACCTCTTCAACATTACATAAATAATAATTAAGACTACCTAAGGCTTAGATCATGTCTACATAATCCACCATCTTTCTTAAATAGAGTCATTCTTAAGATTTATCCAGGTAAGATATGAAGTGATCATTCCTATGCCCCCTTCACACCTTAACTAGACAACTCTTAAATACTCAAGATAAGTACTTATTCATTTAACATACTTTCTTAACTTATATCATTACATTCATTAGTTCAATTAAGACTCATTCAACACATACAGGACATTCAAGTAATGGTCTTGGACAAGACCTAGGGACTTTAATTAACACCTTCAAAGCCTATTATGCAATGTCTAGATAATGTACCATACCACAACCTAAACTTCATAGAACCTCTCTAATGCTAGTAGGTATCCCACATGATGAGAATAGACAAAAAACGACATAGACCATGATATCTAGACATGGAATCTGGAGTTCTAACCTACTCCGATGAGGGTGTTCAACTTGCCAAGGGTAAAATTAAGATACATTCCATGTAGGCACGTGGATAAGGAATATGAAGGGCTTTTATGCACTCTAGTCTCAATCTCAATTAGAGATACATTGTACTCTAGACTCCGTCTCAAGTAGAGCTACTTCCCATGAAATAATCACTCGGTGCTAGCCTTGGTTCTCATAGATTAATTCACATTAAAGGATTACATGGAGAGATCCTTATCTAGTTCATAACCCAATCACGTTCACCCAACCAAAGAGGTCAACTAGGGGTACCTTTCAATAGAGACTAGGAAAGCTCATTATGACTTTCCTGAGGATGATATGATGTCGTTCAATCTGATGAATCCTAATTCCATCATCCTATACATGAAGGATACCATTATGGTTCATCAACTTCAACATTCATAACATAACCTATTCCACGTACATGACCTTCTTAACATCATCTAAGGTCTCACACATCATTCATTCATACATGCCAAAGGTGCACTACACCTACTTAGTCAAGACATCTCATATTCACATATCATTCATATACGTATCAAGTAAAGGACACAAATCTACCAAAACAAGACACCATATTTTTTACTTTATCACATGTAGCATATCTTTCTTAGAACCACTTAGGAATGACCCTTATCATCTTTATGTCATCCTATACGTTACTATAACATCATCAATATAACCATCATAGAATCGTATTGTCAAGTAGGAATAATCATGCATCGACTCTAAGACTACACATATAAGCATATAGTCATAGTCTACATGATCTCCTACCATACGTAGAAAGAACACATAGTTTCACATTACTTCACATATAGATACATATGCTCATACTTCACATAAATCAACTACAAAAATCATCATAATACTTTAAGCAGTGCCGACAAGGCCATGATCATCATAATAGATAAAGTAACGCCGACAAGGCCACATCAATTGCAAGTAAAGCACATAACACCGTCACCATACGTAGACCATACCAATCATAACATAATTAAAGTCTAAATAACATTAAATAAATAGAATTAGGGCAGGCTACCACCAATACATTCTCTCCACTTCAATCCATGTCTAAATAATCCAATTCAATACCATTTGACCCTTACCTATGGCCATAACCAATAATTCAATGCAATTATAACAATACTCAATGAAACTAGGTTAATTCACTATATATTCATCAATATAATACAACCTAGAAATCAATTCAATATAATTATCACATCATTCAATAGCCCATAAAAAACTAAAATAGAATTCATAAGTATTAAATCCAAATCACTTAACCAATAAAGTAGTAAAAAGCTAGGGTTCATCAATTACATGGGTTCATAGGTTAATTTATTTAAAATCATATAATTAACAACAATTCAATCAATATTCCACGCTTTAAAACCTTTAATGCAAGAACCCATGGATGGATAATGAAATTGGACAAATCATCTTTGAAAACTTTGGAAAACTTCTATGAAAGTTGGTCTCCTTAACGAATAGAGTTTCAAGGATAAAAAAAATACCTTAATGAATCTTATTAGTCAATTTGATGAAGAATCTCCACTTAATTCTCCAATCCAAGCCCTTCCTTGAGTTTTGGCTCCAATGGAAAACTAGAGGGTTTCTAACGAATTTTAGGTTTTGATTTTGAAGAATGAAATCTTCTAAGTGTTAAAGACTTATATACATGTTTAAAATACCCTAAATACCCCTAATTATCCGCCCTTTCTATTATTTGGATGTGGGGTGAATTTATCAATTCACCCCTTGAACCTAACAGTGATTGCGTAGGAATGCAGACCCAACCGACGAAAGACCATCGATGGCATGTCCCTTGACCAACTGACACTCTTGTTGAATTGTAGATTGGGACTGATTCTGGTTTTTCACTTCTCCTTCCTCACGCCTAGGTTTCCATCAACGTCCCCTCACCTACGGGGCATCGACTAACCCACAAGTATTGATTACCTACATAGGTTGGGCTGTCTTGGCTCAATGAAAAGGGTCCCGGACGTTTCCAACCAAAACATGCTCGATCTTATATGAGTTCAGTATATATCACATAAATTTCATCAAAAATGAACATGTAAAACACGACGAAACACGCATAAACACACAAAGTCATTTCAAGGCAAACCTTTCGAATGTCATGGACGTTCGTACGCGTTTGACCTCCAAACTTCACGAAAATTGACACACTTCCTATAAACAATATAATAACTCATATTAAGACCTCATTAACTCATAAAATAAATATATATGCATATAACCACATCTGAGGCACATAGGTGACTTAGTCGTCGAACATCTAGTCGTCCCTTGACGTTTCACTTCCAAATCGCATAAAACTCTAGAGACTACCTCAATACATCATTATAAAAAATTTTAGGAATTTTTACACTCATAAAACCCATGTTAGGTTGTAGATTCATGATACGCTCAAACTTACTTCTCAAATAAGAAGTAAAACGGTCGTGTCAAGTAAATAACCCAACTAGTGAGGTCGGGATCGTTCCCCCGAGGAAAATAGTTTAGACTTAACTTCAATCTATTAATAATATTGTTCAATAAATTACTTCCTTGGAAAGAATAAAATGATAAAAAGGGGGGTTTCTATTCCTAAATAAATGAAAATAACTACCGAAATAAAATGTGACAACTAACAGCTTCGAATGTTGGAGTTTAATCAATTAATCAAAGAAACTAGGGTTTATGTGTTCCCCACAAGTTCATAACTTGATAAGTCTAAATATAACAATTCTTTCCTAATATCTTGCATGCGAAGTGATAAGTTATGTATTTCTAAATCCTTGGTCCGGCATCTAGTAAATTTCACTCCGCACCTTGGTCCGGCTACGTGTGTTGCTATTCTAACCCTTATCTTTACCTCATATTAAGTATTGTATTCGATATTTAACTAAGTTATTACCTCGTACTAATCAATAGTAGCCTATTAGATAGTATACACTAAATCTATGTTGATAATTCTTTTCCTATTATCTATCTCCTTGGTCCGGAAAGTAGCGTTAAAACGAGTTCTAACGTTGTCCATCCGTTAAAAAGACTTCTATGCGAAAGAATTATCAATACATGCAAGACACTATTCTAGAGTTGTTATTTTAGTTAGGTTTTACCTCATTATTTGACTATGGTTCCCACAACCCTAGTGATGGAGTTTAGTTACCCATAGTCATAATCACAATATTCAAATATATGGTATAAGAATTCATGTACTTACTTTAATGAGAAAGAGTAAAATCCGAAAGTTCGCTTGATTAATCAACAATAATCACCAACAATCAATTCAAAGAATCTCAAAATAATCAAAAATCTAACAATAATCAAGGGCCTCACAAAATAATCCAGAGTCTAACCTAATATTCCAGAGTCTAACCTCAAAAACAGATTTTTCGAACTATTTATAGAAAATAAAAACCTAATTAAACAAGGATTCTATTTGCTGGAAATCTGTAATCAACCTACATTTGTCTTACCCAAATATCTAGTAAACTAGCAATGTTAAGGCACTTATTTCTAGGGTTTTGACACGGCAATTTCGGGAATTTTTTAATCTAGGTTAGATAAAATTTGATAAAGAATGAATGTATCAAGAAGACCTAGACTACTACCAATTGATAAACAAAAATGCAATATAAATGAGTTGAAATTAGAGACACATACCGGAGAATTTTAGAAAACAAGAGGGAAAGGTACTTGGTGATCAAGTACACACCCACAGCAGCAGCTCTTCGACTAGTAGATGATGACTTTTAGGATTTTTGAAAATTTGGGGAAAATGATCGGTTGAAGAGAGATATGATTTTTGAAGTTGAAAAGGGAGGGAAATAGGAGGAAGAGTGAAGGAATGGGGTGAAATGAAGGGTTGGTGGTTTTAAATGTTGAATTTTTTTAAAAACCCTAGTCGGGTCCGGTCGGGTATGCCTTATTAATGACGCGATGATTCCACAACGACGGTCCGTCTCATTTGTGAAGGTCCATCGTTAGTTCCGTCGCGTGTGCCCTAGTTTGAAAATAATAGAAAGACACACCTGGCACGATGGATTCATGCGATGGTCCATCACACTTGACACGGTCCATTGTTGTATCTGTCAGTGACTGCTGCAGACTAATTTTCTGCAGAATTTCCTGGTCATGTGCCTTCATATTTAAAATCCATTGGTAGAAAATGTTTCCATTACTAGAAAGAAAAACTAGTAAGTATTGGGTTGCCTCCCAACAAGTGCCTGATTTAAACCTCACTCCCTCCTTGGTTTTTAACTCAACTGCTCCATGAGGGAATACTTGGGTGATCAAGTAAGCGCCAGTCCGTTTGGACTTGAGCTCGCCCGGAAGACAAGGCAACCCAGATCTGTCTAAAAGCACAAAATCCCCCAACCATAAACTCTTGTTTTGCACTTTTTTGTTCATTCTCCTTCTTCATCTTTTCTTTGTGGGATATGGCGGATACCGATTTGAGCTCACCACTCTGCCTTATGGTCCTACAAACTTTGAAGGTCGCTTCTTCATTGTTCAATCGAAATTTCATCTGCCCTTTTTCCATATCAACTAAGGCTCTACTCTGTAGCAAGGAATGGCCTCCCAAGAATAATAGGCACTTCAAAATCGACTTCACAATCAAGAATAACAAAATCTGCCAGAAATATGAATGACTCCACTTTTATTAGCAAATCATGGAGTAACCCTATACGCCTTTTAACTGTTAGATCAGCCATCAGTAGCCGCATCGCAGTGGGTTTTTGGTCACCCAAACTCAACTTCTTGTAAATCGAGAGAGGCATGAGATTTATGCTTGCCCCCAGATCACATAATGCTTTCGCAAAATGTAATGACCCGAGTGTACAAGGAATAGTGAACGCACCCGGATCTTCTTTATTTTGTACGAGAAATCTTGTAGAAATAGCACTACTATGTTGCAGTCTATCATCATCTTCGAAAGTGACCGATCTTTTCTTTGTAACAAGATCTTTCATAAACTTGGCATAACCGGGCATTTCTTCTAGAGCTTCTACCAAAGGCACATTGATAGAAAGCTGCTGCAGCATGTTATAAAATGCCGATATTTACCATCCTCGGTCTTTTTCACTAATCTCTGAGGGAAGGGTGGTGGTTGTCTAGGCATGGGAATTACCTTCATAGGGACTTCTGCATTTTTTCAGTGCTC
The DNA here is from genome assembly GCF_036512215.1 of Solanum lycopersicum. Classification (NCBI taxonomy): domain Eukaryota; kingdom Viridiplantae; phylum Streptophyta; class Magnoliopsida; order Solanales; family Solanaceae; genus Solanum; species Solanum lycopersicum. The sequence continues at coordinate 26,473,031 of NC_090806.1, forward strand.
TCTTATGCTTCACCGCTACCCTTTACCACCTTATCATCATCCTTTCTCACCTTTTCCTCATTAGACGGCATAGGTGGGTCAATTGTTTGCTTACCACCACGAGAAGTGATTGTCATATAGTGTGCAACATTTTTCGGATTTTGGACAGTGTTGCTAGGAAGAGTGCCCGGTTGTCATGTGTTCACAGTCGCAGATAATTGGGCCATTTGAAACTTTATTTGCTTAATTGATATTGCATGTGTATCGACGTTTTGCCCAACACCTGCTAAATCACACCTTAATTCTTTAATGTGCTCATAACTAGCATCGAACCTCCTCATCATTTTGTGCAACATATCCTCAACTCACGCCATACTATCTCCGCCATCCCTAGGAGTAACTTCACGATTTTGAGGAGGGCATAGGGACCATTCCTATCATTTCTATTACCATAGTTAGCCCTGTTGAAGTTGTTGTCGCGGTTGTAGTTTCCATCTCGGACATAATGACCCACACGGTATTAGTTACTATAGATCCGACCTTGGTTCCCTTGACCTTGGCGCCAATTATCCTGATTTGAGCTTGGGCTCTCAGTCGAAAACTCCCCACCTTCTCATTTACTGTATAGGAGTCCTCCGCATAATAGCATTCATCATTACGAGGTGGTGGTTTAGGCAAGTAGTTAACTGCATTTATCTTTTCTACACCCCCAGTGATATGTTTTAGTACCAACCCAAGCTCAGATCTCATCTGAGCCATTTCTTCATGAATCTCATCAGTGGCTGGGTTGTGAGTGGACTGTAGTGCAAAGGTATTTCTCCTGATATCTTACTTCCTAGTACTCCAAGATTTATTATTCCAGGAGATTTTCTCTAATTTTTCAGCAATCTCAGCATAAGGACACTCCCCATAAGATGCACCTGCTATAGTGTCCAACACCATTTTATTATTATCATCATGTCCCCAATAGAAGTATTCCTTCAGTGACTCATCATCTATACGGTGATTTGGGACGCTTCTTAAGAACGAGGTGAATCAATCCCAAGAACTATTAACTGACTCTCCTGGTAGTGCCACAAAGTTGTTCACTATGTCTTTATGGTTTAGTTTCTTGGAGACCAGAGATTAGCGTGCTAAGAAAACATCCCTTAGTTGGTTCAAAGTGAAAATTTAGTTGTAATAAAACTCAGTGAACCATATAGCAGCCTCTCCCTTCAGTGAGAGAGGAAACACTCTAAGCCCTATTACATCCAAGTCCAAGTCAGGCCTCCCTACACAGCTTTTACACACTGCCCTTACCTTAGCTATATGGGCATGTGGATCCTCATAAGGTAGCCTGAAAACAAACCTCCGGCAGTGAGCATTTGCATCAGGCTACTAGTTACCACGAAGGTGTGGCCTGGTGGTAGAGGTGGCAAGACAAGTGGCCCACCGGAGTCTGCTATGTTGTCATAGCCTCTTTAGTATACTTGGGGCTGTGTAGCGGAATTTTGTCCCCTCTGTTGGTGTTCACCCGGAGCATCGGGTAACAACTGACCATGAACATCAACCGGAGCTGGGATGTTCTGGTTTGGATCATCATCATTGATTCCCAAGTTTCAATTCATATTGCGTAGTGTACGCTCTAATTCGTGATCGTAGGGAAACAAGGGTTCTCTTCCTCTCCGTGTATTTGTCATACAAGGAAGATGGTTCTGCAAGAATCAAAAACAATAAAACAAAGTAAAATCAAGAAAATATCAACTAAACTATAGTAATAAGATTAAGTTAATCTAAAAGCTACTTTCCCCGGTAACGGCACCAAAATTTGATACGGTCTAACTTACTTCTCAAATAAGAAGTGAAGCGGTCGTGTCAAGTAAATAACCCAACTAGTGAGGTCGGGATCGTTCCCATGAGGAAAATAGTTTAGATTAATTTCAATCTATTATTACTATTGTTCATTCAAGTACTTCCTTGGAAAGCATAAAATGATAAAAAGGGGGTTTCTATTCCTTAATAAATGAAAATAACTAGCAAAATAAAAGAAGAAAACTAACAACTTCGAATGTTGGAGTTTAATCAATTAATCAAAGTAACTAGGGTTTACGTGTTCCCCATAGGTTCATAACTTGATAAGTCTAACTGTAACAATTCTTTCCTAGTATCTTGCATGCAAAGTGATAAGTTATGTATTTCTAAATCCTTGGTCCAGCATCTAGAAAATTTCACTCCGCACCTTGGTCCGGCAACGTGTGTTGCTATCCTAACCCTTATCTTTACCTCATATTAAGCATCGTATTCGATATTTGACTAAGTTATTACCTCGTACCAATCAATACTAGCCCATTAGATAGTATACACTAAATCTATGGTTATAATTCTTTTTCTATTATCTACCTCCTTGGTCCGGCAACTAGCATTAAGGCGAGTTATAACGTTGCCCATCTGTTAAAAAGATTTCTATTGGAAAGAATTATCAATACATGCAAGAAACTATTCTAGAATTGTTATTTTAGTTAGGTTTTACCTCATTATTTGCCTATGGTTCCCACAACCCTAGTTATGGAGTTTAGTTACCCATAATCATAATCACAATATTAAAATATATGGTATAAGAATTCATATACTTACTTCAATGAGAAAGAGTAAAATCCGAAAGTTTGCTTGATTAATCAACAAAAATCACCAACAATCAATTCAAAGAATCTCAAAATAATCAAGATTCTAACAATAATCAAGGGCCTAACCAAATAATCATGAGACTAACCTAATATTCTAGAGTCTAACCTCAAAACGAGGTTGTTCAAACTATTTATCGAAAATAAGAACCTAATTAAACAAGGACTCTATTAGCTGGAAATCTGTCAAAATGCGGCTGGGCCGACGGACCTCGCGACGGATCGTCGTGGTCATGACGGGCCGTCATGGATTCTGTCGTCCCATGCTTGTGCAATTTATTCTACTGATCTCTTTATTACCCTCAACGGTAGGTATGGTGGATCGTTACGAGAACAACGGTCTATCGAGGGTCTCTGTTCCAAAACACTTGAACTCTTGGAATATTGGTACTGGGGCTACTTCTCTTATCTTCATGACGAACCTACAGGACGGACCGTCATAGCTATGACGGTCCATCACGTTTTCCATAACCCCACACTTGGTCAGACTTCCCAACTTCCTTCAGCAGTTGCACTACGCTGCCACATACGGACCGTCACAAGCATTACGGACCGTCACAAGCTCCGTAGGTGGTCTCTTCTGCATTTCTTCGCTCAAAAACCTCTGCATTCATCTTTGGACAAATTTCCTGCAAATAAGGAGAAACTTATATAAAAATTATCACAAAAAGGCTTTTGGACACACTAAACTTACGGAAAAAGTATTAATAATACCGTGAAACCACGGTATATCACTTCACCAAAGTCATTTGAGGGGTGGTATAGCAATCCTATGGTATTGAGCACAATTGTACTTGAAATTACTTTTGAGCATTAGTGTTGATTATATACCTATAATTAAAGTCATATTCATTGTGTGAAAAAGGTATTTTGTTTGAAGTAATGGCACTAGTTACATTGTCGAAGAGTTCATCCTTGGTGATGGTGAAACAATGTGTGTTGCGGAACTATTGGTCGATCTTTGTCATATTTTTATCCGCATGAGTTAGATTTTTGAGTCTGAGAGAAAAGATTTGCACTTGAAAAAGGATTCAGGATAGAAAGTCATGTTATTGCTTAAGTGTGAATTCTTGATTCAATACAAGAGTCGTTTAGAGTCTTAGTATGTCACTTGAGGATGAACAACGAAATTAAGTTGAGCATATTGATATACATGAGTTTACAGTGTTTTTAATACATTTCACTTCAGAGTTGTTAGTGTCTAGGGACATTTCGTATTTTTATTAATGTGTTTTGATCACGTTTGCATGAAATAAGTTCAAACGTGGAAGTTGAGAGACACCGTAGATGGTAGACGTAGATGGGCAGGAAAGGCTTGGATGAGACTCGGGGAATTTTTCAACTAAGTTTGGGACCACAGTTGCAAATGACGTACCATAGTTCAACCTACGGGTCATCCTCTTGGTCCTTTAATAGATTCATAGAGGGGGTTTCAGTACCTATGTTCGAAAAGTTTATGTACGGAGATACACAAGAGGATCCATGGATCGTAGATAAAACCGTAGTTTGGATTCCTAATCCATCGATCGTTATTGAGATTTAGAGATTTGTGAATCTGGATAATTGCCTAAGTCATGACCAACGGATGGGACTTACAGACCGTAGGCAAGTCAATGGTCTATAGGTCGGTATCGTAGGCTGAAGCCATGTATTGAAACATTATTTCCTTTTTTTGTTTCTTTTTTAGTTGGGACTTGTTTTTCAATAAATAGGGTATTTAAACTCATTTTTGGAGTTAGACATTATTACTTTTGTTCTAGTTTTAGCTTCGGAGATTATGTTGCAACTTTGGCAATTCTTGATTTCCGTAGCTCCTTTTCAAGATCTTTGCTTGGAAATTCAAGTTGAGATTTTGGATTTCTTATATTCGTTACTTAAGTTCATGATTTTTTTCATCTAAAAATATTAATTCTGTTCTTGCTAATATGGCAACTAAATCCACAACTAGGGTTGTGGGAACAATGAGTGATTATCAAAGTATGACTAGTATTTAAGCAATTCTTGAGTAGCATTTTTGCATGCATATGTCTTTTTAACGGTGGAAAACATTAGAACTCGCCTTGTTGCTACTTTCCTAACCAAGGAGGTACTTAATAACAAATGAATTATTAATATATAGATTTAGTGTTATATTATCTAATAGTCTAATAGCAATAGGTGCGAAGCTGAAAACTACACCTACATTGATATGATGTCTAATATGAGTTAAAGGTTCGAGTTACTAAATTATACACACACAACAGACCAAGTTGTGGAGTGAAATTCTCTAGTTGTAGGACCAAGGAATTAGAAATACATAATGTATAACTTTTCATGTAATACACGAGGGAAGTATTGTTATTACTAGGATTACCACGTTATGAGATTTGGGAACACGTGCACCCTATTTACTCAATCTTATTAATAAAAATGAATTTCAACTCCTGCTTAATTACCGTTACTAAACAACAATCAATTATTTGTTTCACAACCCCCCCCCCCCCACACTTACTTGTCTCGAAAATAACTTGTCTAAACGAATATAATAGTATGTTAAGTTTAAGTATAAATCATCCTCTTTGTAGGATCGATCTCAACCTACAAGTTGGGTCTTTACTTGATAACGATCGCTTATACTTCTTTAGGAGGTCTAACTTGAGTGTATCACTTACTACATAATGTATTGAAAATTTCTATTAGATTAGATCAATTTGTACTAACAAATTATACTATCTATGGGGTCTATGATTCACCAATACAATTATTGTAATAAAAAATAATTAATTAAATTGTTGAAATGTACATGATTAAATAAGTTTAAACAAGTCATAAGATCATATAAGAGTTCAATGTCATGACACAGGTCGTCAAGATTGGCACCCACATTAACCCTTCAATAGGAAACCATACCCAAAACCCAACTAAGCAATTTAATTAAAAAAAACTAGGCATCTAAAGATAAGAAGCAGGTTTAACTGAAAAATATAATAAATACAGAGTCCCATTAAACTCCAATCGTTTAATCAATGTGGAAATACCCCTAGAACTTTAAAGTCAATATATAAAAACCCTAATAACAATAAGTCTAATAACACAGGGTACAACCCCAAAACTAACCAACCACCTTAAGTGAATATCCTATGTCCGAAGAGAGTGGACTTAAACAAAAGAGATCCATGGAAGCTGAAAGAACTGTCTCACCCTTAAATTTAGTCAAGCTCAATAATCACATAACTGAGGTCTATGAATAACCGCCAAAAGATGCCGTCTACTAAATAAAAATAAGAGCAAGTGTAGAATCAGTACACAACCACCATGTACTGGTAAGATCACGTGGCTATCCCATTAAGTGAAACATATATAAGTCAAAAAACATTATATACATGGATACACCCAACATATAAAATATCATAAGATAACCACACCACAAACACTCTCAAATTCAACTTGTGCAATGCATGAATGAAGTCCCACACCCCAGTTAAACTAAGTAGAATTCTTTGAGAAGTCATAAGTCATAGTACATGTTCATGTTCATAACAATAAGCCAATATATAACAAGTCAATGGTCCTCTCATGGAACCCATACCCAAAATTTTAGTGCACCGCACTGTGGTACTCTATCACATGTTTATGCCAGAACGTGGCAATCGATTACATATTTATGCCAAAATGTCATAATTTGATCCCAGTTAATTATGCCCGAAGTGGCATTCTAATCCATTCAACACACCACAATCAGAATGAGTAACGACCAGCAAGTACCCCCTAGAAGAAGGGAACACCCATAGGTTAGAACAATTGCATACTTGACCTTTTGGAGGTCTTGTACAAGCCTTCGCTATCATTCATTACATAAGACATGAAAAGTAGTGCAGAAATTAAAACTTTTCATGAGTAAATTAATAAATAAAACATCTTTTACAAAAGCCAAGGATTAATATTGTCTCCACAAGCCAACTTAAAGACTCGACATAAATATCTTAGTGTCACGGCCCTTACATTAAATAAAAATACATAATAAGTCATAACAATAGAACATAACAAATAGAAGTATCTCCTTGAATGTAAGAGGTCATACTTAATCTTGAGAGGATAGATTCCCAAGCTTTGTCTTCTAGTCTTTAAGCGCCTCCAACCTATACTTATTAAGTATAAAAAAAAGTATGGAGTTAGTACAAAACAATGTACTAAGTATGGCATATACAAAAACATGCAAAAAGGGACATTTTATTAAAATAAGCTTTCATGCCAAATAAGTAAAAAATTTATGATCATAAAGTTAATAATCATCATTTATCATATAAAATAAAATTCTCATAATTTTAGAACCAAAAGGTAACTTAACGGTAACTCAAGTCTATTTACAGTTACACATAGAGGAACATTACAGTGAAAAATTCTTCCTAAGCATAGTTAACTCATTTCCCTTGAGGTTTCCCTATAAAAGTTATCTTAAGATTCCCTAAGGTAAGACAAGAAGGGAGTTTCCATACACCAACTTCAAGTCACATCAAAGCAATCCTTAAGACTACCAACCGTAGGCTTACCTCGGTCGGGGAAACAAGTCCACACATTTGGTTAGACATTGAAAGACACTCATACAAGAAGGATTTCATGTAAGCACCCTTCTCCAATAGGACCTAGAAGTTACACTAAGTGCAATGTGAGAGTAGCATCCCATACTACTACTGCCAGTAAGTTCTCCTTGAGGATTCCCCTGAATTAAGCACTCTACATTAGTGACTCCTAACTTCATCACATAAAACTTATCTTTAACATACTTCCTTAACATTAGACTTTAAGTTATCTTACTTCATTTACAACACATGATAGAACACACAAAGATTCCCCTTTCGGAAGGTCTACGTACTGCAATGGATAGATAGTGTCCCCTACCACCACCTACCCTAAGTAGTACGTCCTTTTAAGAGACTTAGTTCATACATTTCATATAAAACACACCAAGACTCCCCTTTCAGAAGGTCTACCTAGTGCAATGGATAGATAGTGTCTTATACCACCACATACTCTAAGTACTACGTTCTTTTAGGAGACTTAATTCATTCATTCTTTTCTGGGGGAATAGCTTCAACCGACATAGACCATGAAAGATAGACATGGAATCCCGATACCACTCTTATTGGATGAGGGATCCCCACTTGCCTAGGGTGGGGTCTTTCTCTTAGATTTTACATGACTTTTCCAATAGCTATACATATGCGGGCGCATAGTTAAGGGATAAGGAGATTGCTACTAAGTAACTCACACTCTACTAATAAGGAGTACTCATATCAGTAGGTGCATTTGGTACGACATCTCTACTCACAATTTGCACCCACCACTTCTTAAAATCCTCTTGGTGCTAAGCATAACTCCCCTACAGAGTCTGAAACATTCATTACTAAACGTCAAGGATAACTTTTGGACACTCCATCTCAACTCACAATGGGTATCCATCTTCCAACCTACATTATAAAGCTCTTTAGAGGTAGTGAGGTTGCTACTATGAACTTCATCTCAACTCACAATGAGTTCTCACCCCAAAACTCCCCTTTTTATTCACATTCTTTGACTTCAATCATTCATTCATTCAAAGTCTGAGTATGTGTGTACATGTGAGCACACCTTTCACATAAATCATCACTTTAATTAATGTTGAATTCTAAACATGCTTACACCTTAATTCATCATTTATCACACACTACCATACTCAACATATACACATGATTCATTTAGCCCTAATCTAACCAAGACATACAATTGAAGCTTCATAATACATATCAACATGAACCTCATCCTTATCACTTCATTTCACATCTTAGGCCTTCAAAGCTATATACTCACAACACATACAAATATATATATATATATATATATATATATATATATATATATATATATATATATATACACACACATCAAGTAAACACTGCCACCAAGAAGGTGGACCATACCACTCAAGAGCATTTCATAATAAGAGCTATAGAATATAACCAACTTAACATTTTAACAAGTATTTCATCACCTATAAGAAATTATTAAATTTTTTATCATAATATGGCCCTTATGTCAGTATCTCAACCATAATAATAACATGATAAGAAAAACAAAGTTCATACCCTACACAAACATGTTCATTTAACTCATTTCTTAAGCTAAAAATTGGAAATATGCATAAACATGAGTTCATTAGTGTATTTACATTTCAAATTCATCAATTAATACTAAAAAAATATATTTGAACCATTAAAACACTTTTACATGAAGACACATGCTTAGAATCAAAACTAGGAGAAAATAGAGTTTGTAGACCCTTTATGAAATCTTTTAAAAATGACTCCTTGAATAGAAGAGAGTTCAAGGATGACTACCATACCTCAATGAGAAGGAAATCCACTAATTTTGATGAAGAAACACGTACAACCAGCCCTCCTAGTTCTTCCTTGAATGTTAGCTCCAATGATGACTTGAGAGAGTTTATCTTTAGAGAGAGTTTGAATATTTGAAGTGAGGGATCCTGACTAGTTATAGGACTTTAAAATAATTTAACATAACATAAAAAAAATTGTCCTAGGTTCTTAAAATACTTGGGGTGAATTTACAAAACACCCAAGCCAAGGCATCCGCGTCCAGAATCTTTTGCAAAACCACCATCGACGCCCAGCAACGATGGACGGTCGATGCATCAATGTCCCATTGATGAGGGCTCGTGTTTTGGTACTACAACTCCCAAAATGTTCAGGCTGCAGGTCCAATCGACGTACCAAGTCGACGATGCGTTTGTTGGACCATCGGCCGTCGATTGGTCTCGTTTGTGGACACTGCCTAGGTAGTCTTGGGCCCTTCTCTAAGTCCACTTGTGGGTCCTAGGTGGGGTCTTACCAAGACTTTAAACCCCTATACATAGTCTTATGGGTATTAGGAACATCTCACACCAATTTTAAACAAAACGAACACGTAAAACTAACAAAAACACATGAGAACACACAAGCACTTTCTAAAGCATATCTTTGAAACGTCATGGACGTTCTTGGACGTTTGACCTCCAAATATAAACAAAATTCACACACTACCTAAGAAAATTAACATAACTCATTTTAATGCAAACTTAACTCATGAAACATTCATTAAGATCTAGTTCACCTTAGTTCATTTTAGGGTGTTATACAATGTATATTTCATAATAATACAACAAGATCTGATTCATGAAATATAGTTATTCATTTAAACTCATTTATGATTAGTGTGATCAATAATGAAACATTCATATAAATATGTGCATGATAATGAAGCAATACTGTAACAACCCTAAATATGAACTAGGTTAATATAGACCCTATCATGAGTTTTATGGTTTAATAAGGTGTTATAATGATTAATATTAGAATTAAAAGTCCGTTTGTAGAGTTTGGAAGTGAAATGTCGAAGAACGATCGATACATTCGAAAACTAGTTTTGTGTGTGGTAATGTATCCTTGTATGTTGTGCAAGTTTTAAGGTATTGTTTAAAGTATAAATCAGTGGGTACGACCCTATTACCTAAAGGGACATACCTAAGGTCAAACGTCTGAGCACAACTCCGGAAGGACCAACCAAAGGGTCCTTGAGAAGGACCCAAACATGGGCCAAGGAAATAGTCGAGGCAACCCATATTTGGAGTCCATGGCGTGTCTCGTCTCCAAAATTTGAAGGGAAAAAATTTTCCTGTTGACGGGTCTATACAAAAACCATTCTATATTAAAATTTAAAACAATCAAGAATTGGAAGTGCCTTCACAACGCGCAACCAAGTCCCAGACTTGGTCACGTCGTTGTTAATTCAAATTAAACTTAGTTAAAAGGTACAATAAGTGTAGGGGCCTTTTGGGTACTTTTGGAGGTTATTTATTGATGGTTATTGAGTCTTTTTAAACCCCCAAAAAAGTTACCAATTAAACCAAACCCTCAAGACCAAACAAAAACTCTATTCCTTCTCTCCAAAACCTCCATTGATGAATCTTTGAATCTTAAAGGAAGAAGGCCAAATTCTTCAATTCTTTCAACCCAATTTTGGTGGAATTTATACAAATAGCGTATGGTGATTCATCATTTATTCTTCCTCCGTATAAGGATCAAATTTTAAAGGATTTTCAAAGATCTTTCAAAACCTTGAAATCTTATTTTTAATTCTAAGCATGGGTTCTAGCATGAAAAGGTTTTAAGTGATGCTTTATGGATTTATCAATGGTATTTGAATGTTTTAAGGTCAAAAAACCTATGAAACCATGTATTCCATAAATTTCTAATTTTGGCTCTAATGTGGATGCATTGATCATGGCTTAATAGTATTGAATTCATGTGTAGATTATAATAGGACATTGAATTATGTATTGATAAATGTTGGAATTGTTCATGGCTGACTTATAATGTCGATATCTATATTGAGTATCGATGGATCACTGATTTAGTTGAACTATTGACTTAGTCTTATGTATATTGTTATGGGAAATATCTCTATTATGTGAATTTGTATTGGAAAGGCTAAAGGATGAGTATTATAGATATGAGAAGGTGGTGAGTTTACCTAATTCCTTTGTTTAGCATTGAATTGATATTGAATTGTTGTTGTTTGGTATGGTCCATGTAATACCTCTAAAATGACTTAGGTGAAACTAGATCCTAACATGTTTTTCATGAGAATCTAAGTTCCTAAAATGGTTTATAATATGGTAATGAGGAAGTGTCTATAGTTTTTGGTGATTTGAAAGTGAAACGTCAAGGGACGACTAAGATGTTCGACGACTAAGGCACATATGTGTCTCATGTGTGTATAATGTGTCTATATGTTTGTTTCATGAGATTATTAGGTCCTTATATAAGTAATAATATTTTTATAGGTAGTGTGTTAGGTTTCATGAGGTTTGGAGGTCAAACGTCAAAGAACGTCAATGACGTTCGAAAGGTTTGCCTTGAAATGACCTTGTGTGTCTTGGCATTTTTCGTCAATTTTTATGTGTTATTTTTGGTTGAAATTGATATAAGAGGTATAAAATTGTATAAAATAATAATTTAGTTGGAAACATATGGGAAAAAGTCTCCAAGGACCAAGCAAGTGTCTTTGAGGAAGGATCGTTCATTTGCGGACAAGGCTGTCTCGTCTAGCCCCAATTGACTGAGGCAATCGACGGCCAGTAAGCAGGTTGACGCCCTGACGTTGGTGTCCAATATTCAATACTTATTCTAGGGAGCATAATCTCCCAATTTCCAGTCTTTGAACCAAACGACATCCAGCCAGGACGGTCCGTTTGTGGACAAACGGTCCGTCGATGGGCAGGCGTGGATTGTATGCATTTCCTGCACAATAAGTGAAAATGGTGAATTTCATGTCCAAATAAGATTATTACTTAGGGATATTTTTGGTATTTTAAATAGATTTATAAGTCTTAAACACTTACATAAATTTATTCTTTAAAAATCAAAACCCGAAACCTCTGCGAAATTTTCTACAACTCCATTGAAGCGAAAACTCAAGGAAGAGATTGGATTGAATATTTGATTGGTGATTCTTCAAAATTTTCTTGGTTTAGATTCATTAGGGTATGGTTTTTCATCCTTTATTCAAGGAGCCAATCTTCAAAGTTTTTTTCTAAGAAAGACTCTAAATTGGAAAGTTAGTTGATACATTAGACATGATCCAAACTTAGGTAATCTTAAATATTATTTAAGTAATCTTGGAGAGGTCAAGTAAGGGCATTCTCTTCTTTATTTACTTAACTAGTATTTTGATAACCTTTGTGATATGAATGTCATATTATAAATATATATATATATATATATATATATATATATATATATATATATATACATATATATTATTGTATAAGGTGAGAATGATCTTATCATAGGTACTCTAAAGGATCTCTTCGGTGTGTGTGAAGGGATTGTATGGGTGATCGCTTCATAACTCACTCAGCGAATCTTAGAATCACCTTTGGTAGAAGGATCTCATGTCTATGTGGTTGGTGTATTGTAATTGTATTTGTCTCATTGTAGGTGGTCTTGAAGATCATTTAGGTGTGCCTAGAGAGGTTGTATGGGTGATCTCCCTTTGTCATACATAAGTGAGTCTTAAGATAGATTTTAGTGAAGGGATTGCATGTTATTTGAGCTCACTGTGAAGTTGGAAACTGTTCGCAATAAATTGGTAAGGTTTACTATAATATTCCATAAAATGGGGTAAAATGCTTATATGATCTCCTATATGTTTCTAAGGTGTTAAATGTTATTCTTGTGCTTATGATATGTTTTAATAAAAAAGAGCATGTTTCTAATAAATGTTTGTGTTCCTGATATTATGCATTAAGTCGTTTAAGTACAAGTGTTTGTACTAATTCCATACATTTTGTTATATCTAAAGGTGTATGTGGAAGGTGAGAAGGATCGTGAAGGAAAGCTTGGATTCTAGTTGTTGTTCAAGCAAAGTTGAAGTATGTCCTCACTTGACTCGAGGCATAAGCGTCTTTAGATGTCTTTTATTTTAAAGTAATGTAATTTACTAAGTATTTCTATATTCATATTGTATGGGTCGTGTCCCAAGTATTCTTGAGTCTAAGATTTGCATAAGTTGAGACTTAGTGTTTCTATGACTTTAATATGAAAGATGGTTTAAGATATTTTGTGTGAAAATTTTTAATTCCGCACTACTTTTTATACATGTATGTGATGAATGATGTCAAATGGCTTGTACAAGGCCTCTAAGAGGTCAAGTACGCCTTGTTGCACTCTGAGAGTGCCCAAACTCCTACGGTGTGATCTCGGGATGTGACAGTCCACTTATGGTGGCGGTGTTTACTTCATATAATTGTTATTAATATGGTCTAGTTGGCGTTATTGTGTGAATTATGGTATAATCATGACATGGTATATATGAAGGTATAAAGTGAAGGTATTCAGGAGATGTCTACATGATTTTGTATGAGTATATAATGCTAAGATTTGATATTTTGCCTTTATAGTGAATGATATATGATGTGAAGGAATGGGGAGAGCCTTTACATAATGATGTTGTATCTTGTATTAGTAGACTATATGTCCCTACTTAGTACTTGAATGGTATTAAATGAATGAAAGAATGAAAGTCTATGATTGTTAGACCTAAGTTGGTGCCATTCCTTGAATGATTAAATGAGGTATTTTAGAGCATGTCTTGAACCGGTAGACCTAAGCATGGTGCCTCTTCTTGATAAGTATAGAACACTAAGTAAATTTAAAACCTTGAATAATGAATAAAAGGTTAATAGAAGCCTTTAAGTGAAAGACCGTAATTGTGTCCTTTTTTAGTAGAATAATAGAATTAGAGGTAGGCTGGCTGGAAAGGCATGAAACCATCTCTAAGGAAGTCATAAGAGCAATCCTAAAAGACCTAGTTTGCAGCCCTGTGGGCCCATCCTTGGAAGAAAGCGTATTATGAGTTGGTAGGACTTAGTGAGGTACCTTTTCAAATACTAGTACATGAATGAATTACTCTTTAAGAACAAAGGCAAAGCACCGAGAGAATATGCTTCTGGTAGTAGCTCTACTTTATATGAGACTAGAGTACAAAAAAACCCCTTGATATTCCTTAACCCTGTGACAACATGGGATGATTACTAGCTCTACCTTTGTCAAGTGGAACACCTTCCATGGTGTGGAGTCTTATAACACTGGATTTAATACCTAGATAGTGTGATCTATGTAGGTTAATGCATATTCTCGTCATATCGGATTTACGCTCTAGTCATTAGATAGATTCTACAATGTGAAGGTAGTGGAATGGGATGCTATCTATACATTGCACGAGTTGACTTTAAAGATGTTAGGTGAGTTCCATAGATCCTACAAGACCATTATGTGAATTCCTCTAAATGCTTAATGGTTTCATAAATGGATTAATGAATAACGTTGACTTAAGTTAGTGCATGTTGAATAGAAAGGTTCTTATCTAGGGTAGCTTTGAGGATTACTTAGGTAGTCTTGAAGCGGGTGTATGGACGGTATCTTAATGTCTTACTTATGTAACTATTAAAGTAACCTTAGGTAGAGATTATAATGATGAAAAGGGAATAATCTTAATTAGGGAAGTCTTACGGAACACTTAGGTGTGTGTGGAAGGGTAGTATGGGCGGCCGCTTCATATCTTACTTAGGTGGGTAGTAGGATGACCTTTGGTAGAAGGTCTATAAGTTTTTATGGTTTCTAAGCGATGATGTTTATATATTGTGCATTACTTGAATATGTTGTAAATCTGAAGATTGATTTGAAGGTGATTCATATACTTGTTCTAGAGGTTTAGCAAACGAGCATGTAAAGTATGTTTTAAATTAAATGTTCATCTTTTCATGGTTTTATTGCATGTCACCATACTTGGTGCATTCAATGTGATAATTCCATATGTTTTTTATTACTAAAAGTATAGGTGGCAAGTGAGAATATTCTTAGAAGTTGAATCTTGGGAATATCATTCTCTCAAGATCGGTATGTTCTCATATGTTTGAACACATGGCTACATTTTAGCTTCCTTTTCTAAAAGACGTTGTAAAAGACTATAGTTTCTTTTAAATTTGATGAAAGGGTCATGACCCTATGTTATTTGACTTGTAACATGGTGTATGTTGAGACTTAGTTCTTCCTTATGATTTTATAAAAGAGTCTGACTATTATGATGATAAGTTTTAATTCCGCACTACTTTAAATATATGTGCGATGAAAGATTTCTAAATACTTGTACAAGAACTTTAAGAAGTCGAGTATTCCATTTGGTGAGTTAGGGGTGCTCACGAATCGTTACAAACTTGGTATCAGATGATAAGGTCATGAAGTAGTCTTTAGGATTAAAAGTCTCATAAAATCTAGGTCTAGTAGAGTCTTGTTCATCGGTGGTGAGTCGCGAAATATCTATGAGCGAGAGGTTATAGGACAATAGAAGTTTCACTTTCTTCATTACTATTGTGTCGTTCCATAGAGTTGAGAATATAAGTGTCTTTTCCTAATCTCTTCTCTTGTTTATTGGATATGAATACAATAAGGATGCCCACAAGGAAAGTTGATGAGGGAGTTCCTCCCCAAGGTGGACAAGCTCCACAAAGTGTTCAAGTTCCTCAAGTTGAACAATTCCCTGCATCTAATCAAGGGAATGAGGTTCTGGTGGTTCCCTAGACATCACTAATAAGGAAATTGGAGGAGAAATTTTTACCCTAACCCGAGCCATGACGGCTCAAGCAAATCGAGATGTGGGTCCTAGGATAAATCCTCTTGAGAGTACCATGACCTCTAGGTTGAGAGACTTTGTGATGATGAATCCTCCTACTTTTCTTGTCTCTAAGGTGGCATAATATCCCTAAGAGTTTCTAGATGGAGTTTATATGGTGTTGAGTGCTATGGGGGTGACTTCTGTAGAAAAAGCAGAGTTAACTTCATGCTAATTGAGGGAAGTTGATCAAGTGTGGTACACACAATGGAAAGTTAATAGGCCGATTGAATCGGTCCTATAGAAAGGGAAGAGTTTAAGGAAGTCTTATTAGGAAAGTACTTTACCCGTGAGAAGAGAGAAGTGAAGGTTGAGGATTTTATAAACCTTATACAAGATAACGTGAGTGTGGAGGATCATTCCTTGAAATTTACCTTATTGTCTAAGTATGCTCTATCTTTGGTGTCTAACCCCAAAGATGAGATGAATACATTTGTGACCGGTATTGCTGACCTTCTGAAAGATGAGTGTCGTACGACCATGCTCCATAATGACATGAACATATCAAGACTTATGGTGTATGCACAATACATTGAAGAATCAAAGCTTAGTAGAATAACAAGAAATTTGAAGAGGGCTAGATCTGATGATAAAACCCAACCTAGATTTAGAAAGAGGCATCCAAACCAACATTCTCCTAGTGCCCCTAAGTACAACTATGAGAGGGGTGGTGGTGCTCAAGGTGTTAAGCCTACTTTCTCCAATTGTGGGAAGAAACACTTTGGGAAGTGTCTATCAGGTACTAGAGGGTTCTATGGTTGTGTAACGGATGATAAAAAGGTGAAATATTTTCATACTATTTCTTCTAAATAGAGATAGACCAAGAAATCTCCTAGTGAAGGTACGGTTCCTATTCCTTCAAGTCTTGGTCCTTTCTATGCTCTCCAAGGTAACAAGGAAGCAAATCCGGATGAAGGTGCCGGTAAGTTATAGTTTTCCCCTTTGTATTTTGATGGGTATATTCTAAGTCGGGGAGTATGGTGAATAGCTTGGTTGATGAATCTTATCTCTTCTCTTCTATTCTATTCAAGCTTGAGAGTTAGAACTTTCTAGTAGCATGTTGCTTGTGTTTTAGAGACTAAATAAAAATGAATTTCATTG
Source organism: Solanum lycopersicum (assembly GCF_036512215.1). Taxonomy (NCBI): domain Eukaryota; kingdom Viridiplantae; phylum Streptophyta; class Magnoliopsida; order Solanales; family Solanaceae; genus Solanum; species Solanum lycopersicum. The sequence goes on from NC_090806.1 coordinate 26,490,016, forward strand.
ATCTCATTGCATTGTGCATATTTTCCTAAGTTAATGTTTATATGGTAAATTGAGCTTAAATGATGTTGTATTTCATGTTGTTATGCATCAATAATGAATTGATTAAATGTTGCATAAGTGTACTAGTAAGCATGCTTAACAGTAAAGTTTTTGAAAAATGTTGCATAATTGTGTTACTTGAGAAATGGACATGATATTCTTAGAATTTATGTGATAGCATGTTGCTATGTGGAGAAGGAAGTTCCTCTTATGTGAAATAAAAAGGGAGAGTCTTATTGGATGATAAGTAGTAGATGTTGTTCCTACTTTCTTGTTATGTTTTGAGTCTCTTCATTATTGGAGTTGATGTTCCTCCTAGATATGTGTATTTTGTATGGTGTGGTATGGTTATTAGCTGCTAGTCTTGTGTCCTTATCTCTTGATAATGTTTAAAGTGTTTTCGTGTCATTTGAGGACGAATGTTTTCTAGGTGGGGGAGAATGTAAAAACCCTAAAAATGAACTAGGTTAATCTAGAGACTATCATGAGTGTTATGAGTTAATAAGGTGTCAAAATGATTAATATTGGCATTAGAAGTCCATTGGTAGAATTTTGAAGTCAAACGTCAAAGAACGACCAAGACGTTTGGAAATTAGTCTTATGTGTACACGCAAGTGTGTCCTTGTATGTTGTGCATGTTTTAAGGTATTGTTTGGAGTCTAAAATCAGTGTGTATGACCCCAGTAACTAGAGGGACATAACTAGAGTACAAATATCTAGGCACGACTCCCCAAGGAACAACTAAACGATCCTTGAGGAAGGACCAAATATGGGGCAAGGAAGCTGCCAGGGCAGCCCATATTTGGAGTCCACGACGCGTTGCGCCTGCAACACTTGAAGCGAAAAAATGTTTCCCTGCAACACAGGCTCTACATGAAGCATTATGTCTTTAAAATTTTCAGAACTAAGAAGTGGAAGTACCTCCGCGATGCGCAGCTATGTCCCAGATTTGGTCAGGTTGTTTTTAAGTGAAATAAGACTTGGTTAAAATATCCAATAAGTTCAGGGCTCTTTTGGGTACTTTGGGTATTATTATTTGACGGTTATTGAGTCTTTTTAAACCCCAAAAAAAGTCACCAATCAAACAAAACCCTCAAGTCAGCATAAAAAACTCTCTATTCTTTCACTCCAAAACCTCCATAGATGAAGCTTTGAAGCTCCAAGGATGAAGGTCAAATTCTCCAAGTTTTTAAACCCAATTTCATGGGCTTTCTACAAATAAGGTATTGTAATTATTCCTTGATTATTCTTTCATTCAATAAGTCATCTTCAAAGGCTTTTCAAATATCTTTCAAAACCATAAAATCCTATTTTTAATTCCAAGCATGGGTTCTTTCATGAAATGGTTTTGGGAGTTTTACTCGCCTAAATTCAATTTCATAAAGTAGTACGGGTCCTTATCGTCTTAGATATGCATTTGTGTAATCAAATTCATAATTATATATCTCATTCTTTATTAGATTTCCCTATACCTCATTGACTCAGATTTTGTCCAAATTTGTAATAGGCTAGGAATTCCAAGTTACTATAAAAAAAGTTTTCTAGACCCAATTCTTTTCTCGTTGGATTTTTAATGACGACGGAACCCAGTTGTTACAAAAGATACCAATTTACCCATCACTCATCCCTGAGTGATCAACTAGGGAAGTTTGTCCAAAGTATGGGTAGAGTAGTATTTGAATCATTGAACAACAGGGGATACTTGTCTCACATGTCCTTAGCTTTCGAATATTGAGATCAAGAATTTTAATTGATTCTTCTTCATACAGAAGATCGTGTTTAACAAAACGAAGTCTCACTTTATGATATAATCTACGTCCCCAAACAAATAAATTGAATACCTACAGATCCTTCTATACAATGCATCAACGAAGTCATCACAACATTCATGCGATAATTACTGTTTATGTCCACTTAACTAACAACAAAGTTATTCTAAATAATCACCAAAGTTGATCTACACATGTCTGCATCATATTATCATGAACTTCCACGCAAAACTCAGGACAAATTTTTTTTTCACATAACCATGATAAAATTCAAACTCAATACTCACCATAATTAGAGGTAGACTTGAACCGACCAACACACATTCATAATACTCAAGCAGTCATATTCCTTATCAACAACTCCATCTCACAACATAAATATCCATAAGCTTAAGTTATAGAAATTTAATCTTAAGACATCATATACTCATCCAGGGATATGTTCAATAATATAAACCTTCCAACAACACTGTCAAAGTTTTTGATTTAGTAATTGTAGTTTACCTCTTAAGAATAGTAGAATCGGATCCAATAATCCTACATTTGACCACACATAATCGATACCTGACCTCAACAACTAGATGAATATTAAGATTGTTGAACAACCATAAATACACATGTTCACTCTTCTATAAACTCTCATAAGCAAGGTCTTACATGTACAACCACTGAAGTAATTTAACAACTCCAAGACAACAACACACAAGTCATATGAATAACCAGTTCTTCTAAATTCTTCCACTCAACCAAGAGAACATCAAAGGATTGGTACACCTGATCCACCACTATGGATACACAAATAAAAATACATGTGAGCATAGATAGTGCATCACACTCACAACCACGTACAACAATAGATGGTCATATAAGAATTTATCGAATAACATAAAAGGTTTTCCTCTGAAGAGTCGATACCAGTCATTTTCATTCACTTGACTCCACCTAATCTTCACATCATTCCATTGAAGTCCACACTCTAAATACTAAAGACCATCATGAACACACCAACCATTTACCTTACTATAACCAACACTTTTAAAATGGAGACCTTTCTTCGATACTTTAAAGAATCGAAAGTAATAAGCTGTAAAACTCAAACCAGGTGTAGGTCCTTTCAAATCCTCAATTACCAATACAATGGATCACTCCACACCTTTAGAATTCATACCTTGATAAAATATATCACCATGAATGTACACTTTCAATGAAATCTGAATTGTAAATTCAACCGTCTAACACAATACCCATATCTATCAACATTATCTTATACCTCAAATATTTTTATGAATTCATAGATCTTCAGTTATCATGGACCATATCTCCATCTATCTCACATATCATTCGCTACCAATCCAATTGTAATCATTACAGAACTCAAAACAAACAAAAACACTTATCATCACATTCGATATAGTGTATGTACACTCATTGCTCAATAGTTTATAACCAATCTGCTGGACTTGTGACACTATTAAAATAGTAACAAAAAAAATTATGTCTCTCAGCACCCATTTATATACACCTACAAAAAAAATCTTTATCCTTTGCAATCAATACAATATTCTTGCTCTCGCCTCTCTCTAATAGTTGAACTCATCCCACTATTTATTTATTTATTTATTGCATTATAACTCTAGATCTTTTAATTTGTATTTGAGTGGTGCTCCGCCTTCTCTTAAAACTTCCCATACGAACACGTTATTCGCCAAATATTTTATAAATCCACAACCTTAGATACTCACAATTCATAATTACTACACCAAATTTGCTTAGCCCTAACCTTATTATATAGTTGCATCCCGTCACAATCTACTACGAACTCTTATTACCATTATGCTCAGTCAACCCTGACTATCGCTACAAATAAATATTTTATCCAACATAACACCTCAAAATTTGGTATACTCATCAAATTCAAAAGACTAACCCCATTTTCATACACACTTTTTTATGGCTTAAGATAAAATCACCACTACTCATATTACCCTCATTTTTTCTTAACAAACAAGACAGGAGCACCCCACTTGAAAAAACTAGGATGGATGAATCCTTTATCATGAAACTCTTGGATTTGAGCCTTAAGTTATCTTAATTATATTTGATACATACGATACAAAGGCATGAAAATGGGGCGATGTCAGTCTCTATTTTAATGCAAAAATCTATATCTCTATCCAGAGGCATACAAGGCAAATCCATACGAAACACTCCTCTAAATTTAGACACTACAAGAATAGACTCAACCCCAATATCCCGAATATGATCCAAATAAGTCGAACAACCCTACCTCACTAGTTTCCTACCCTGCATGAAAGATACGGCATTCGCTAACTTAGGCTTGTACCCCTTCCCACTCTAATTTTTCCTTACGCAAGGTATCTAGAGTTATCGACTTAGTATTACAATAAAGTACAGTATAATAGGGGAACAACCAAGTCATGCCTAAAATTATATCAAGAAGTCATATACAACATAAATAAATCAACCCAAGTCTGAAAATTCATAAACACAACAGGACAAAGATGATATACAAGGATGACATGACCGACTCTTCAACTGGGTATAATCATGGATGAGGGCATCAATTGTATCACAAACCATATAAAATTCCAAGGCCATTGAACTGAAACATATGAATAAGTAGAACCCATATCACACAAAAAAATGTCCATCGAGGCACACACAAGAGCAACATTAGTAACCACTACATCACACCTCAAACTCAATTTTGCTCGGAAAGGCATATAACTGAGCCATGTCATCTTGAAGAGCAACCTCCTCGCCTGGATGCACTACTCCTCTACATGCATGGACATTTCCTAGCCTTCACGGCCTCACTAATTTCCTCCTCATATGCTCAGGTTCCCCTCAATTTTAACACACTTATAATTTCTATTTGACTATTAGACATTGAAGTAGATTGCGGCGGCTAGTTTGGTATGATTTAGGGTCCATAGTTGTGACTGAGAAAAAAATAGAGGAGACAGGGCTGAGCTTTTGTCCCAGTCTGGAAGGAGATATCCTGCACTGGCGAACTCGCCATGGCGGGAAAATCCTGCCCCAACGACCCTGACAGAAACATAACCCATGCTCACAATTTTTTGGGGGTTTTCTCTCTTCAATATTTTCCCCTCAAATTTACGTCTATAAGTAGGCATTTAGGGTGATTCCCTTAGCAAGAATAATCATTTCCTACACCGAGTCAACCCAACAAAGTACATATTTTAGAATCCCGTTTTCATCATTTTAACACTGCCACACATATCTCTATGATACACCTAGACTCTCACACAGTGATCAGTTTGTCGTAACACATATCCACATTTCTTGTTTCCGAACCATATCATAATTTATCTAGACCCTTACACCTAATATAGTGATTACTTTATTTTTCATAATAAGTTATATGACACTCAAACGGTTACAAGTTGAAAAATTCAACATTTAGGCCAGCCAACACATTGCACATATCAGCATTCAGACAAGCAATACTGCGCAAATAATCATATCAAAACATTCAAGAAATACATCCTTCACATTCACCTTTCTAAGTTACAACTCACAGACCAGTCCAACTTATTTAATTAATTCGCTCCATAGATGACTATTACTGCTCATTATGCCTTATACGACCCCTAAGACTAGATACCAAATGGAACCTTCTCATTTCCAATTAACTTGCCTGTGTCCGTCCAGCCGAGATTATACGTATAATTCACTTTATTGAGATATCAATTAGAATCTGGAGATACCAATTAGACTCAAATCATACCACAAGTGACAATAACAGCTAGCGAGCCCCCACAAAACTGCTAATTTCAATCACAAAAGTTGGTCGAGCCAAACTCTTAACCACTTTAATATTTCACTGATTGTAACCAGACCTTAAATCAATCGTAGATAAAATTGATTCCCCTTGAAATTGGTCAAAATGGTTACTTGTTCCGGATGGTAACCCTATTAAACTGTTGGTAATCTACACACATTTTCTCTTGCTAGTGATGGTGTTACCACTTATGTTGCTCTAGATCAAACAACAGAGTGAAAGAGGAAAGATATCAATGTGTATCACCCAGGTATCAATTTTATTTAAGTCATAGCAAAAGTTAGTAGAAACAAGTGAGTTTTTCCTAAAGTCTATTAGCCTCTCGAAGAAAAGTATGGACGTCATTGTACTGTTCTGCAAGAATCTACTAGAATTTTTTTGTAGAATGAGATCAATGAACCTAGGGCTCTGATACCAACTTTTTCATGACCAGACCATCAAGATTGGCACCACACTAATCCTTCGCTGCGAGAACCAGTACTACAGCCCAACTAAGAAATTTAACCAAAAAGTAGGGATTAATAATAAAAATGCAGAAGCAGGTTTAAATGACAATATAATAAATACAGAGTCCCCATAAATTTCAAAGGCTTAACAAACATCTAATAACAAATGCTTAAGTACCCCTAGAACCTAATAGAACCTGAAAGTCAATGTACTGAAACTCTACTAATGGCAAGTCTAAGAACAATGGGTACAACCCTGAAACCAAACAACCACCTTAAACAAATAGTCTTGGTATGAAGAGAGTGTACTTAAACAAGAGAGATCCATGGCAGCCTGGAAGAACTGGTTCACCATTGAATCTGGTCACGCTCAATAATCACAAAACTGAGGTCCATCAATAGCCGCCGGAAGATGCCATGTACTCAACAAAAATAAAATCAACATATATAAGTCAAAGCAACATTATAAGCATGCAAACACCGAACATATATATATCATAACAAAACCATAACCACTTTTAAAGTTCAATTGTTCAATGCATGAATAAAGTCTCATACCCCCACTCGCACTAAGTACATCTGTTTGAGATTTCATAAGTCATAGTCCACGTTCATGTTCATAAAAATAAGACAATATATAACAAGTCAATAGTCCTCTCATGGAAATCAATTCAATGACTCACTCATAGAATCCATACCCAATTTATTAGTGCACTGGAACGTGGTACTCAATTCCATGTTTATGCTGGAATGTGGCAATTCAATCGTAGTTTGTTATGTCGGAACATGACAGTCTGATTCATTCAACACACAAAAATTACAATCATATTGTATATTTCACCATCATACAACATGACGAGATTCATGGAATATAGTTATTCGTTCATACTCATTTACAATTAGTGTGATCGATAATGTAAGATTCACATACATACATGCATCATAATGAAGCAAAAAAAACATATATCACACATATGAAATCAGAACCATCACGTAACTCGAATCTAAGGTTGAATCCCCTAAGTCACTTGAATCTTCCCTTTCCTGATTTTTTACAATTTTTCTAGGTTTACAAACAATTAATATACACAACCATAAAAATCAAAGGTATAATTGTCGATATTATAACAAACTAAATAACATTAGAGCAAACCCTTGATCTCTCATACCCAAATTAAGGATTTTTCACCATAAATCTCAGATCAAAACTCATTTGTATCAATAATAACTCAAGAAATAGGTTCTACGGATCAAAAAATGGATTCGGAGAGTTAAAATCTTACTTTGATCCTCAAGAATAGTGGAAAATCGTCAAGAAAATCCCTAGGTTCATTCTTTAGCTCTCAAAGTCAAAAAATGCAGAAAAATATTGTTCTGTAGGTTTATTTACGACTTTAAGTTGCGTCGATCCCGCTACAGCGGATCCTATCCTGCTCTGTCGGCTCTAATCCCGCTCTACCAGCTTACATGAAGACAAAATGTTACCATTCAGACTAAGAAAATTTTTGGGAGTTCTACTAGCTCGAATCAATTTCATAAAGTCGTACAGGTTTCTTATTGTCTTAGCTATACATTCACGTAATCAAATTAATAATTATATCTCTCATTCCTTACTATGTTTCACTATAGCTCACTGAATCATATCTCGTCCAAATCTGGACTAGGTTAGGAATTTCGAGTTCCTACCAAATGTTTTCTGGCCCAAATTCTTTTTATAGTTGGCTTTTCTATAACGATGGAACCCGATTGTTACATTCATATACAATGGGGATGATAATTAGATAAAGATGTGTGAGAATGAGTAATGATTATACAATCAGCATCCTCACAATAATGTTGACCAAACACAAATATGTTCTAAGGATTTTATTTGTGCAATCATAATTCATTCTCATACATGTGTTATTATTATATTCAATTTATGTAGACTCTTATATGATCATATGACTTGTCTAAACTCATTTAATTTGGTAAATTTCAATAACTTATTTTTTTTATTAGTTAACTTTTCTCTTTTTAAAATTTTACAAGTTAAAGTCTACATACGTGTATTATAATCTAGTAAGTTTATTATGGTTGAATGTCTTAGTATAGGATATAGTTTAGTCATCAACTTCTTATAGTCTAACCTATTTTATGACCTTTATCCATAATAAACGTACTAGGTAAAGATACATATTTATAGACCATTGCTACTAAAATTTTAAAAAGAAAATAATTAATTCATAAAAAATAGGCTATTAAATTTATACAATTAAATAAGTTTAAACAAGTCATAAATCATAAGAGAGTGTACATATTGAAGATAACGAACATCAAATATGTATGAGGATAAAATTTGAATGAACGAAAGAAATCTTGACAAAACATACTTGTATTTTAGTAAACATTATTCCGAGGATGCTAATTGTATAACCACTATCCATCCTTATACTTCTCTCATCGTCATTACCAATTTACGTGGACTCTTATATGATCATAGAATTTGTTTAAGGTCATTAAGCTGAGTAAATTTTATTAATTTATTTTTTATCAATTAATTATTTTCTTTTTTGACAATATGCTAGTAAGAGTTATAAAATCATTCAATAAATTATTGATAAAATATATAGTTAAGGTATACAATGAATTTAGTTGTTGGTCCTCAATATAATATAATTTATGTAGTTATTTACTTTTTTGTTATATACTAATATTTTGCCTATGATTGAACCAACCAACATATATCTTACAAATGATAGAGTGTCAATCTATATAATCCATGCATGATCTTCCAGTCTTAAGAGCACTAATTGATTAAATTTATGATGTATGATACTAACAAAATTTAAGTATCCACTTTTACAACGGTAGTAAAGTACAACTCAAATTACACTCAATCGTAATATCTGAATTTTTTTATATATAAAAAGACAACCTTCGTTTTAATTCCATCATTTTATTGACTTCATTTTTATTCAATTTTAAATAAAAATGATGTCTCAAATATCCAACACAAAATAATTATTATTTCATCTAAGTAAACGAAGAATATATTTCCTTTTGTTATATTGTTGTTCCATCTAAATAAATGTAGAATGTGCTGAGAAGAATTTAAAAACTTTCCAGCATTCTTTTTTTATTATATAAAAACGAAGGAAATATTTATTTTAACTTTTTCAATTTATCGACTTCGTGTTTTGTTCAATTTAAAATAACTACAATGTCTTATTTAAAACATTCTATGAAAAAAATAATTGTTCCATCTAAGTAAACGAGGAATGTAATATTTTCCATGATGCTATCACTCCGTCTAAGTAAATGAGGAAAGCACAAAACAGAATCTAAAGACTTTTTGTATATTCTTCAAGATGAGAAAAAATCTCATATATATAATCATGTAATCAATGGAAGAATAAATAAATTTATAGAGTCTACGTATTAATGTATTAACATATAAGATTTTATAGTAAATCAATAAGATTATCGATAATAAGTACCAAAAATGCCTACAAAAATTGTATAAAGCATACAATGAATTGTTCTTCTTATTAAAAGTTTTTTTCTATTAGTTCAAATCAATCTTCTTCTTTAAACAACTGTATACTAGTCCAATGGTCTTTTTTTTAATGGATAAATATCAACGAAATTTTAATCAACCACTATTTTGATTTGGTTTAAATTCTTTTTATCTGTCGAATTCCTTGTCAAGAGCACCGAGTGCACAAACCAATCTAAAATACACTTCAAATTTTGATTGTTTCTCAATTGACTTGATTTAATTAAGTTTACCAGCCTTTCAATAGTGATATTGTTGTTCTTGGTAACCTTTAAAGAAAATATCTCACAATATTGAAGTATTTTGCTCCTTTTCTATTCACGTTGTATTTTTAACAATTCAATCCCATAATCAAAGTAAATTTCTTTAAGCTGAAACAAGTTGATTTATCATTCACTAGAACTAGATGTCATGCAACTTATTTTTACTCTTCGCACATCGCAACAACACATAACAAATCATTTATTTATTGTTTCTAAAATGCTTCAACAAATATTTCAAGAGTTAAAAATAGATTCACTTGGAATCAACATAGAACTTTTGATCCATTAGAATTTTTCTAAAGTGATCAAAATAAAATTGTCATCCTTACCCTTAAAGGTATTTAAAATTTTATAATAGTGATCAATACCTTTAGTTTTACGTTTCTTACTGCTGCAAGAAGTAGAAGCAAATTCTTTAGTAATTTTCTATCTTTAGCCATATTTTACACTCTAAAGCAAACAAATTTGTAGTGATCAATCTATTGACCACTAGTCTATTAACTAAAACAAAAAATTACTCTATCAAACTTGCAAAATGAGAAGCAATATTCTAGAAAGGAAGAATGCAAATGGCAACAACCAGAACATCATTAATGTGTACTAAAACACAGAAAAAGTCTACATATAATATAAACATAAATTCAAAAGAATTCTAATCATTATTCAAAGCAAAACACAATTAAAAATATGGAATGAAGAACATAAACTCAAAACATATCAAATTTAATCAAGAACAGTTGAATTTTTGTTTAAAAAAACATAATCCATTAAACAAAATTGCAACGAAAATAGTAAAATGGAGCAAAGACTGTACAGGCAAGAAAAATAAACTTACCTGAGCACAAGAGGATGGATAATTCGCTTGGGGAAGAAGAGAGGTTTAGAAGAGAGAGGATAGTTATTGAATAATTAAATGAATTTATAAAAAATAGAACATTTATATTAAATATAAAGGGGGCTTGGTTGTATTATGATAAACATCTATTTTACACCTAAGTTTCTAAAAGTATTAAAATGGTTCATGACCCCGCAACCATATCCCACTTTTTTCGCCTTTCACTTTTTTAATAAGCTGACCCTAAAATATAAATCAAAAAGAAATTTAGAGGCTATTATTCAAATAAAGTTTTGGGAGTGTCTCACGTGCCAATTAATCTCATGTATCATGCCATGAACTTATTTCTAATTGAAATATGCGCCTTAGTACAAAATGAAATTTATAATCATTAGTAAAAAAAATTATTAGTTAAAAGAGCAAATAAGGATTATATCGGTTCACAAAAAATACAAAGTAAAAGTAGAATATATCATGGTAATGGTGCAAATATTGAAAGCAAAAGAGACATGGAGTACTCCGTGTTTACAAGCGGAAAACGTAGGTTGCGCTTGTTTGAAGTAGTATTTGAACATAGAGGAGAAACATGTCAATGCATCCTACCGCAAATCAGATTGCATATAATTAATTCAACAATTTTCACTCTTATAAATCAAGAGAGTAGTAAAGAAAACGGACAGTATATGATATATTTTTATTTAAGACAGATAGATCTAAATTAAATCAGAATGGATGAAGATAATAAAATGGAATCTAAGAAGCCTCCTCTCAACAAGTATGCTCTCGCTTGCGCCCTTTTGGTTTCCACCAACTCCATCCTCTTGGGCTAAACAAGTGTGTGTTTAGAATTAAGTTGGAGTTAGTCATATTTGTTCATCTTTAGTTCTTTTTTTATATTTGGACATTTGTAATTGATATACTTTTAATTATTCTATTTTATGTTTTACTTGTGATTTATATTAAAATTATATTTAAGAAATTTCATATATATATATATATATATGTGTGTGTGTGTGTGTGTGTGTGTGTGTGTAGAATTGTATATGGGAGATAAATATAACGGCTTGCTTTTCCATTAGAACAACGAGATATATATTGTTACATAATTACAGTGGGCTGAAGCCCAGTAAACAGAATCTAAACCTAAACCTAATCTGGGTCAACACTCCTCCTCAAGTTGGAGCATGAACATCGTGAATGCCCATCTTGGATAAAAGAAATGAAAAATTAGGATGAGATAAAGGTTTAGTAAACAAATCAGCTCGCTGGAGTTTCGTGAGAACGTAGAGGGTCGAGAGCTCGTGACGTCGTACGCATTCACGTACGATATGGCAATCAATGTTGACATGTTTCATCCGCTCATGAAATACTGGATTAGCTGCGATATATAGGGCAGATTGGTTATCATAATATAACCTCGGAACTGAGGTAATCGCGACTCCAAGACATCCGAGGATATGCTGAATCCACCAAATTTCGTAGCAAGTATCAGCCATGGCCCGATACTCAGTTTCGGCGGAAGAACGAGAGACGGTAGTCTGTTTCTTGGTCTTCCAAGAGATGGGAGATCGCCCCAACATAACAAAATAGCCGCTGACAGACTTTCTGGAGAGAGGACATGTAGCGCAATCAGAATCACAATAAGCCATAATCTGTAAGTTACTGTCAGCTCTGAGAAGAATGCCCTGACCCGGATGACCCTTGAGGTAACGCAGCACGTGCATAGTAGCATTGAGATGGTCAACTCTGGGCTCGTGCATAAACTGGGACAGGATATGAACTGAATAACCCAAGTCCGGGGGCGTAATCGTCAGATAGATGAGACGACCAACCAATCGACGTTATTTGCTGGGATCGCAAATCGTTGCGCTGGTCGAAGTGGCCAAGCCGTGACCAGGGGGCAAAAGAGTCGAGGGCGGTTTGCAGTCGGTGAGTTCGGCCTCCTACAGAATTTCCAGTGCATATTTGCGTTGGCACAACACTAAACCAGTCGACGAACGGGCACATTCGATTCCCAGAAAGTATTTTAAAGGCCCCAAATCCTTTAGCTAAAAATAGTTGTGCAAATATTTTTTGAATGAAGCGCATAGATTGAGGTTGTTACCTATGACTAAAATGTCGTCGACGTAAATTAAGATGGCCAGAAAGTCGGCACCGCGTTGAAAAATGAAGAGCGTATGATCCTTATGAGCTTGGTTGAAACCATGACGCCTCAATGTGATTGTCAGTTTTTCAAACCAATTTCTGGGTGATTGTCAGAGACCATAGAGAGATTTTTTCAGTCGACATACTTTGCCTGGGTGTGCATTAGAATAACCGGGTGAAAGTCGCATGTGGACCTCTTCAGTAATATCCCCATGTAGAAAGGTGTTATTTACATCAAGTTGGTGAATCTCCCAATTCTTGGCAACGGCAACGGACAATAAAATTCGTACAGTTCCCATTCGGGCAACTGGAGCAAATGTATCCGTGTAATCTGTTCCTAATTCCTGATGATTTCCCAGAACAAATAGTCGTGCCTTGTCCCGTTCTTTAGATCCATCAGCATGGAATTTTGTCTTGTACACCCATTGACACCCCAGAGCGCGTCTACCGGCTGGAAGGTTAGTCAACACCCAAGTCTGATTGTTTTGCAAGGCTCGAATTTTTTTATGCATAGCCTCCCTCCAATTTGCAAATTTAACAGCATCCCGAAAGGATCAGGCGACGTCTGTAGCAGAGATGGCAGCCAAGAAACCACGATACCTGTCATGCAATTTTTCATAACGAATGTAGTTAGTGATAGGAAATCGTGTACCTGAACGAGGAGTGGTCGAAAGAACGAGTAACGGGAGGTACATGAGTAGCATATTGGCACACATATTCAGAAAGGTAGCCAGGTGGATGAAGAACGCGACTTGAAGTCCGGGCAGGTGGTGGAACCACGCCTAGGTCGACGGGAGGTACGGTGGTTGTAGGCTCTGTGGAGGTAGTGGATTCGGGCTGATGTGGCGCAATGTTGGTCTGCTGAGTAATGGAAACAACATTTGGGTTAGGTGACATGGTAGAGACAACGACGAGAAAGTTTGGGTTGGGTGACATGGTGGAGACAGCGACGGGAAAGTCTGCTGCTTGTTGGACTGTCGGTGTGTGGACTGTCAGTGTGTATTTCGTGGGCTGTGGGTTGGTAGGCGTAGGTGCGAAAGGAAAAATCGTCTCATTAAACGCGATGTCACGCATATGAAAGAAACGATGAGTTTCCAAATCGTATACTCGCCAACCTTTCGTTCCGGATGGATAACCGAGGAACATACATTGGAGACTGCGGGGTGCGAATTTTGTTTGGTGGACGCTGGATATTTCGGACAAAACACAGGCACCCGAAAACACGTAACTGGAAAATATCTGGTGGGGTTTTATTTAGCATTTTGAATGGAGACTTGCCACCGAGGACACGGCTAGGGGTGCGATTGATGAGATAAACTGCAGTACGTACACACTCCCCCCAAAATTTGACTTGTAGGGACGCCTGGAACATTAAGGAGCGTGCTACGTTTAATATGTGACGGTGTTTGCGCTCGACCCTCCTATTTTGTTGGGGGGTTCCGACGCATGATGTTTGGACAAAGACGCCCATGTCGTGGTAAAACTGACGAAGAGGGTTATGAAGAATTTTGGTACCATTGTCAGATCGGATAATTTTTATAGTTTTATGGTACTGAGTTTGGATCAAGGTAAAGAATTATTTTAAGCAAGTTGTGACTTCACTTTTATCACTATGAGGTACACCCATATAGCTCGAGAGTAATCATCTACAATACTCAAAAAATAATGTGACCCAGAAGATAGAAAGGTAGAGTAAGGACCCCATAAATCACAATGAATTAAATCAAAAACGGAAACAGCTTTATTAGAACTGGAAGGAAAACTTGAGCGAGTTTGCTTGGAATAAAAACAGATCTCACACTACTCTAATCGTTTGATATCTGAGGGGGTTTTATTAAAAGAAGGGGAACATAAAATTGTAGGAGATGGATGACCCAGTCGCTTGTGCAACAACTCGACCTGGTCGACTCTAGAAGCGGAAACGAAAGCTTGAGACTGGAACACGTATACCCCGTTACGAGCTGTACCCCGACCAATCTCCGTTGTCGAAACACAAACCAATAACACACAACAACAATCATCAAAAATCACACGACAATTGTTGAACTTAATCAGGCATCCAACAGAAATCAAGTGGCATTTCAGATTAGGGACGAACAACACATTTTTCAATATTAAATTGGCAGAAATTTGTACACTACCACAATAATTTGCCACAACACGAGTGCCATCCGGGAGACCAATAGAACACTCAGGGACAGACATAATATCATAAAGTGATGAAAAATTACCCGTCATGTGATGTGAAGCACCACTATCAATTAACCAATCGGGTGACAAAGCATGAACCGTACCCGTGTTATTTCTTGATTGTGTAGGAGTGTCGAGCATATTTAATAATCGAGTCATCTGCTCAGCCGACAGCCTTGGAAAGTTCCCGCCTTGGCTGTTGCCGATCGTCACTGCTGGTGAAGTTGGACTGTCTGTGTGTGCAGCCATGCCACCACCGCGGCCTGCAGATTGTTCACGGCCAGATGGTGGACCTTGACCTCTTCGACCCCCGCGTCCTCCCTCACGACCCCTTCTTCCTCCGCTGGGAAAGCCAATCAAAATAAAGCACCGTTCTGCAGAATGACCATTTTTCCCGCAATGGGTGCATTTGTATTTCAGAGGTGGTGTGGGTTGAGTTTCAACCGCGAATGCTAGTCCATCGGTGTGGTCATCGCGGTTACACACAATCGACTTGTGTCTCTCCTCTTGAGAGACAAGATAGTAGGCTTCATTGAGAACAAAAAGTGGATGGGTGCCGAAGATCTCGGAGCGAGTGGCTCCGAACTGTGCATCATCGAGTCCGAGAAGAAACGCATGTGTCTTCTCCTCCTCAAATCGAAGAAGCATTTTTGCACCTACAGGACATATACACCCGCAGTTTGGATCAATCGAACCATACAATTGGTTCCAAATATTTATAAACTGATTGTAGAACGAGACTACAGATTGACCTTTTTGTCTCAACATTTGTAGATCGGACTTCAACTGCCACGATCTTGGAGCATTCGTGCTTTTGTACCTTGCCGTTATATCAGTCCATAATTCGTGGGCAATTTGGTGAGCGACGATACTTGGCTGGATTGTCTCGTCAGCACTGTTAAAAATCCACGAACATATGATTGAGTTGTTCGCTTTCAAGGCATCAAGTTCCAACTCGTTCGTGGGTTTTCGAAAACCCTTTTCATATAAAAAACCAATCTTGCTTTTGCCTTCGAGTACATTACAAATAGCTTGCTCCCAAAAGTCAAAATTATCTCCCTTCAGTAGGTATTTGGTTAGAGAATTGCTTGGTCCTTCTGACGGGTGTAAATAGTAGACGGAGCTCGGATCATGGATCAGAATCTTCGCAGCAATCGTTGCGGAAATGGTGCTGGGTTTGGTGGATTCGACGGTCATGATTTCTCGTAGGGGCTGTGGTTTATTGTGCGAGATTGCAACGACGATCGGGAGATCGTATGTTGGCAGCGGCAGTGGTCGAATCTCGGCTAGGATTTGATTCCCGGTCGAGGCTCTGATACCATGTAGAATTGTATATGGGAGATAAATACAACGACTTGCTTTTCCATTAGCACAACGAGATATATATTGTTATATAATTATAGTGGGCTGAAGCCCAGTAAACAGAATCTAAACCTAAACCTAATCTGGGTCAACAATATATATATATATATATATATATATATATATATATATATATATATATATATATATATATATATATTGCAAATATAATTTTATTTATATTTCTAATTATTGATATAACCGATTACCTGAATCGAAAAAACTCAAATCAAAAAAGAAAAATCAAATTTATTTTGGTTTAGATTTAATTACACTTTTTCAAATAAAAAATTGAAAAATCCAAATCAAATAATATAAAATCAAACTGAAAATACGAATGCACACACCTAGATGCTCTATCGATGGCTTGAGACCAATATAGAAAAAAATATTGTTGTGAGGTCTTTGGTACCCCTCTCACGACATCCTACAATTGATAGTGGTGACTCGATTGAAGATAAAATTTTGGGTGATAATGTTGATATGCATTGTCATCCCAATAGAATCGAAAGATTCCGAATAGTTTAAAAAATAACGAAAATGTGGGTCAGGATATAACTCAACTACAGTTTTTCCAGTGAAACTTTTAAATTAAATATATATTTAGCAGAAAGAATCAGTTGAAAATGTTATTAGACCAAGTGTTGATGAGAAATTCATTTCACTATACTACTTTGAAGAATTGTAGTAAATGGTTCAAAGGGAAATGTATACCCCTTGATTGTACCATGAGAAATTCTTTTCATTATACTACTTTGAAGAATTGTAGTAAATGGTTCAAAGGGAAATGTATACCCCTTGATCGTACCTTGATACTGCGTGCAAAGAAGTATGAATGCTCGATCAAATTTTTCACCTATAAATATGTTGACTATCACACTTGCAGCGTCGAACATGTTGCGCACATCCATAAGGAAATCTCAATCAAAGTAATTATGTCACATTATGTGAAGTCTGTATCCAAACGGCAAGAGATTAAACACTAAAAAAATCAAAGAATTTCATTATAGTTTAAGCATCTATGAGTACTATTCACCTATGCATAAAGTCAACGTCTATATTCTTGCGTACTCAAAATCAATTAATGGTATACTTGTAGAGTTCGGATAGTGTGTGCCACATGTATTCTTTCATCCTTGTCGATACCAAGCTTGGAATAAAGAAAGAAAACATGTTAAGGATGTTGGCGAGACTTACAAAGCTAAAAAGAAGAATAAGTATTTAGTGTTTAATTGATCAGTACACAAAAGAACCACATGTAACAGCCATAAATTTAGAATAGAGTTGTTCCACTTTATTTTTGTTGTTCAAGGTGATGTATGTAATTTAAGACTCAACAGTTTTGATATAATAAGTAGCGTGTTAATTTTGTCTTCTTTAATCACTTTCTATAATTAATAGGCTAAAACAAATATATATTGTACATACTGTCTATTTGATTTATTTCCTACTTACTACATAATGTGTTGCAATTTCTATTCGATTAGATCAATTTAAATAAACAAATTAAACAGTCTACGAGGTCTATGCTTAGCTGCAACTTTATTGTTATTAAAAATAATTAATTAAAACATAAGTTATTGAAATGTACACTATTTAATGAGTTTTTAAAAAGTCATAAGATGCTATAAGAGTTCACATACATTGGGGATGGTAATTTGATCAAGATGTGTGAGAATGAGTAGTGATTTTGCAATCAATTTTTTAGAGTAATGTTGACCAAACACAAGTATGTTGTAAGGATTTATTTGTTCAATCACAGTTCATTCTCATACATCTCTTATTATTATACCCAATTTACGCGGACACTTATATGATCATATGACTTATTTAAATTTATTTAATTGGAAAAATTTCAATAATATTATTTTTTTTATTAGTTAACTATTCTCTTTTTAAAATTTTACTAGTTAAAGTATATACATGTGTATCATTATTTAGTAAGTTTATTAAGAATGAATGTCTTATTATGGGCTATAGTTTAATCATCGACTTCTTATAGTCTAACTTATCCTAAGACCTTCATCCATAATAAACTTACTAGGTTAGGATACATATGTATAGACTATAACTAGTAGAATTTTGAAAAGAGAATAATTAATACATAAAAAATAGATTATTAAAAATTATACAATTAAGAAAGTTTAAACAAGTCATTTAATTATATAAGAGTGAATATATTGATGATAACGAACGATCAGATTTGTACGAGGATGAGTTGTGGTTGCATGAATGAAATTTTGACAAAACATACTTGTACTTTAGTAAACAATATTTTGAGGGTATTAATTATATAACCTCTATCCGTCCTCATACATCTCCGAGCGTTATTTCTAATTTACGTGGACTCTTATACGATCATATGAGTTGTTTAAGCTCATTACGTTGTGTAAAATTTTATTAATTAATTATTTTCTTTTTTGACAATATGCTAGTAAGAGTTATAAACTCATACAGTATATTATAGATAAAACATGTAGTTTAGATATACAATGAATTTAGTTATTGTTCCTCAATAAATATAATTTATGTAGTTATTTACTTTTTTGTTATATACTAATATTTTGTTTATCATTGCACCAACTAGCATATATATTACAAATGAAAATTTTAATCTATGCAATCCATCATCTACCAGCCATATGAGAAATAGTTGATTATATTTATGATGTACGATACTAACAAAATTTAAATATCCATTTTTTCAATGGTAGTAAAGTACAATTCAAATTAAACCCAATAGTAATATCTTACCTTTTTATACATAAAAAAGCAATCTTTGTTTTAACTCCCTCATTTTATTGACTTCATTTATATTCAATTTAAAAAAAAAGAAAAATTATTAATTCCAAATTTAAATACAATTCAATTGTATTTAGAGTTAATCCTTGGTAAATAAGAAAAAGGTTTATAAAAGTATCTCTAAAATTTTATACGTAAAAAAAAAGAAGAAAATTGTATATAATAGCAAAGTAATAATCTAAAATAAATGGAATAGCTAGGGTTTGATTTAATTGTGCTCCATAGCAAACGTTAGCTAAAATTTGCCAGCATCTCTCTCTCAAAAATCTCGCTTGTCACTCTCCATTCTCGCTCGCCTCTCTCGCTTTATACATAGAAGTGTATAATTCTGTTTCTGTTTTGTATAAAGCGAGAGAAAACTGTATATACACATGCAAAAATATATATCTTCGTGTTATACACTTAATTATACAATTTACAAACATTTTACTTCAAATATTGCAGACAAAAAGGTGAACGAATTATACGATTGCAAATTATACAATTGCAGTGAAATACAATTTTCTCTAGCTTTATACAATAGAAGTGTATATATTTTGTTTCTGTTTTTGTATAAAGCGAGAAAAACATATAGCTTCTTGTTATACACTTATAATTATGCAATATACATACATTTTAATTTGATTCAACTGTATGCAAAACAAATTATACATTCGCAGCGAAATAGGCCAGCGAATTATACAATTTAGGCCAGCGAATTATACAATTGTATATGTATAGCGAATTATACAGTTTTATGTTTGTTATGGAGCGCAATTAAGCAAACTTTGCTATAGCATACAAATATGAATTTTTTGTTTGCTATATGTGAAAGTTACCCTAAAAAAAGAGTAAACTAATATAGTAAACAAATTTCTCTAGGATTAAACAAATTTATGCTACCTTTTAGAGAAATTTTAAAAATTAATTGTCTACCTTTTTCATTTAATTTTAACGGGAGTTATGTTCCTAATATTAAGATTATAACTTATATTTTTGTCTAACATGTACAATTGCTTTGCACGTGTAAAATATACTTTCCTCTTGCAAGTAAGATTATTAAGTATAAAAGGAAATTAAGGTAATTTTCATTAGATCAATGAAATAAAATAATAGTTTTCTATTACCAAACATTAACTTAGCTTTTGATTAGGTAATTAACATGTTGATAATAATTTTGCATTCAACTAAAAATCAATGTTTTCCTTAATATTAAATTCAATAATAAACTCACCGATTTAGCCTATATCAAAATTCATACATGGTAGTAGAAGAATGAATTGCCAGAGCAAATGATAAATATTAAATCAATAAATTAAAATTTAAAAAAAAAAGGAATTAGAAAAAGGGACGCATGCGTCACGGTAATAGAATTTTTTTTTTTTTTAAAAAAAAGTATTTTAAGCATAGGAATGGAGGACTCAAACATCCAATTTAAAAAGAGATGAGTGGCATTTGGGTTGGTGTTAGGAGACAATTTATATGTGATTCCTACGTCAGTTTCAAGAAAAAAGGATTATTCCTACTACTTTTAAAAAAATATATTAGAATAAGAAAGAATTATTAGTTAAAATAACATGTTTATTGAGGTTAAACTTGTAGTACTAGTAGGATACATTTATTAGTCAGGAGTATTTATGGTATTGGTGCATAGCAAAAGAGATATAATAGAGTAGTATTTACGAGAGGGAAAACGCATGTTGCGCTTGTTTGAAGTAGTAGAGGAGAAACGTGTCAATGCATCCTACAAGTTTGGCAAATCAGATTGCTTATAATTAATTCAAAAGTTTTTCAATCTCATTCACATCAACAGAGTAGTAAAGAAAAGAGATTTTTGTTAAATTAAATCAAAATGGATGAAGATAATAAAATTGAATGTGAGAAGCCTCCTCTCAACAAGTATGCCCTGGCTTGCGCCCTTTTAGCTTCCACCAACTCCATCCTCTTGGGCTATGGTCAGTTTAGTTTAGTTTAGTTTAAATAATATTTTATTTCAAAATCTGAACAATTATTATATACTTGCAGATATTGGAGTGATGAGTGGAGCTGTGTTATTCATAAAAGATAATATGAATATTTCATCTTCTGAAGTGGAAATATTGGTTGGATCATTGAATGTTTGTTCTCTAATTGGAGCTCTTGCTTCTGGAAAGACTTCAGATTTGATTGGTAGAAGATACACAATTATCTTATCAGCAGCAACATTCTTAATAGGTTCACTTTTGATGGGCTTTGCTCCTTCCTACCCATTCCTTATGGCTGGAAGGGTTGTTGCTGGAATCGGTGTTGGTTATTCTCTCATGATTGCTCCTGTCTATACTGCCGAGGTATCGCCTGCTATGACTCGTGGTTTGCTTACATCACTCCCTGAAATCTTCATCACTGTTGGTATTTTACTTGGCTATATTTTCAATTATGCATTAGCTGGTTTACCACATCACATCAACTGGAGGTTAATGCTTGGTCTAGCTGCTCTTCCAGCTATAGCCATTGCCTATGGAGTTTTTCAAATGCCTGAATCACCGCGTTGGCTTATTATGAAAGGTAATATAGAAGAAGCCAAAAGAGTGCTTCGTAAAACTTCAGATAATGATGATGAAGCTGATATGAGATTGGAAGAAATAATTAATGCTGCTGGAACAACTACTAATTGGAAAGGTCAGGGGGTTTGGAAACAACTCTTAAGACCAACTAAGCCACTTCGCCGTATTCTTCTAGCTGCTATTGGTATTAATTTCTTCATGCAAGCCTCTGGTAATGATGCAGTCGTATACTACACGCCATCAGTGTTCAATGCTGCAGGAATTCACAACCGTAAAGGACTAATAGCTGTGACAATCATAATGGGAATGGCAAAGACGTTTTTTTGCATAGTATCAGCACTTTTCTTGGATAATTTCGGAAGGAGGCCTATGTTGTTGTTGGGTACAATAGGAATGGCTGTTTCTCTAGCTGGTCTTGGGTTAGGCTCAATGTATCTAAACAATGTTGATTATAAGCCATCATGGGCTATCGCGTTGTGTGTTGTTGCAGTATGTGCTGATGTTTCATTCTTCTCAATAGGACTTGGTCCAATAACATGGGTATATTCTTCAGAAATATTTCCGATTAGGTTAAGGGCACAAGGTACGAGCTTGGCGGTTTCAGTGAATCGACTGGTGAGTGGTGCGGTTGCAATGACATTTCTAACTATATCCAACAAGATAACATTTGCAGGAACCTTCTTTCTACTCTGTGGAGTTATGATAGTAGCAACTATTTTTTTCTACTTTTTCTTGCCTGAAACTAAGGGCAAGAGCCTAGAAGAAATTATGGCAATCTTTGAAGACAAAAAGGAGGAAACGATTGAAAGATAGATTTAAACATGTTTGATTTTGAGATGTTTGCTTTAGATGCATCTACATTTTCTCACTATATTGAAAGCACTCTTTCTATCTCATACAAGTCAAAAGTATGGTCTGTTACCATTTCTGTGTCGGTAATTTAGTATGTTGTTGTAATCCATCATGGACAAAAAAAAATGCATTATTGTTTTCATAATAGTGTTGTAATTTTCTTTAATGCTAACGTCGTAAAACACCACCATATTCTACTCTTCATATTGATCCAAATAAATCGGATTCGGAGGGGGGCGGGGGCGCCTAAGGTTCCATCATAGGAATCAATCCTCATGATTCTTTATGTTAACCTGATTTGATTTTTCTGCTAACTAACTTTTTTATAATGTGTTCAAACACAAATCATAAGTGCTTTTGGTTATACAAGTTATATAAGATGTTAAATCTAGATATCCTATCCAGATAGAGTTGTTGAATTATTGTATAATTTGAATTAGTATTTCAACGATTTAACAAATATTATAAAATCAAGCTCATAGCAATATAAGTACAAAGAGAAGAAGACAATATATAGAGATGAAGAACAGAACTTTTCTTCTTATTCAAGTGTATGTAAGTCTCATATGTATATCATACAATAGTGAATGAACAATCTTATTTATAGGTTGAGAAATCACTCCAAAAGTCATCATATTAAGTATCATAATAAATATATACATTCTTATCCATAAAGGTTCATGAAACCTAGTGAGCATGGATGGTTATTCATGTACCAAGTTTATGGATTATCCACTCATTCAATGGATTTATAACAATCCCCCTTGGATGTCCATAGATAATGTGCGTCGTTAAAACCTTACTAAGAAAAACCCTATGGAAAAAAATTCTAGTGAAGGAAAAAGAGTACACATATCTTTTGATACGCACTATTTGTTGCCTCATTAAAAACCTTGCTAGGAAAAACCCAATAGGAAAAAACCTCGGTCAAGGGAAAAAGAGTGCAACGCGTATTATACTCCCCTGATTAAAACATCACTTAATTTCTTGTGATGATGTCTCCAATCTTCGTACATTGTGGTTGGTATATTCTTTTTCAAATAAAATCACACATTTTCAGAATATGATATGTCATTTATCTCAACCAGACGCACTTTCGACTTGCTTCATGGAGGGCTTTTATTTCTGCATAGCAACATTTGCTTCATTGATCGCCAGGATATTATTGTGCCTCCACATGCAAGCACATAGCGTGCTTGAGATAGAGCTTTATGCGGATCAGAAAAATATTCTGCATGTGTGTAATCAATCAATTTTGTCTTGAATTCCTCGGAATAGAATAAACTCATAACTATGGTCCTTCGAGGATATTCAATGATGTGCTCAACACCATTTAAATGTCCTTTTTATAGGGGAGAAATTTAATCTTGCCAGTAAATTTACTGCAAAATAAATATCTGGTCAAATGTTGTAAGTGAGATGCACTAGTACCCTGATTGCACCAAGATATGGAGTTTCATCATCAAGAAGCTCTTCATCTTTCTTTTGAGATCAAACTGAATCATCATTTACGTCAAGAGATCCCATCATCATTGGATGAATGTGATTTATCCATATAAAAACGCATCAAAACATATTTGTGTATGTGCACTGATAGACAAATATTTCATTTGTCTAATTATTAATCTGTAGGTCAAGACAAAATTATGTCTTACCAAGACCTTTTCATAACATACAGGGACAATTAGGATCATTCTTTTGTACCCTTTTCTTTCTTAACTATTTCAACCCATATAAGGATTCTTGAAGTTTTATTAAAAAGTTTCTTTCAAACTCTTATATGCTTCAGACACCTCGATTACTTGAAGGATTTTCATATAATCTTCATTGTCTGTCTAGACATTACAATTATTCATTAACATGCATTCAAGTTTTTCTTATGTTGTCAGATCAAAACAAACCTCATTGCATCCACCATAGGAGAAAACATCTCCAATAAAGTTAGGATTTTTGCGACAAACCTTTATGCCCCAAGGCACAAACCAGATTTGATATCTTACGGTTATACTATAGCATAATATTTTATTTGTACCCCGCTAACATTATACCTTGATTTATGGACTATCCGTTCAAAATCTCACTTTTCTAAGTGAAATAATATACTTGAATTATGCATTTACTTGGCCAATCATTTATTTGTCCACACTATATGACAGATTTGAATCCAAGATCCTCGTCACAATTTATATCATTGAGCGCTATCTCATATCAAAGATACCGTCCACGGTTATTTGATATCGATTCCAACAAGACATAACTTATCGAGATCTCTTCATTTTTCAAGTACCTAAACCTTTTCAGAGGTTTTATGAAGTGTTATGTCAATGTGCTCTTTTATAGCAATTGTCTCATTTTTATGACCATATTGATCATTTGCTCCTTCCTTTATCAAGAAATTTTATATTTGGAACCGATTGGTCTATTACGCTCTGGCGTATCATACACGCTGTCCTTCAAGGACTTTACATTGGTGCATTTGCAGCTGAATTATATCATAGGGTCACTACATTCATCTGCAATTGATTTGCAACATTATGCAAATGAATTATCCCTTGTTTATTAAGTTCACATATTTACTTAACGAAGATCAAGATAATTCATAATTAACCTCACACATAATTTTCAGCTGTCAAAATCATCTCTCCCCCTTATGTTAGAAAATCTAACATTCATCCCAACCTTATTTGGGAGTCATTTTTGTGCGTGGTGGAGTAATTAAAATCATAAACGCAATATTTTAGATGAAAATTATATGGTTCCTGACCCTGAACCAAGTTTAAGGGGGGAACATTGTTGGCTTGATGCATACATGTATTGCTACATGTTAAATAAATTTATTTAATACCAAATTTTATTTGGGAGTTTTGTTCTCATAACCATGATTTAGCTATAATTGGAGGCATACAATTTTTGCTAAATCAACCAACATTATCAATATAATTTCATAATTTGGAATTGTGCTCTTAATTTAACAATTCGAGCAAACAACCTTACAAACACCAATTGGTAAGTTGACAACCAAGCACATGTGATCATCGCATAGATGCATCTATCATATAGTTACAAATAATCCACATGGCAGGTGAATATGTCATATTCACCTTTTTATATGTTTCAAAAACTTCATGAGATTACAGTCCAAACCTTAGTTGGTACAATGAAAACAAGCAAAACAAGAGAATTCTTGAAAAATCTTTTATTTCTTCATCATAAGACACATAAATTCTCAAATATATTTGCATCACATCCAAACTATGATAGTAAACTGGTTATGCCAACTGATATTTATTTCAGTACATGTATAATTTACTTTTGCATGTGATTTCATCAGCATGTTCATGTTTGTCTGAAACAAATAAGAGAAAAAGTGAAGTAATCTTTTACATAAATATTTATAACCCTCTTTGATTGTAGTGATTTATAGTCTCAATATTTATTTTCAACTCATCCGAAAGTTAAAAAGTTTCTTTTGAGACTTACTACAACGCCAATATTATTCCTCTGATAATAGCACAACTCGTTAGAGTTTGCAATTAGTTTTGTGTACTATCACATATTGCATGATACCATCCCTATTATTGTCATGGTCAAAATCATTACAAGCAAAACGTGTTTCTTGCTTTACTTTTGTTGTACCATAGGTACACAACCACAAATTTGTATTGCCACACAACAATGACCACAACCCTTATAGGCAAAAACTATTTCTTTCTTTTTTCCTTTCGGTAGTTCACAATAAACATACCATAGTGACGTATAAACGTACAATACGATTAGCCATTTCTGCCAAATAAAATTTATTTCCTCTCAAACTTCCCGTAGAGGTGAGTTTTGACATATATCATTTTTTTCTCAAACCTCCCATAGAGGTGAGTTGTGGCATATATTCAACCCATAATGATTTTATCACATCTTGACCCGTTTTCTTATAGAATGTTCGAGCATTAACGATACTCATCACAAGTCACATTCTTTTCAAGGAATGGACTAATCATTTATATATACTTCATAAATTTGCATTTTAAGTACATTGTCATGGTTTTAAAATTCATTATATTTCCATGACACACCTCAACATCACTTTGAAAGATCAAGTGTACTATCTTCTTGTCTCATGATAGAAGATTTATTAACTTGTCAAATTATTGGGTTGACAACATTCACAAGTCTAATGGCCTTTCATACCAAAAAATTGTTTTCACATTTTTAAGGACTATTTGAAGAACTCATAGTGTTCTTCCTTTTATCATTACCACAATAATGACTATTATAATTTCGTCCCTTCACGCCCTTATTCATATCATTAATTAATTGTAATCTTTAAGACTAATTATTCACTGCTACCACATTCATATTATTGAATGGAGCAAGTCAACATGTGAATTTCAAAGTTATCACATATTGCTACCACATTCTTTTCAAGGAATAGAACAAATTCAATATATAAATTTCAAGAATTTTCATCAAATATATATTATTTTTGCCTTAATCATCATTTTATCACCACTATGGTGCATTGAGACTCAAATTCAATGTCTTATCCATACATGGCACATTAGGTCATAATTCTATGGGACTTGAACCCAATACATTATTATTACAGTGCATCAAAATTCAAATTGATGACTTACCCCCTTGGTGCAATAAAATTTGAATCTATCGTCTTATCCTCAAATATTTTTCATTATGGTGCATCCGGACTTTAACCTGATGTGTTACCCTTTTGGTGCGATGAGACTTGAATCCACCGTCTTACCTTTAATCAACGATATAATAGACCGAAATACAACATGACTCACCCTTTTTTTTTGAGTCTTTCAAAATAATATTCAAACTCATGCTATTAAAATTTTATACCTTCTTCCTATTAAGAATTTTTTTTTGTATAGCATATCACATTCAACCAATAGTAGTATATGATAATACCACAGAAAAATTTGACTTTACTTTTTTATTTTTGAGGTAACTCTCATCAACTAGCACTAGTTTGAGGTGAACTAGCACTAGTTTGATGTCTACCTCTATGAGTAATTCATCAAATTGGTTAAATCTAAAATAATAACATACTTTTTATTTAATACGATCCCACTATACATATAGATTCACCAACTACATTTCGGCCATCCAGAGATTCTGATCTATTTGAAAATTGCTAGAATTGATATATCCATATATCATGTTTCTGCGGGCATAAGAGTTTTTTCCTTTATGTTCGGTGGAAATCACATGTTATACTATACTACAATAAATAGATATCCGTGTTATGATACAAGTCCACGTTTTCAAAAAAAATGGATGAGATTGGGTCCCAGCGGATCTAAACAATCTTATTTTTTTGAACATGAAGAAATAAAGAAGCCATTGCAATTGCTGAAAAGACTAGGCCTACTAACGGCACAAAAATAGATGGAAGGTTCAAATTTTTCATAGAAGGGGTACCTTGATTTACTATTTGTATATGTTATTATGATATTATGTTATTATGTTATTATATAAATAAAGATATCTTGTAATAATTATAATTAAATTAAGAATTTGAATTCTAATTAGATAATATTTATTATTAATAGAATTTGAAGAATTTGAAATTCTTAGTATAGATCGAAGTATCGATATATCTAAATATAACTGAGTACGTATAATAAGAATAAGGCTTTTGTTCCTGGTCAATGTTAGTGACTGAATATTATTGTATTCTAAATCATAAAAATATTTTTAAAAATACATACACGATTTAATGCATATAATACTTTGATCTATATAACGAGATCAACCAAAATATGAGGTAAAGAAAAACAAGAACTCACTCTCAATTGGATAAAGTCTCGTGCTGATAACGTGTTATAAAATCAAGCTCATAGCAATATAAGTACAAAGAGAAGAAGACAATATATAGAGATGAAGAAGAGAACTTTTCTTCTTATTCAAGTGTATATAAGTCTCATTTGTATATCATACATTAGTGAGTAAACAACCCTATTTATAGGTTGAGAAATCACTCCAAAAGTCATCATATTAAGTATCATAATAAATATATACATTCTTATCCAAAAAGATTCATAAAACCTAATGAATATGGATGATTATTCATGTACTAACTTTATGGACTATCCACTCATTCAATGAATTTATAACAACAAATAATTTTTGGAAAAATTATAAGTATGTTTTACTGGCCAAGAGCCAACAAAAATACCAAAATCCTAATATTTACTTATTTCTTGGAAGCTTCAATGAATTATTAATGATTAAGTTACTTCTTATTGTTTATATTCATAAATACTATTTAAATAATAAAATTCAAAATCTTAAACAAATAAATTATTATTTTTTAATATTCAAATTTGGTATAGAAGCACTTATATTTTTAGTAATACCTAGAAGTTATGACAAAAGACAATTAAAATAAAGTAAAATTTGTAACTCTTCATCTCTTAATTTGTTAAATAAATATTTTTAATATTAAATACACTTAACTAGACAAACTATTTTGAATAATTCTTTTTGACATTTAGTTGATTTTGATCGAACACAAGAGGTACTTACAACATATGGTACAAAATGAAAAATAATGTACAATAGAATAAATAGGAAATATTTTAATATTTTTTGTGTCAAAATTAAACACACCTGAGTTTCAAGCAAACTTCATAACATCATATAATCATAAAAAATGAAATGTACAATCAAACTCAAACGATACCTGTTGTTAAAATTCAATTCACGAAAGGAACACAATTCTAATAAGGAACTACGAACTGAAAATCATAACAGTGAACTATGTGTGTGTTTTAGACAATTAAAATGCATAATCTAAATTTAGTTTTTCTTATTTTTAGTCGTATAGTTATGATCACTTTTACTATGACTAATTTATTTGTGATATTTATTTTATGAGATTTTAATACTATTATTTGTGGAATATTTTAGTGCCATCACTTCTATCATATTCTTTTTTCTTAACAATCTCCATTTATAATTATATTTTTGTAAAGACTAAAAAAATATTTGGAACACAAATTAATTATATATCTGTATGAATACTTTATATATAAAAATCCATAAATTCATAAAATTCGAGCACGATTAATTTGATTTGATTTATAGATTTGATAACCAGATACAAATGAAATTTGGTATTTTATATGAGTATTGTTTTTAGATAGGAAACATAAACAATGTGGGACTCCATCATGCGTATATAGAGTACTTCCTCTGTTTAAAAAAGAATGTTCTCCTTTCATTTTTAGTCTGTTTGAAAAAGAATGATCTTTTTTCTTTTTTTAGTAACTTTTTTTCTTAATATGTTTAAAGCCGCAAGATTAAAGCGTAATTTTAAACATTTGACATAACTTTAATTCAGGACCACAAGATTCAAAAGTCTTCCTTATTTACTTAAACTATGTACCAAATCAAATCAGGTTATTCTTTGTGAAACGGAGAGAGTAATAGTTATTGATTACATCTCTAATTCACATTCATTACCCTGTTTCAAAGGGAGTGCATTGAGCATATATACAACAGTTGTTTCAACCACATATTTTTAAGAGGAGCTTTCACATATAATCATTTAAAATAGCATAATTACTCTCTATAACTATAATTTGATAATTACAATTCCTAGTACATGTTATAGGAAAGAGAGAGGCGAGCGAGAGCGGGAAAAGAGTGGGAGAGAGTTGAATTCAATATGCATATCGGTTAGATAATTGTATATCATACATATACATTTGCACATATGGCAAACGAGATGGAGAGAGGGAGGGGAGAGGCAAGCGAGACTCTGAGAGGGAGGAGTCGTTTGTGTAATTCACAACTACATTTGCATAATTAATGTGTTTTCGCATTATTGAGTAATATAAAATCTGAAATTATATAAATATAATAAAATTCAAAATAACAAATTGATACAAACATAAATAGTAAACTTTTAACAATTATATAAATTATATTATACAAAATTTAAAAATCACACGTTTATACAAACTTTAAAAGTTTTGCACAAAAAGATTGAATGTATATGATGACAAAATTGAAAAATCAAAAGAAATCATCATCATATACAAATATAAGTATTCAAATAAATACAAAGCAAATAAAGAATCGTTAGTTGTGAATTATACAAATATGACGAATTATATATATATATATATATATAAATGTAGCTAATATACAAACTGAAAGTCGGGTCACGTGATTGAACTATAATATTAATCGTGAGTTGTAATAATATCAAATAATAGCTATGACAAGTAATTAAATGCTAAAATTTTAATTAACCACATAATTTTCCTTATTTTTCATTACTATTATTGTTTTGGTCTTTTTCTGATATCCTTTATAAAAAGTAAATGAAAATAGAGTACTTATCATTTAAACAAATTTTCAGCTGGATTGTATCTAACGTCCAACTTAGTCAAGCATAAATGTTTTCAAAAAATTATATCTAAATTTGAATTATGATTGTTGTGATTATTATTAAATATTTATATTTCATTTAATATTTATATTTTTTTTATAACATATGAAATGATAAATTTATGAAATAGTAGAATCTATTTCAGTTACGGATTTCTACTTTCGAGCTAATGAAAACAAAATCACCTAAAAATCTAATATTTTAAAATGCAGATACTTTTCATTTTTTAATTCAAAAATGTTATTATAATATTTATTAAACATGGTCTGTAATAATCAAATGGTTTTTGAAGAGCTTGTTACTTGAATCAACAACATGACAAAGTACGTACTCTCTTTTATTATTATTTTTATATAATATACATAGACATATTGTTTGACATAGATGTCTATTGGAGTGTATATATATTTTTGTATCTAAGCTTTCCGTCATTAGATTAATATTATTTTCAAAAAAAAAGATAAATAAGAACAGAAGAATTAAATAAAATAAATATATTTTTCAATACATCTTGTGAATAAAAAACTTTTATATTTTTTTGCCATAAAACTTGTTTTCCTTAATAAATGACCTATATTAGAGTCGTTAATATGAGCTAGGCCTATTGGGTTCGGGATATAATAGGGTTGGGCTAAAATTTTTGGAGCCCATTTAAGAAAAGAACTTTTTAGCTCGATCTGAATAAGCTTGTTGATTTGTTGGGCTTGAAAAATATAGGTAGGGCCGGCCCGTGGACCAATATAAAATAATCAAAAAAATATAATATAATATTAAAATTTAAAATTAAAGAGAGTTCAAACTCAACATAATTAAGTAAATATTTCTATTTAAATATTTATACTTTTTCTTGGAAATTTTTTTAATAAATAGTATAAAGATAATTTTATGGGATAATTTGAGAGACTTCTCTCCAAGTTTCACTCTATAACACTGATTTTCGTGTGGTTTACGATATTATGTCTAACTCTCTTATTTTCATTTACTTGTAACAATTCTATAAATCTATTTAAAATAAATATAAATTAATTTAGATTTGATAGTTTTACCTTTTTTACATTAGCTTCTTTATATGAATAAATATTATATAAAAAACAATTTTTAATAAATATTTTAAAAATAAATCAGCACAAATACATGTTTTTTTATCAAACAAAGATCAAAGTCTTCATTCAAGCTGACTCACCATTTGCACTAAATATTAAATCTTCGTATCCATTTCACCTTTATCAACTAAGGTAGATTTTTTTATATTAATAAATATTATATAAAAATAACTTATTTAACAAAAATTTTAAAAATAAATTAGCACAAATACATGTTTTTTTATTAAACAAAGATAAAAGTATTCATTTAAGTTGACTCATCATTTTCACCAAATATTAAATCTTCATATGCATTTCACCTTTATCAATTAGATTTCCCCCTACAATAACCCATCATTTTTTCAGCAACAATTTCTTCAAATAGAAAATAAAATGAACTCCTCAAAAGAGAAAGTCAATAAGAACAATCAAACTTTGTCTAGTTAAACATTTTCACGAGTGAAGAAGAAATATGATCCAACGAATAGAGATAAATCATTGACAATTATATATGTAAGTATGTATGTATGTATGTATATATATATATCTGAATTCAAAACCACTGATGTGGCATGCCTCTAAGAGCTAGAAAAATATTTACTTTTTTTTTATGTTTTTCCAAACCATTTTATAAATTTGAAAATACAAAAAGAGTCTCTTAAATATTGAAAATAATCACAATTAAAGTCATTGAATTTTAATTACTCCAATAGATGTTATTTATCTTTTCATATTCATATGTTACTAATTATTTTACTAACTATAAATATGTCTAACACTACATAACATTTTGTCGTTTTCATTCATAATTTTCTTTCAATTCTTCTTTTTACTAGTCAATTGAACCGCGCTTCGCGCCGTATTAGTATTCAAAAATTAAATTGAAATAGATACTATTTTACTTAAATTCACAATTTTTTCTTTTATATATCAACAAATGATATCAAAAAATAAAATAAATCATTAAAATAAGGTAAAACGCCATAAAAATAATCAAAAGAAAAGATAATATTTTTTTGAATTAGATTTCCCTCGGGAAAAAAACAAATAACATTATTTATTTTTTAAAATCTATGTCCGAAAACCTACTTAAAATATACAAAGATGTTGAAATTTTAAATGGACTACGCATATTTAAAATCGCATCTCAAATGAAAAAAAATGTAAAAACTTATATTTCGAATCTACTTTATTCATTACATTCTTTCTTCCCCTTTTTTGCTATCACGTCAATTTTTTATTAAATCTTATTATAACACTATGTGCCCATAAAAAATACCATTACATGTTATTCAAAATTGATATAAAAAAACAATCTATCACGACCCAAAACGAGCCGCGAGTGGCACCCACACTTATCCTACTATGTGAGCGAACCAACAAATCTAAACCCCACCATTTACCACCATTTCAAGTATAATGAACAAAATATAAAGCGGAAGACTCAAAATCTTATTATTATAACCAGTACATAAACTTCTAAAAGTTTATAAACTATTATTCCCAAAACCTGGAAGTCATCACACCAAGAACATCTATCCTCAAATTCTAAGTCTAAGAGTATTTAAGAAACTAAAATAAGCAAAAGAGATGGTCCATGTCCGAACTTCAAGACATCAAGACGTGAAGGAGAGAATCCAGCACGAGCTAGGAGTAGTAGCTCACCCTGAATTCTGATATGCTGGAGACTGGCTAGAGTCGCGGACGAGTCGAAGTCGATGGTACGTTTGCTGCACTCCACAAATAACAAAAGAAAAATACAAGTAGGGGTCAGTACAAGGAACACGTACTGAGTAGGTATCATCGGCCAACTCAAAATAGAAAGCAATATATATCGAATAATAACATAAAATCAACTACAATACTCAACAGGTGGCAACAACAAGTACAATAACCATTGGCATCAACACCAAGCACACCTATGAGAACTCAAGCCTCCACACAATACTCATTTGGGAAAAAGGTTCTTTAAGTTTGAGTATATTACCATGATTCAAGATTCATTCTCTTTATTCCTCTCGTGTCTGAATGTGACACTCCGATCCCCTAATACTACTTGTCGGTTCGTGACACCCGATCCCTTAATACTACATGTCGGTTCGTGACACCCGATCCCCTAATACTATGTGTCAGTTCGTGAAACCCGATCCCCTAATACTACGTGTCAATTCGTGACACCCGATCCCCTAATACTACGTGTCGGTTCGTGACACCCGATCAATTAACCTAATTCTTTTAGTTCATCAAGCCTTCTTTTATATCAAGACATCATCATTAATAGAGTGGATTTAAGGTTTTAAAGATTCCATAGTATCATCATTATAATCCATCACCATTTACATAATCACAACATGCAACAACACAATTAATCATATAGAAGACTTTACAATACCACCCAATACAGATCAATCGCCATTTAGAGTTTACTATGAACTAGCATAAACCATAACCTACCTCCACTGAAGAATCGTGATCAAGCAAGGTATTTCTCAATGCCTCTTCTTTCCTCTGCGTTCTCTCCCTTTTCTCGCTCGTTCTCCCTCTCTTTCTGTCTCTTTCTATCTTCTTTTACCCTAATTATCATATAATTTAATATGATAAAAGTAACCCATAATTTATTTTAAGGTTATCTCCTTTAACCCTCAAGTAAATAAGTTATTAAACTTACCCACTAATTTCATATAGTTTGTCATAAATAGTCCAAAACGCCCCTTAAAACTTTTAGCAGAAATCCGATCCAGTTGAGGTTATGCAGCTCGTGACGACCCGTCGTGCCTGCGACGGTCCGTCCTGCAGGGTCGTCACAGAGTTCAGAGACTCAATTTCATTAAAGAGGTCTGTGACGGTCCGTCGTGCCTATGACGGTCCGTGCTGCAATTACGTCGCGAAGTTCAGAGAATTGATTCCCCGTACCCAAATTTTAAAGTTTAAGTTTTTTGGCACGAGACACTCGACGGTCCGTCGCGACCATGATGGTCCGTCGTGTTCTCCGTCGACACAGTCAGTTTTTATCACAGTGATTCTACTGCTCGAAACGACTAAACATGCCGTTACAATAGATACCAATTTACCCATCGTTCGTCCTCGAACGATCACAAGAAGAAAAACAAGGGCGAGAAAGAGAACCTGAATCTGTAAAAAGGTGTGGATATCTTTCTTGCATATCCGCCTCCTTCTCCCAAGTGGACTCTTCAACTGGCCGATTCTTCCATTGAACCTTGATGGATGCAATCTCCCTTGACCTCAACTTGCGGACTTCTTTATCTAAAATAGCAACAGGCTCCTCCTCATAAGACAAATTCTCATCAAGAAGAACTGAATCCCAACGAATGATGTAGTTTCCATCCCCATGGTATCTTTTCAACATGGACACATGAAATACCAGGTGCACTCCTGAGATCCCTTGAGGCAACGCCAATTCATAAGCCACCTCCCCCACGCGCTTCAGAACTTCAAATGGACCAATATACCTGGGACTAAACTTACCTCGCTTACCAAACCGCATCACCCCTTTCATGGGTGAAACCTTCAGCAAGACTTGCTCACCCTCCATAAAATCCAAGTCCCTTACCTTTTGATCTGCATATTCTTTTTGCCTGTTCTGAGCGGCTAGAAGCTTTTCCTGAATGAATTTTACTTTATCTAACGACTCTCTCAAAAGATCGGTACCCCATGGTCTAACCTCAAATGCATCGAACCACCCAATGGGAGACCTACATCTTCTCCCATACAGTGCCTCAAATGGGGCCATATCAATACTTGAGTGATAGCTATTGTTGTATGAGAACTCTACTAAGGGTAAGAAGTTATCCCAATGACGACCAAATTCTATCACATATGCACGAAGCATATCCTCCAAAACCTGAATCGTTCGCTCAGACTGACCATCGGTCTGAGGGTGAAATGCAGTACTAAGATCCAAACTAGTACCTAATTCAGCATGCAATGTTTTCCAAAACTTAGAAGTAAACTGCGTACCTCTATCTGATATGATGGAAAGTGGAACTCCATGCAATCGAACAATTTCTGAGATATAAAGTTTGGCTAACTCACCTTGACCGGAATGAAGTGAGCAGACTTAGTTAATCTGTCAACAATTACCCAAATGGAGTCATACTTACCCAATGTCTTTGGAATACCAACTACGAAGTCCATTGCAATTCTCTCCCACTTCTATTCAGGAATGGGCATTCTCTGAAGTGTCCCTCCAGGCCTCTGGTGTTCATACTTTACATGCTGACAATTCGGGCATTGGGCAACAAAATCAACAATGTCACGCATCATCCTACTCCACCAGAAGTGTTGCTTTAGGTCACGATACATCTTGGTTGCACCAGGATTTATGGAAAACCTTGAACTATGAGCCTCTGTAAGAATAGTGTGAATAAAATCATTGATGCGGGGCACACATACCCTTCCCTTAATCCTCAAAATGCCTTCCTCATCAATTTTTGCTTCTTTAGACTCTCCTCGCAATACCATATCTTGAATCTGGATCAGTTTCTCATCCGTAAACTGATTTTCCTTAATCTTGTCAAGAAAAGAAGATCTTGCCTCCACACAGGCCAAAAATCCTCCCTTGTCTAGTACTTCCAACCTCATAAAGTCATTATCCAGAGTCTGAACCTCTCTAGCCAATGGGCGTCTAGAAACCTGCAAGAGAGCTAGACTTCCCATGCTCCCTGCCTTTCTACTTAAAGCATCTGCCACAACATTAGCTTTTCCTGGGTGATACAAGATAGTGATATCATAGTCCTTCAGTAGTTCCATCCATCTCCTTTGTCTCAAATTCAAATCTTTCTGAGTAAAGACATACTGTAAACTACGATGATCCGTACAGACTTCACACTTAACCCCATATAGATAATGTCTCCATTGCTTTAATGCAAACACTACTGCAGCCAACTCCAAATCATGGGTCGGATAATTACGTTCATGCACCTTTAATTGCCTCGAAGCATAAGCAATTACATTCTTCTCTTGCATTAGCACTGCACCCAAACCAGAATAGGATGCATCACAATAAACAATGAAATTCTTACCTTCCACTGGCAGGGTAAGAATTGGTGCAGTAGTCAACAAGGTCTTGAGTTTCTGAAAGCTTTCTTCACACTCGTCCGACCATACAAATGGAACACTCTGCTTAGTCAAATTTGTCAATTGGGAAGCAACAGAAGAAAATCGCTTGACAAATCGACAGTAGCTAGCTAGCTAAACCAACAAAGCTCCTTACCTCTGTAACATTAGTAGGTCTTACCCAACTCTTCACTGCTTCGATCTTAGAAGGATCCACCATCACTCCATCCTTAGAAACCACATGCCCAAAGAAGGACACTGAATCTAGCCAAAACTCACACTTGGATAATTTGGCATAAAGCTTTTTCTCCCTCAATATTTCCAATACAATTCTCAAGTGCTCCTCATGTTCTTTCCTGCTCTTTAAGTATACCAGTATATCATCAATGAATACAATGACAAAGAGATCCAGATATGGCTTAAAAATCCCGTTCATCAAGCTCATGAAAGCAGCAGGGGCATTCGTAAGCCCAAAAGACATTACTAAGAACTCATAATGCCCATACCTGGTCCGAAAAGCAGTCATTGGCACATCCGTTGCCCGTTTTTTCAATTGATGATAGCCAGATCTCAAATCGATTTTTGAGAAGGTACAAGCACCTTGTAACTGATCGAACAAGTCGTCAATGCGAGGAAGAGGGTACTTGTTCTTAATAGTTACCATATTCAGTTGCCTGTAGTCTATGCACATCCGAAAACTTCCATCCTTCTTCTTTACAAATAAAATAGGAGCACCCCAAGTGGATGCACTTGGTCTAATAAAGCCTTTCCCTAACAACTCTTGAAGTTGGGCCTTTAACTCCCTTAACTCAGCGGGAGCCATTATATAAGGGGGTATGGAAATGGGGCGAGTACCCGGCTCTAGATCAGTACAGAAATCAATATCTCTATCCGTTGGCATACCAGGAAGGTCTGCAGGAAACACATCCAGAAACTCACGGACTATCGAAACAGACTCAATCGAAGGTACTTGGGAAGTATCATTCCTGAGATGTGCCAAGAAAGTTAAACACCCTTTACTAACCATTCTCTTAGCACGAAGAAAGGATATGATACGAACTGGAGTGAAAGTGTAGTAACCCTCCCACACTAACAGATCTGTCCCAGGCTTGGCCAACGTTACAGTTTTAGCATTACAATCTAAGATTGCAAAATTTGGAGAAAGCCAAGTCATACCCAAAATTACATCGAAATTAACCATTTCTAGGATAACCAAGTCTACATGAGTATTGCTCCCCACAGAAGTCACAAGACAAGACCTATACACCTTCTCAACTATCACAGACTCACCCAAAGGAATAGAAACACGAATAGGCATGTCAACCAAATCACAATGTAAATCAAGACCAGTAGCAAATGAGAAAGATACATATGAAAATGTGGATCCAGGATCAAATAATACAGAAGCCATGCAATCACAAACCAAAATAATACCTGTGATAACAACATCAGATGTCTCTGCTTTAGATCTCCCGGGGAAAGCATAACAATGGGCCCTATCACCTGTCTGTCCGTTTCCCCTACCATGTTGTGCTGTAGTAGCTCCAGTTTGCCCGCCACCCCGGTTGATTTGGTGACCACCATTTCCTTGACCACCACGTCCTCCAGAATGGCGGCCTCTCCCATGACCACCTCTACCTCTGACTATTGGGGGTCTGTAACTCTGTTTTGGAAAATATCTCCTAATATGTCCAGCCTCCCCACATCCGTAACACTCTCTAGGTTCAAGCATAGGTCTCTGTGAGAACGACGGAGACTTGGGATAACCTCCGAACTTAGAAAAATATTGACCGGTCTGCGGTGGACCCCCAGCTACAGCCTGCAGTGAAGACTAAATAGGTCGGGCTGGATACCCTCCTGAACTCTGCCCTCTGGACTAAGAACCACTAAACTCATCTCCCTTACAAAACTTCTTAGTTGTTGATGCCATGGTGAAGTCGTCTGGCTTCACCCCCTCCACTTCTATTACAAAATCTACCACTTTCTGAGAGGATTTTGCTGCAGCAGCTACCTGTAAGGCTGGGATCTGCAAATCTGACCTCAATCCCTTCACAAAACGACGAATCCGCTCTTGTGGACTGAAGCAAAGCTGGGTGGCATACCTGGATAGTGCACGAAACTTAGCCTCATACGCAGTAACCGACATCCTGCCTTGCACTAGGCTCAGGAACTCATCTCTCCTCCTATCCCTCAAAGTCCGGGGTATATACTTCTCCATAAATAAGCTAGAGCATGATGCCCAAGTCATAGGTGGTGCCTATGCTGGTTGACACTCAACATATGACCGCCACCACATTTTGGCATTCCCCTGAAACTGATAGGTCACAAACTCAATGCCAAATCGCTCTACTATGCCCATCTTATGTAACAGCTCATGACAATCAACCAGAAAATCATAGTGAAAAGTTCATGCTGATCACTCGTCATTATAGGCCCTATAATCAATCGAGGAAAGATGCCTATTTCCAATGAGGCATCCATGCGGGGAGCCACAACAGCTGCATGTTGTACTCCTGGAACCTGAGGTGCTGGTGCAGAAAACACTGGAGGTGTCTGGCCTTGATCAGATAACCCGCTAAGATAAGCAAGAACCTGGTAAATCATATCTGGGGTAGGTTGGGGTGGTAATTCC
This sequence comes from Solanum lycopersicum, assembly GCF_036512215.1. Lineage (NCBI taxonomy): Eukaryota > Viridiplantae > Streptophyta > Magnoliopsida > Solanales > Solanaceae > Solanum > Solanum lycopersicum. The sequence continues at coordinate 26,529,814 of NC_090806.1, forward strand.
TCATCTTGCACTTGCTCATTTTCCCCTTCCTCACCCTCTCTTACTACCTCATCAGTCGGTGGAGGAGTCACCGCCCTAGTACTGGCTGGACTAGGTGTTTGTCCTCTTCTTCTAGAGGACGTCCTCCCGCGACCTCTACCACGGCCTCTTGCCACCGCTCCTCTTCGAGCTACAGCCCCAGTGGCTGGCTCAGACGCATCTTCTCTTGCGGGTGTTGGTGTTGTCGCAGTTGTTTCTCTAGTTCTAACCATCTGGGAAATAGAGTGAAGATGGTCAGATTCCAATTTGTATCACCTAGATACCAATTGGATCCAAGTAATAGCACGAAAGAAAGAAAGAATGAAATTTTCCTAAAGTCCTATAGCCTCTCAAAGAAAAGTAAAGGCGTTCCCCTACCGTTCCTCAAGACTCTACTAGACTCGTTCTTGTGTGATGAGACCAACGAACCTAATGCTTTGATACCAAGTTTGTCACGACCCAAAACGAGCCGCGAGTAGCACCCACACTTATCCTACTATGTGAGCGAACCAACAAATCTAAACCCCACCATTTACCACCATTTCAAGCATAATGAACAAAATATAAAGCGGAAGACTCAAAATCTTATTATTATAACCAGTACATAAACTTCTAAAAGTTTATCAACTATTATTCCCAAAACCTGGAAGTTATCACACCAAGAACATCTATCCTCAAATTCTAAGTCTAAGAGTATTTAAGAAACTAAAATAAGCAAAAGAGATGGTCCATGTCCGAACTTCAAGACATCAAGACATGAAGAAGAGAATCCAGCACAAGCTAGGAGCAGTAGCTCACCCTTAATTCTGATATGCTGGAGACTGGCTAGAGTTGCGGACTAGTCGAAGTCGATGGTACGTTTGCTGCACTCCACAAAATAACAAAAGAAAAATACAAGTAGGGGTCAGTACAAGGAACACGTACTGAGTAGGTATCATCGGCCAACTCAAAATAGAAAGCAATAGATATCGAATAATAACATAAAATCAATTACAATACTCAACAGGTGGCAACAACAAGTACAATAACCATTGGCATCAACACCAAGCACACCTATGAGGACTCAAGCCTCCACATCATACTCATTTGGGAAAAAGGTTCTTTAAGTTTGAGTATATTACCATGATTCAAAATTCATTCTCTTTATTCCTCTCGTGTCGGAATGTGACACTCCGATCCCCTAATACTACGTGTCGGTTCATGACACCCGATCCCCTAATACTACGTGTCGGTTCGTGACACCCGATCCCCTAATACTACGTGTCGGTTCGTGACACCCGATCCCCTAATACTACGTGTTGGTTCATGACACCCGATCCCCTAATACTACGTGTCGGTTCGTGACACCCGATCCATTAACCTCATTCTTTTAGTTCATCAAGCCTTCTTTCATATCAAGGCATCATCATTAATAGAGTGGATTTAAAGTTTTTAAGATTCCACAGTATCATCATTATAATCCATCACCATTTACATAATCACAACATGCAACAACACAATTAAGCATATAGAATACTTTACAATACCACCCAATACATATCAATCGCTATTTAGATTTTACTATGAACTAGCATAAACCATAACCTACCTCCACCAAAGAATCGTGATCAAGCAAGCTATTTCTCAATGCCTCTGCTTTCCTCTTCGTTCTCTCCCTTTTCTCGCTCGTTCTCCCTCTCTTTCTGTCTCTTCCTTTATTCTTTTACCCTAATTATCATATAATTTAATATGATAAAAGTAACCCATAATTTATTTTAAGGTTATCTCCTTTGACCCTCAAGTAAATAAGTTATTAAACTTACCCAAAAAGCCCCTTAAAACTTTTAGCAGAAATCCGACCCAGACGAAGTTACGCAGCTCGCTACGGCCAGTCGTGCCTGCGACGGTCTGTCCTCCAGGGTCGTCAAAGAGTTCAGAGACTCAATTTAATTAAAGAGGTCTGTGACGGTCCGTCGTGCCTACGACGGTCCGTGCTGCAATTCCGTCGCGAAGTTCAGAGAGTATATTCCCCGTACCCAAATTTCAAAGTTTAAGTTTTTCGGGACGAGACACTCGACGGTCCATCGTGAACATGACGGTCCGTCGTGTGCTCCATTGACACAGTCAATTTTTATCACAGTGATTCTACTACTCGAAACGACTAAACAGGTCGTTACACAACCAAAATGAGTAATGACCTAATGAAAATTCAAAAGGAAAAAGGAAATTGTCACGACCCAAAAATAGGTGTGATGACAATTGTCTTATCACACCAAGACAAGTCAGCCTAAAACCCAATATCTAACAAAGTACGGAAGTAAATGACAATCCAACAACAATTTCTAGTATGAAACCAAGTCATATTAATTCAATCCCAAAAATCAGGTTGTCACGTAGACAAGCCTCTAATGTAAATATTAGAGTTGAAATAATATAGAAGTCTAAAATGAAGTTGTCTTTCAAGTAAAAACAATGTCATAAACTGTAGTAGGAAAGTTCGCTGAGATGACAAGCAGCTACCTCACAATCCTCCACAAGATGCCTCGGAAACGAAAAGAATAACAGGTATCATGAAGATCCAGGCTCGTAACCTACAAAAATTTGTAGAAGCAAGGGGTGAGTACCAAACCACGCGGTACCCAACAAGCAAACCTCTAAACACAAGTTAAGTGAATAAAATACGGGTACTCCTTACTCTCTATCTAGACCTCTACGCTACAGCCTAATAGTTTACCAAACACACAACTCAATAACCACACTCTATCAGTTTACACATTCTCAATAACAACTCAATATTCAACAGTCACAAGCTTCACAGAGAAACAATCACAAGATCAGCAAAACATGTGTTCAAGTTCATCAATAAAAAAATGTGCAATTCCATGAGATACAATGTCAAATATAGTGATGCATGTCTTTCTTAACGATACACACCCGCTGTCTCTCAGTCCGGGACCCATGGGGGACATATCTGTCTATGCATCTGTTGTGGCGCACAACACGACCCTCGATAAAAGTAACCTTTGTAGAGCGCGATACGTCCCTCGAAATATAATATCCACCGCGGCGCGCGATACGACCCTCGAAATGGTACTTCCTCTCACCACAACCATGTCTCAGATACAATGCAAATGACATGCTTAATTGAAACTGAGGAGGAAACCATTTTGATAACAAAGCACAATTTACAACCAGGAATACAACACCAACAAATAAGCAACAAGTCTCTAAGTCATTCTCAATACCACACAAGGAAATACACGAATTTCATACGCTTAACAAGGGTTTAGAAATTCACTTGCCTCAAATAGTAGAACAATCACTTCAGAACTTGAGTCTTCCCTTTTTGTTGAACTTCCAACTCAAAACAATCTATTCAAATAAGTAACTACGATAAGATTTTTGAAACTAACAATACCTATATGCCTATCTTAGACCCAAAACTTCACCCAAATCTATAATAAAGTCCCTAAGTCTTGATGCCAATTAATATTGCAACTCTCATATTTATCAAATTCAAGAAAAAGGTTAAGACTACAACCTTAATTGCTTTTATATATTATAATATACCAATATTTAACTCCTTGACTCACTGCATTAAAATTTCTATCATCTCTAAAAATTATGAAAGAAAAATCTGATTTTAAACAAATAAAGTTACACTATCGGTAGCTCTCACGAAAAAAACTGCCCAACCATGCATTGCATCCTCACTATGCATATTTTTATAAACTCAATTCCATATAATACTACTCAATTATTAGATCATCATCATGCCATTATTAGCTACCAATTACATGGCCAAACAGCATGCCAAATCACCGCCAAAAATTGATCCAAAAGAATAAAAAAAAATGCCTATTCAAATTTGGAAAAAAATAGTAATAATTTAATATATTATCCATCCAAAATTGTCCCCACATTTCTTAACAATTTCAAACTTTAACCCTTTATATCCATACTCCTTTCTTTCTTCCTATTCCCTATGATTAATAATATATATATATATATATAGGATACTATACAATTCTATATATATTAAAAATCATGGGGGGGGGGGCAGTTGTACCTGGAGGAAGAAGAAAACGCCGCCTGATCGTTATCGCAACCCTATTCCCTTTCTTGTTATAAATTAATAAAATAATCATAATAATCTTGTTTTACTTATTTTAATATGGGTCAAAAAATATAGGGTCTTAAATAAATTATCACTTTAGTCCATTAACTATTGGTTACATTAATTATTTTTAATTATTCATTAATTAATTAACCCTTACTAAACGAATATTTATCTATAAATATTCCTCAATTAATTAACTTAAGTTAATCGGATATTAAAAAAATGACCTTTTGGGTCATCACATTATCCATAACTAAAAATCATGTTCGTCCTCGAACATAACATGAAAGAAAGTACCTGGAGCTTAAAAAATATGTGGATATCTAGCACGCATGTCAGACTCTGTCTCCTAAGTTTCCTCCCCCGCAGGTCGGTGCTTCTATTGAACTTTCACTGAAGCAATCTCCTTGGTCCTAAGCTTTCGAACCTGCCTATCCAAAATAGCTATAGGCTCCTCCTCAAATGTCAAGTCTGGACTCAACTCCAAGGAGTCAAGTGAAAGCACATGAGATTCATCCGAAATAAACTTCCGAAGCATAGAGACATGAAAAACAGGATGAACTACAAGCTACCTCTCCTACTCGGCTCAAAATCTCAAAAGGTCCAATGAATCTAGGGCTAAACTTGCCCTTTTTTCCAAACCTCATCACACCCTTCATGGGTGATACTCGGAGCCAAACATGATCACCCTCCATAAACACTAAGGCTCTAATTCCCTGATCTGCATAACTCTGTCGACTCTGAACTGTCAATAATCTACTGAATCATACGGACTTGCTACATAGCATCTCTAAGCAAGTTTGTATCCAAAGAGTCCATCTTCGCCGAATCAAACCAACCAATCGGAGACCTACACCGTCTTCCATACAACGCCTCAAATGGGGCCATATGGATACTAGAGTGATAACTGTTATTATAGCCAAACTCCGCTAAGGATAAATGTTGATCCCATCTAGCACCAAAATCGATCACACACGCTCGAAGCATATCTTCCAATACTTGCATGGTCCGCTCAGATTGACCATCTGTTTGAGGGTGAAATGTTGTACTCATATCTAACTGAGTACACAGACCATGTTGTAATGCCTTCAAGAATTGAGATGTAAATAGTGAACCTCGATCTGATATGATAAAAATACGAACTCCATGTATTCGAACAATCTGACTGATATATAGCTCGACTAACTTTTCTGCCGTATACTACATCCGAACCGGAATGAAGTGAGCAGACTTGGTCAGCCTATCAACAATAACCCAAATAGAGTCATAACAACCCATTGTGGTAGGCAAACCCATAACAAAATCCACAGTAATCCGCTCCCACTTCCAAGTAGGAATAGGCAACCTCTAAGATACACCCCCAGGTCGCTGGTGCTCACACTTGACCTGCTGGCAAGTCAAACACCTCGAAACAAAGTCTGAAATATCTTTCTTAATCCCACACCACCAGTAATGCTGACTCAGATCATGATACATCTTCGCCGCTCCTGGATGGATGGAATATCGAGAATAATGGGCCTCCTCAAGAATCAATCTAATCAAATCACTTGTCCTGGGCACACAAATTCTTCCTCCGATCCGCAAGACACCATCAGAATCAAGGACAACCTCCTTAGCTTCCCCTCTCAATACTTCGTCTCGTATGAGACATAATTTTTCATCATCAAACTGATGTGCACAGATTAGCTCGACTAAAGAAGACCGAGCCTCAATAAAAGCAATAATCCCATCACTCTTTTCTGAAATCTTCAAGAGGACAAGACTGTTAGCTAATATTTGCACGTCTCTAGTCAATGGTCTCTCCATAATACTAAGCGCTGTAAGACTCCCCATGCTAGGAGTCTTCCTACTCAGTGCATCAGCCACAACATTGGCCTTTCCTGGATGATACAGAATGGTCACATCATAGTACTTCGGCAACTCAAGCCATCTCCGTTGTCTCAAGTTCAAATCCCTTTGGCTAAAGATATACTGAAGACTCCGATGATCAGTGAAGATCTCACAATGCACCCCATACAAATAATGACACCATAACTTAAGTACAAATACCACAGCCGCCCACTCCAAATCATGAGTAATGTAGTTCTTCTCATGGGATTTCAACTTCCTAGAAGCATAAGCAATCATTTTCCCCTTCTGCATAAACACACCACCCAAACAAACTCCTGAAGCATCACAATACACTGTAAAGTCTACACCCTCCTCAGGTAGAGTCAACACAGGAGCAGAAGTCAACAAAGTCTTGAGCTTTTGAAAGATCTCCTCACACTCATCAGACCACTGAAAACCCACATCATGTCAAGTCAATCTAGTCAATGGAGCTGCAATAGTAGAGAAACTCTGAACAAATCGTCGATAATAGCCTGCCAATCCCACAGAACTCCTAATCTCAGTAGGTGAAGTAGGTCGCGTCCAGCCTCTAACTGCCTCAATCTTGGCCGGATCTACTCTAATACCCTCCTTAGACACCACATGTCCTAAGAATGCCACAGAAGTAAGCCATAACTCACACTTTGGGAACTTGGCATACAACTTGTTTTTTCTCTACCTCTGAAGTATAATCCTCAAGTGTCGGGCATGGTCCTCCTTATTCTTGGAGTAAACCAAGATGTCATCGATGAAAACAATCACAAAAGAATCAAGGTATGGTCGAAACACCCCATTCATCAACTCTATGAATGCTGCTGGGGCATTAGTCAATCCGAAGGACATCACAAGGAACTCATAATGCCCATACTGAGTTTGAAAGGCTGTTTTAGGGATATCTGATGCCCTAATCTTCAACCGATGATACCCAGACCTCAAATCAATCTTAGAGAACAATGATGCTCCCTGTAACTGATCAAATAAGTAATTAATACGCGGAAGAAGATACTTATTCTTCACTGTTACCTTGTTCAACTGTCTATAATCAATACACATTCTCATAGTCCCAACCTTCTTCTTCACAAATAATACAGGGGAACACCTGAAAGATCAGAAGGAAATACATCGGGAAACTCCTGGACCACGGGAATAGAGTCCATGGGAGGTGGTTCAAAGCTAGTATCCCGAATAAAAGCTAAGTAAGACAAACACCCCCTCTCCACCAATCTCTGAGCACGGATAAAAAAGATGACCTTTCTAAGATAAGAACCACTAACACTCTTCCACTCAACCCTCGGAATACCAGGCATTGCTAAAGTCACAGTTTTAGCATTACAATCAAGGACAACATGATAAAGAGAAAGCCAATCCATACCCAAGATAACATCAAAGTCTACCATCCCCAGAATGATTAAGTCTACCCAAGTGTCATACCCAGCCAATGAAATAAGACATGATTTATACACTCGATCCACCACTAAGGTCTTACCCACGGGTGTAGAAACACGAATAGGTACAGTCATGCTATCACATATCATATCAAATTTAGCAGCAAAATACGTAGACACATAAGAGAATGTAGAACCTGGATCAAACAACACAGACGCAGATCGATGGCATACTGGGATGATACCTGTAACAACAGCATTAGAGGTCTCCGCCTCAGGTCTCCGGGGAAAAGCATAGCAGTGGCCTCCTCGTCCACCTCCATCCTGGGTGGTACCTTTACCCCCACTTTGCTGAGCTGCAACACCACTACTAGAAACTCTATCATCTCTACCTAACTAAACTCTGCCACGACCTCTACCATGTGGTGCTGGTGGTCTATTCTGGAATGAAGAATTAGGTCAAGGCCCACCACGACCCCTTTGTGAAGTACACTGCCGCATTAGATGATCGGGATCTCCACAAGTGAAACAAAATCTCTGACCTGGGAACTGTTCTATGGACCCTGAAAACCCACTATAATTTCCTCGCCCTGTAGGTTGCTATTGTGAACCGTATGAGTCCTAACTTAGGCTATAAGAACCCCTAGATGTCTGTACACCCTCAAATGTCGCATAGATGCATGAATAGGTCCCCGCTGCTGAAAAGAACCACTCACTCTCTGTGATACCCTACCTCCCGATGTGGCACCATGAAACTGGCCTGATATACGAGCCCTTTTAGGGTCCCCAAACTCCTCTCTCTCTCCATCAATTCCGCCTCTTTGGTGGCACTCACAATGGACTGGAAAGAAGCCCCCTCCCTAGATGCCTGAAACACAGCTGACCTGATCGAGAAAGGCAATCCCCTCACAAATCTGCGGATCCTCTCTGTCTCATTTGGAATAATGGCCAACACATGCCTAGACAACTGCAAAAACGTGTCTCATACTCTCTAACCGATAAACCATCGTCTCTCAGACTCTCAAACCTCAAGCGACTCTCCTCTCACACACTCCATGGGATAAAACGATCTTGGAATGCACTAGCAAACTGGTCCCAAGTCACTGGAGGAGATCCAACTGGCAAACCCCCCGAATAAGTACTCCACCAGTCTCTTGCTGGTCCACAAAGCTGGAGTGTAGCATATCGAACACTATGTGACTCAGCTAATCTAACCACCTCTAGTAACTCTCAGCAGGTTGTTAGAAACTCATGAGCGTCTTCGCTCTTCCCGCCCTGAAACTACACTGGGTCCATCTTTCGACATATCTCATACCTACGCTGCTCATCCTCTGTCAGAAAAACCATCGATGCAACTTGACCCCCAACTGCTGCTGTAACATCATTCTGAACCGTGGGATCTACTGGTAGTTGCCCCACCGCATCCTGAACAACTGGAGCTTGTTGCTTCTCTTGGGTCTGAGCCCCCTCTCTAGTACGAGAGTCATGTGGTATGGTAGTCGCCCCACCACCATGAGAAAAGCCCTCCAGCACAGTTAATACCCTCAATAGTGTATCCTTAAGCAAGGGTGTGACTACTGGATCTGGAGGAACCTGGTCCTCTCTGCCATCAATCTGAGGTTCTATAGAGACCTCTCTAGCATGACCTCTCACTGGTGATACTCCACGTCCACGACCTCTGGCTACTGTCGTACTACTAGAACGACCTCTAGCTCGAGATATACCCCTACCCCTAGCTGGGGCCTCAACAACTGCCTCGGCAAGTTCCTCCCCTCTACCACCAGTAACATTAGTTCTAGTCCTCGTAATCTGTCAAAAGAGTATACAACAACTAAGTACTAAAGAAAGGTACTATGCATGATGAGAAAGAATGAACAAAAAGGAGCTTTCCTAGTAATCTTTATAGTCGCTCAAAGATGAGTACAAACATCTCCGTACTGATCCTTGAGACTCTACGTAGACTCGGCTTGTATACAAGTAAGACCTATGAACCTGCGGCTCAAATACCATTTTGTCAAGACCCAAAAATAGGTGTGATGGCACTTGTCTTATCCCACCAAGACAAGTCAGCCTAAAACCCAATATCAAACAAAGTGCGGAAGTAAATGGCAATCCAACAACAATTTCTAGTATGAAACCAAGTAATATTAACTCAATCCCCAAAACCAGGTTGTCACGTGCATAAGCCTCTAATGTAAATATTAGAGTTGAAACAAAATAGAAGTCTAAAATGAAGTTGTCTTTCAAGTAAAAACAAATTCATAAACTGGAGTAGGAAAGTTCGCTGAGATGACAAGCAGCTATCTCACAATCCTCCACAAGATGCCTCGAAAAGGAAAAGAATGACAAGTATCACGAAGATCCGTGCTCGTAACCTACAAAAATTTGTAGAAGCAAGGGGTGAGTAACTAACCACGCGGTACCCAACATGCAAACCTATAAACACAAGTTAAGTGAATAAAATATGGGTACTCCTTACTCTCTATCTAAACCTCCACGCTACAGCCTAACAGTTTACCAAACACACAACTCAATAACCACAGTTTTTTTTAATATCCGATTAACTTGAGTTAATCAATTGAGGAGTATTTATAGATAAATATTCGTTTAGTAAGGTTTAATTAAATAATGAATAATTGAAAATAATTAATGTAACCAATAATTAATGGACTAAAGTGATAATTTATTTAAGACCCTATATTATTTGACCCATATTAAAATAAGTAAAACAAGATTATTATGATTATTTTATTAATTTATAACAAGAAAGGGAATAGGGTTGCGATAACGATCATGCGGCGTTTTCTTCTTCCTCCCGGTACAACTCGCCCCCCCCCCACCCATGATTTTTAATATAGATAGAATTGTATAGTATCCTATATATATATATTATTAATTGTGGGGAATAGGAAGAAAGAAAGGAATATGAATATAAAGGGTTAAAGTTTGAAATTGTTAAGAAAAGTGGGGACAATTTTGGATGGATAGTATATTAAATTATTACTATTTTTTTTTTAGATTTGAATAGGCATTTTTTTTGATTCTTTTGGATCAATTTTCGGTGGTGAGTTGTCATGCTGTTTGGCCATGTAATTGGTAGCTAATAATTGCATGATGATGATCTAATAATTGAGTAGTATTAAATGGAATTGGGTTTATAAAAATATGCACAGTGAGGATGCAATGCATGGTTGGACAGTTTTTTTCGTGAGAGCTACCGATAGTGTAGCTTTATTTGTTTAAAATCAGATTTTTCTTTCATAATTTTTAGAAATGATAGAAATTTTAATGTAGTGAGTCAAGGAGTGAATTATTGGTATATTATATTATATAAAAGCAATTAAGGTTGTAGTCTTAACCTTTTTCTTGAACTTGATAAATATGAGTTGGAATATTAATTGGCATCAAGACTTAGGGACTTTATTATAAATTTGGGTGAAGTTTTGGGTCTAAGATAGACATATAGATATTGTTAATTTCAAAAATCTTATCGTGGTTACTTATTTGAATAGATTGTTTTGAGTTGGAAGTTCAACAAAAAGGGAAGACTCAAGTTCAAAAGTAATTGTTCTACTATTTGAGGTAAGTGGATTTCTAAACCCTTTTTAAGCGTATGAAATTCGTGTATTTCCTTGTGTGGTATTAAGAATGACTTGGAGACTTATTGCTTATTTGTTGGTGTTGTATTCCTGGTTGTAAATTGTGATTTGTTATCAAAATGGTTTCCTCCTCATTTTCAAATAAGCATGTCATTTGCATTGTATCTGAGACATGGTTGTGGTGAGGGGATGTACCATTTCGAGGGTCGTATCGCACGCCGTGATGTATATTATATTTAAAGGGATGTATCGCGCGCTGCGAAGGTTACTATTATCGAGGGTCGTGTCGTGCGCCGCGAAAGATGCATGGACAGATATGTCCCCCATGGGTCCCGGACTGAGAGACAGTGGGTGTGTATCGTTAAGAAAGACATGCATCACTATATTTGACATTGTATCTCATGGCATTGCACATTTTATTATTGATGAACTTGAACACGTGTTTTGCTGATCTTGTGATTGTTTCTCTGTGAAGCTTGTGACTGTTGAATATTGAGTTGTTATTGAGAATTTGTAAACTGATACAGTGTGGTTATTGAGTTGTGTGTTTGGTAAACTGTTAGGCTTTAACGTGGAGGTTTAGATAGAGAGTAAGGAGTACCCGTATTTTATTCACTTAACTTGTGTTTAGAGGTTTGCTTGTTGGGTACCACATGATTTGGTACTCACCCCTTACTTCTACAAATTTTTGTAGGTTACGAGCCCGGATCTTCGTGATACCTGTCATTCTTTTCATTTTCGAGGCATCTTGTGGAGGATAGTGAGGTAGCTGCTTGTCATCTCAGCGAACTTTTCTACTTCATTTTATGACTTTGTTTTTACTTGAAAGACAACTTCATTTTAGACTTCTATTTTGTTTCAACTCTAATATTTACATTAGAGGCTTGTGCACGTGACAACCTGGTTTTGGGGATTGAATTAATATGACTTGGTTTCATACTAGAAATTGTTGTTGGATTGTCATTTACTTCCGCACTTCGTTAGATATTGGGTTTTAGGCTGACTTGTCTTGGTGGGATAAGACAAGTGCCATCATACCTATTTTTGGGTCGTGACAGAAATATTAGCAAAGAATAGACTATGTAATAACCATTAAAAATTATAGAATCAATATATTTTTAAATATTTTTTTCCACACAGGTTTTGGGCTTTAAAATATAAGGGGGTGTTTGTATTGAATTGTTTTAAGTAGCTTATAGACTTTAAAAATTAGGAAAAATGCAATTTAAGAAAAATAAATGTGATGCATAATTTTATTTTAGCTTTATTATTATTATTATTATTATTATTATTATTATTAATAATAATAATAATACTACTACTACTACTACTATATTATATGATAATGATAGTGTATAATATTATTAAAAAAATAAACAAATTTTGTAAAATTACTTTTTGCAATTCTTATTAAGTTATAATAATATATTTCTAGGAATAAAAAAAACATAAGGAAAAGGAATAAAATAAAAGAAAGAAAGGAAAATAAATGATTTAAGAAATAATATTAATAATGAGATTAAGAGGATGAAGTACAAGAACTTGAAAGAACTAATGATTATACGAATTATATATAGTTATTTTTGCTATTTTATAAAATTTGATGTAAAATTATCAGTTTCTAAAAATTAGAAAAAATGTGATTAAGAAAAAAGTATCATTGCTAGACTAAGAAGGGTGTTATTCTATTTTTTATTTTAGATATCATTTTGTTTTTTCTCTTTTTTCATTATTATACTACACTATTTATATCTTCCTAAGATCCCTTCCTTTACTTCTTTATTTTCCATTATTTTTTCTCTTACCAAAATACTTGTCCTTTTAATTCCCTCATTTTAGGTTTTTTTCTTATCAAATTCAATTTTTCAAAAAATAGCTATACACTTATAGTTTCTCTTTCCTCATTAATATTATACTTATTATATCTTTCCAAAATTATTTCTTTTAACTTCTCTATTAATTTTAAAAACATTTACAAATATAATTGTAATTGAACTATGACAAACATAATTGTTATTTATAAGCATAAATAAATAAAATTGGATACAGGTCCAAGTTAAATTTATCTCTTTTTCTCTGTTTTTTGTTTCAATTTTTTTCTAATTTTTCATAATTAATTATTTTAAAAACTCTTAAACTAGTAGAAGTTTAATTGTTATTATATATACAAAATAAATAAAATAAGAAGTATATTCATCTCTTTTGTCTCTTTTTTTTTAAAAAAAAATTTCACAATTATTTTTTTAAAAAATATTTTTATAATTCACACCTCTACATTTAAAAATGACAATCTTCTAATTATATTAATAAAATATTCATGATTATCTTATCTTTCATATTTATAAGTATCATTATTTAATTTTGCATGTATCATTATTTAATTTTGCATGTCTTAAAATATGGGAGAAAAAATTATTTACTTATTTATTTTTTTTTTTAAATGTTTATTCAGCTCAATCAACTTTTAACTTTCCATTATAATTGTCTTCTTTATTATAGATTTTAATGTATATGCATGTATTCACCCCCTTCAATTTTTATAATTCTTAATTAATTTTATTAAAGTAGAGTAATATATTAAAAGATGGGAGATGAAAAGACAAAAATTAACTCATATATGTTTCACTATCAAACTATGTATATATGAATTATTCCTTTTTTTAGTTATTCAATCTTCTAAAATTAGGAAAAATGTCACTAACATATAATGAAACTTTTTTTGTGCAATTATTTTAATTAAAATGTATCTAAAATGTCAAAATAATTGATATAAATAAATATCAAATGCTAGACTAAAAATGATGTCATATATATTTTTATAAATAATTATGTAAATTTTGCTTTGCCATTCTTGTTAAGTTAGAATAATAACTTACTTCTTGGAATAAATAATTGACAGAAAATAAATAAAAAGGAAAAAACGTGATTTATGGAAATATAAATAATATTAATGGAGAGATTAAGGAAATTAAGTAAAAGAAACTAATAGCATATGGTAGTACTTAAATATGGTATTTTATAAATAAAAATTTATAGTTGTTTAAAGTTAAATAAAATAAATAGTGAGGCATACTTTTTTTTTTTTGCAAAAGTACCTTCATCTTTGAATAGTTATTTTAATAAAAATATATGATAAATGTTAAAATAATTGATAAAAAATAATAGGTATCAATGCTAGATTCATAAGGGTAACGTTGCATTTTTATTTTAGCTATTATTATTAAATATATATAACTTATTTTTAAAAATAAATAAATAATTTAAAAAGTTGTTTAAGCAAATAATATAGTAAATAATATTATTAGTTATGATATTAAGAGAAGAAATTAATATAATTGATGATGAAATGATTCAAATATCATCATCTTTTCTTTTGAATCTAAAAATGCAAAAAAAAAAGGAGATAATATCAATATTAATTTCCTTTCCTTTCAAATCACAAAACATATTATCTATTTATTCTTCTCCTAATTTGATATGAAATATATAAATAGATGGATTCTTTCTCCAAACAATTATCTTACCCAATGTTACACTAATCATTCTCCCAATCAATTTTTTTCTCTCAATATATAATATTTCTCCTATCAATATCTTTGAAAGGATCATGATTGCTTCTTCTTTTCTCTTTTGTTGAAGAAATTTGAAAGCCTAGAAATTTGATAAATCAAATCAATTTTTTCCGTCAATACAATATTTCTCCTACCAATATCTTCGGAATCATCATGATATACTATTTTTCTTCTCTTTTGTCAAAGAAAAGAGGAGTTCATTGTTGTTTGTGATACTCATATATTCTTCTTTATTATCGCAAGAAAAGAAGAAATGAAGAAATCATTCTTTCAATCAATTATTTTTTCTCAATATAACATTTCTCCTATCAATATCTTTGAATGGATCATGATGTACTTCTTCTTTTCTCTTTTGTTGAAGAAATTCGGAAGCCTAGAAATTTAATATATCAAATCAATATTTTTTTTGCCAATACAATATTTCTCCTACCGATATCTTCGAAATCATCATGATATACTTTTTTTCTTCTCTTTTGTCAAAGAAAAGAGGAAGAGTTTATTGTTGTTTGTGATATCCGTCTATTCTTCTTTATTATCATAAGAAAAGAAGAAATGAAGAAAAGAGCAAAAGAGTCCATTATTGTTTGTCAAAAATACTTAAAAAAAATTTATTTTATAGTCTAACTAAAATAAACAGTTATGAAAAATGAAAAGTTTTTGGTCTTTTCATGTTCTATTTACTTAAATATATATTAATGTGAGGAAAGTTTTTAAAGAACATGATTAATTGATAAATTCATTTAAATGCTTTAAGTTTTTTTAAAAAATATAAATAAAAAATAGAAAATAAATTTAAAACTTTAAAATAATGGATATAAAAGAAAATGAAAATGCTGGTTATAGAGAGGTGCACATAGGATTGCTTAGATTCAGCTTAATATATATATATATATATATATATATATATATATATATATATATATATATATATATATATATATATATATTGTAACGACCTGTTTAGTCGTTTTGAGATTTCTCCTACCGATATCTTCGAAATCATCATGATATACTTTTTTTCTTCTCTTTTGTCAAAGAAAAGAGGAAGAGTTCATTGTTGTTTGTGATATCCGTCTATTCTTCTTTATTATCATAAGAAAAGAAGAAATGAAGAAAAGAGCAAAAGAGTCCATTATTGTTTGTCAAAAATACTCAAAAAAAATTTATTTTATAGTCTAAATAAAATAAACAGTTATGAAAAATGAAAATTTTTTGATCTTTTAATGTTCTATTTACTTAAATATATATTAATCTGAGGAAAGTTTTTAAAGAACATGATTAATTGATAAATTCATTTAAATGCTTTCAGTTTTTTTAAAAATATAAATAAAAATTAGAAAATAAATTTAAAACTTTAAAATAATGGATATAAAAGAAAATGAAAATGCTGGTTATAGAGAGGTGCACATAGGATTGCTTAGATTCAACTTTATATATATATATATATATATATAATATATATATATATATATATATATATATATATATATATATATATATATATATATTGTAACGACCTGTTTAGTCGTTTTGAGCAGTGTAGTTTATTTCTTATAATAACTGTCTGAGCCGACGGATCCCACGACGGACCATCGAGGGTGTCTCGTTCCAAAACACTTAGAATTCTGAAATTTGGGTACTGAGATCGACTCTGTGAACTTCGCGACGAAATGGCAGGACGGACAGTCACACGCATGACAGGCCGTCACAACCTCTTCAAGGAATTCAGTCTCTAAACTTTGTGAAGGAAGCAGCAGGACGGACCGTCGTAGGCACGACGGGCCGTCACAATCTTCGTAACCCTGCCTGGGTCGGATTTCTATTAAATGTTTTAAGGGGCGTTTTGGATAATTCCGGCTTATAATTATAAAGTTAGTGGTTTAATGTTAATAATTCAATTACTTGGGGGTTAAAGGAGATAACCTTGAATTAATTAGTGGGTTACTTTTGTCATCTTTTATACTTAATTATATGCTAATTAGGGTAAAAGAAAAAGGGTTTGAATAAGAAAAATAGAAAGAATGAGAGAGAGGAGAAACGAAGAGGAACCCAAAGCTTTGGAAAAGTAGATTTCTTGATCACGAATTCTTCGGTGGAGGTAGGTTATGGTTTTTATACTATTTCATAGTAAACTCCCGAAGAAGTAGGTTATGGTTTTTATACTATTTCATAGTAAACTCTTAATAGCGAATGATATGTGTTGGGTAGTATTGTAAAGTCTTCTATATGCTTAATTGTGTGCTTCCATGATGTGATTATGTAATTGTAATGGGTTGGAAAGATAAGGTTGTGAAGCTTAAACCTAAAACCCTCTCTGTTAATGATGATGCCTTGGTATAAAAGGAGGCTTGATGAACTAAAAGAATGAGGTTAGGTATCGGGTGTCATGAACCGACACGTAGTATTAGAGGATCGGGTGTCACGAACCGACATGTAGTATTAGGGGATCGGGTGTCACGAACCGACACGTAGTATTAGGGGATCGGATGTCACGAACCGACACGTAGTATTAGGGGATCGGAGTGTCACGTTCCGACACAAGGATAGTAAAAAGAATGAATCTTGTATGAGGTCAATATACTCAATTTATTGAACCTATTTCCCAAAAGAGTATGGTATGGAGGCTTGTGTCCTCATGGGTGTACATGGCGTTATTATCAATGATTCTTGTACTTGTTGTTGCTACCTGTTGAGTATTGTAGTTGATTTGATGATATTATCTGATATATATTGCTTTCTATTTTGAGTTGGCCGATGATATCTACTCAGTACTCGTGTTTTGTACTGACCCCTACTTGTATGTTTTCCTTTTGTTCATTGTGGAGTGCAGCAAACGTACCGTCGTCTTCAACTCAACCGCAACTCTAGCCAGTCTTCATCACGTCAGATTTCAGGGTGAGCTATTGTTTCTAGCTTGGACTGGATCTTCTTCTTCACGTCTTGATGCCTTGAAGTTCTGGCATGGACTAGCTGTTTAGTTATTTTAGCTTCTTAAATACTCTTAGATTTAGTAAGTTGAGGATAGATGTTCTTGTGGTGATGACTTCCAGATTTTGGGGAAGGATAAGTTTTGAGTTTAGAAGTTATTAATTGATTTCGTTAATGAGTTTTAAGTCTTCTGCATTATTTTCTTTTTATTATGGTTGAAATGTTGGGGTTTAGATTGGTTGGTTCGCTCACATAGTAGGCTAAGTGTGGGTGACACTCGCGGCTCGTTTTAGGTCGTGACAAACTTGGTATCAGAGCATTAGGTTCGTTGGTCTCATCACACAAGAACGAGTCTAGTAGATCCTTGAGGAACGGTAGGGGGACACCTTTAATTTTCTTTGAGAGGCTATAAGACTTTAGGAAAAACTCCATTCTTTCTTTCTTTCGTGCTATTACTTGGGTCCAATTGGTATCTAGGTGATACAAATTGGTATCTGACCATCTTCACTCTATTTCGCAGATGGTTAGAACTAGAGCAACAACTGCGCCAACACCAACACCGGCAAGACAAGATGCGTCTGAGCCACCCACTGGGGCTGTAGCTCGAAGAGGGGCAGTGACAAGAGGCCGTGGTAGAGGTCGCGGGAGGAGGTCCTCTAGAGGAAGAGGACAAATGCCTGGCCCATCTAGTACTAGGGCGGTGACTCCTCCACCGACTGAGGAAATAGTAAGAGAGGGGGAGGAAGGGGAGAATGAGCAAGTGAAGAATGAGGAATTACCACCCCAACCTACCCCAGAGATGATCAATCAGGTTCTTGCTTATCTTAGCGGGTTATCTGATCAGGGCCACACACCTCCAGTGTTTTCTGCACCAGCACCTCAGGTTCCGAGAGTACAACATGCAACTGCTGTGACTCTCCGCATGGATGCCTCATTGGAAATAGGCACGTTTCCTTGGTTACTACAGGGCCTATAATGACAAGTGATCAGCATGAACTTTTCAGTGAGTTCTTAAAATTGAAACCTCCAGTCTTCAAGGGTGCTGAATCTGAGGATGCCTACGATTTTCTGGTTGACTGTCATGAGTTACTACACAAGATGGGTATAGTAGAACGATTTGGCGTCGAGTTTGTGACCTATCAATTTCAAGGGAACGCCAAAATGTGGTGGCTGTCACATGTGGAGTGTCAACCAACAAAGGCACCACCTATGACTTGGGCCTCATTCTCTAGTTTATTTATGGAGAAGTATATACCCCGTACTTTGAGGGATAGGAGGAGAGATGAGTTTCTAAGCCTAGAGCAAGGAAGGATGTCGGTTTCTGCTGATGAGGCTAAGTTTCGTGCACTCTCCAGATATGCCACCCTGCTTTGCTTAAGTACAAAAGAGCGGATTCGCCGTTTTGTGAAGGGGTTGAGGACAGATTTGTGGATTTCGGCCTTATAGGTAGCTGCTACGGCAAAATCCTTTCAGGAAATGGTAGACTTTGTGATAGAGGTGGAGGGAGTGAAGCCAGACGATTTCACCATGGCATCAGCAACTAAGAAGTTTCGTAAAGGAGGTGAGTTTAATGGTTCTTACTCTAGAGGGCAGAGTTCAGGAGGTTATCCAGCCCGACCTATTCAGTCTTCACTACAGGCTGTAGATAGGGGTCCACCGCAGACCGGTCAACATTTCTCTGAGTTTGGAGGTTATCCCCAGACTCTGTCATTCTCACAGAAACCTATGCTTGAATCCAAAGAATGTTATGGATGTGGAGAGACTGGACATATTAGGAGGAATTGTCCAAAACCGAGTTACAGACCCCCAATAATCAGAGGTAGAGGTGGTCATGGAAGAGGCCGTAATTCGGGAGGACGTGGTGGCCGAGGGAATGGTGGTCATCAAAACTGCTGAGGTGACGGGCAAACTGGGACTTCTGTAGCGCAATATGGTAGGGGCAACGGGCAGACAGGTGATAGAGCTCATTGTTATGCTTTCCCTGGAAGATCTGAAGCGGAGACATCTGATGCTTTCATCACAGGTAATCTTTTGGTTTGCGATTGCCTGGCTTTTGTATTATTTGATCCCGGCTCTACATTTTCATATGTATCTTCCTCATTTGCTACTGGTCTTAATTTACCTTGCGAATTGCTTGACATGCCTATTCGTGTTTCTACTCCGGTGGGTGAGTCTGTGATAGTTGAAAAGGTATATAGGTCTAGTCTGGTGAATTTTGTGGGGAGCAATACGTATGTAGACTTGGTTATCTTAGAAATGGTTGATTTCGATGTAATTCTGGGTATGACTTGGCTTTCTCCAAATTTTGCAATTCTGGATTGTAATGCTAAAACTGTAACATTGGCCAAGCCTGGGACAGATCCGTTAGTGTGGGAGGGTGACTACACTTCCACTCCAGTTCGTATTATCTCCTTTCTTCGTGCTAAGAGAATGGTTAGTAAGGGTTGTTTAGCTTTCTTGGCACACCTCTGGGATGATACTACTCAAGTACCTTCAATTGAGTCGGTTTTGATAGTCCGTGAGTTTCTGGATGTGTTTCCTGCAAACCTTCCTGGTATGCCACCGGATAAAGATATTGATTTCTGTATTGATCTGGAGCCGAGTACTCGCCCCATTTCCATACCCCCTTATAGGATGGCTCCCGCTGAGTTAAGAGAGTTAAAGGCCCAACTTCAAGAGTTGTTAAGCAAAGGCTTCATTAGACCAAGTGCATCCCCTTGGGGTGCTCCTGTTTTGTTTGTGAAAAAGAAGGATGGAAGTTTTCGGATGTGCATTGACTACAGACAACTGTATAAGGTAACTGTTAAGAACAAGTACCCTCTTCCTCGGATCGATGATTTGTTCGATCAGTTACAAGGTGCTTGTACCTTCTCAAAAATTGATTTGAGATCTGGTTATCACCAATTGAAATACGGGCAACGGATGTGCCCAAGACTGCTTTTCGGACCAGGTATGGGCATTACGAGTTCTTAGTAATGTCTTTTGGGCTTACAAATGCCCCTGCTGCTTTCATGAGTTTGATGAATGGGATTTTTAAGCCATATCTGGATCTCTTTGTCATTGTATTCATCGACGATATACTGGTATACTCAAAGAGCAGGAAAGAACATGACGAGCATTTTAGAATGGTATTGGAAATGTTGAGGGAGAAAAAGATTTATGCCAAATTCTCGAAGTGTGAGTTTTGGCTAGATTCAGTGTCTTTCTTGGGGCACGTAGTTTCTAAGGATGGACTGATGGTGGATTCTTCTAAGATCGAAGCAGTGAAGATTTGGGTAAGACCTACTAATGTTACAGAGGTAAGAAGCTTTGTTGGTTTAGCTAGCTACCACCGTCGATTTGTCAAGGGATTTTCTTCGATTGCTTCCCAACTGACAAACTTGACTAAGCAGAGTGTTCCATTTGTATTGTCGGACGAGTGTGAAGAAAGCTTTTAGAAACTCAAGACTTTGTTGACTACTGCACCAATTCTTACCCTGCCAGTGGAAGGTAAGAATTTCATTGTTTATTGTGATGCATCCTATTCTGGGTTGGGTGCAGTGCTAATGCAAGAGAAGAATGTGATTGCTTATGCTTCGAGGCAATTAAAGGTGCATGAACGTAATTATCCGACCCACAATTTGGAGTTAGCGGCGGTAGTGTTTGCATTAAAGCAATGGAGACATTATCTATATGGGGTTAAGTGTGAAGTCTATACGGATCATCGTAGCCTACAGTATGTCTTTACTCAGAAAGATTTGAATATAAGGCAGAGGAGGTTGATGGAACTACAGAAGGACTATATATCACTATATTGTATCATCCGGGAAAAGCTAATGTTGTGGCAGATGCTTTAAGTAAAAAGGCAGGGAGCATGGGAAGTCTAGCTCACTTGCAGGTTTCCAGACGCCCATTGGCTAGAGAGGTTCAGACTCTGGCTAATGACTTTATGAGGCTAGAAGTAAATGAGAAGGGAGGATTTTTGGCCTGTGTGGAGGCAAGATCTTCCTTTCTTGACAAGATTAAGGGGAAGAAGTTTAATGATGAGAAGCTGATTCGGATTCGAGATAAGGTGTTGCGAGGAGAAGCAAAAGAAGAAAAAATCGACGAGAAAGGTGTTTTGAGAATTAAGGGAAGGGTATGTGTACCCCGCGTCGATGATTTCATTCACACTATTCTTACAGAGGCTCATAGTTCAAGGTATTCTATACATCCTGGTGCAACCAAGATGTATCATGACCTAAAGCAACATTTTTGGTGGAGTAGGATGAAGCGTGACATTGTTGAGTTTGTTGCTCAATGTCCGAATTGTCAGCAAGTAAAGTATGAACACCGGAGACCTGGAGGGACACTTCAGAGAATGCCCATTCCTGAATGGAAGTGGGAGAGAATTGCAATGGACTTCGTGGTTGGTCTTCCAAAGACAATGGGTAAGTATGACTCCATTTGGGTAATTGTTGATAGGTTAACTAAGTCTTCTCATTTCATTCCGGTTAAGGTGACTTACAATGCAGAGAAGTTAGCCAAACTTTATATCTCAGAGATTGTTCGATTGCACGGAGTTCCACTTTCCATCATATCGGATAGAGGTACGCAGTTTACTTCTAAGTTTTGTAAAACATTGCATGCCGAATTAGGTACTAGGTTGGATCTTAGTACCATATTTCACCCTCAAACCGATGGTCAGTCTGAGCGGACGATTCAGGTTTTGGAGGATATGTTTCGTGCATGTGTGATAGAATTTGGTGGTCATTGGGATAACTTCTTACCCTTAGCAGAGTTCTCATACAACAATAGCTATCACTCAAGTATTGATATGGCCCCATTTGAGGAACTGTATGATAGAAGATGTAGGTCTCCCATTGGGTGGTTTGATGCATTTGAGGTTAGACCTTGGGGGTACTGACCTTCTGAGGGAATCGTTAGATAAAGTGAAATGCATTCAAGAAAAGCTCTTAGAGGCCCAAAGTAGATAGAAAGAATATGCAGATCGCAAGGTTAGAGACTTGGAGTTTATGGAGGGTGAGCAAGTTTTTCTGAAGGTTTCACCCATGAAAGGGGTGATGCGGTTTGGCAAGCGAGGTAAGCTTAGTCCGAGGTATATTGGTCCATTCGAAGTTTTGAAGCGCGTGGGGGAGGTAGCTTATGAATTAGCCTTACCCCCAGGACTGTCAGGAGTGCACCCGGTATTTCATGTGTCTATGTTTAAAAGATACCATGGGGATGGAAACTACATCATTCGTTGGGATTCAGTTCTTCATAATGAGAATTTGTCTTATGAGGAGGAGCTTGTTGCCATTTTAGATAGAGAAGTCCGCAAGTTGAGATCAAGGGAGATTGCATCCATCAAAGTTCAATGGAAGAATCGACCAGTTGAAGAGTCCACTTGGGAGAAGGAGGCTGATATGCAAGAAAGATACTCACACCTGTTTCCTGATTCAGGTACTCCTTTTCCTCTTTGTTTTTCTTCTTGTGATCGTTCGGGGACGAACGATGGGTAAATTGGTATCTATTGTAACGACCTGTTTAGTCGTTTTGAGAAGTGGAGTTTATTTCTGGTAATAACTGTCTTAGTCGACGGATCCCACGACGGACCGTCGAGGGTGTCTCATTCCAAAACACTTAGAATTCTGAAATTTGGGTACTGAGATCGAATCTGTGAACTTCGCGATGAAATGGCAGGACGGACCGTCACAGGCATGACAGGCCGTCACAGTCTCTTCTAGGAATTGAGTCTCTGAACTTTGTGACGGAAGCAGCAGGACGGACCATCGCAGGAACGACGGGCCGTCACAGTCTGTGTAACCCTGCATGGGTCGGATTTCTGTTAAATGTTTTAAGGGGCGTTTTGGACAATTCCTGCTTATAATTATGAAGTTAGTGGTCTAATGTTAATAATTCAATTACTTGGGGGTTAAAGGAGATAACCTTGAATTAATTAGTGGGTTACTTTTGTCATCTTTTATACTTAATTATATGCTAATTAGGGTAAAAGAAAAAGGGTTTGAATAAGAAAAATAGAAAGAACGAGAGAGAGGAGAAACGAAGAGGAAAGAAAAGCTTTGGAAAAGTAGATTTCTTGATCACGAATTCTTCGGTGGAGGTAGGTTATGGTTTTTATACTATTTCATAGTAAACTCTTAATAGCGAATGATATGTGTCGGGTAGTATTGTAAAGTCTTCTATATGCTTAATTGTGTGCTTGCATGATGTGATTATGTAATTGTAATGGGTTGGAAAGATAAGGTTGTGAAGCTTAAACCTAAAACCCTCTCTGTTAATGATGATGCCTTGGTATAAAAGGAGGCTTGATGAACTAAAAGAATGAGGTTAGGGGATCGGGTGTCACGAACCGACACGTAGTACTAGGGGATCGAGTGTCACGAACCGACACGTAGTATTAGGGGATCGGGTGTCACGAACCGACACGTAGTATTAGGGGATCGGGTGTCACGAACCGACACGTAGTATTAGGGGATCGGGTATCACGAACCGACACATAGTATTAGAGCATCGGAGTGTCACGTTTCGACACCAGCATAGTAAAAAGAATGAATCTTGTATGAGGTCAATATACTCAATTTAATGAACCTATTTCCCAAAAAAGTATGGTATGGAGGCTTGTGTCCTCATGGGTGTACTTGTCGTTATTATCAATTATTCTTGTACTTGTTGTTGCTACCTATTGAGTATTGTAGTTGATTTTATGATATTATCTGATATATATTGCTTTCTATTTTGAGTTGGCCGATGATATCTACTCAGTACTCGTGTTTTGTACTGACCCCTACTTGTATGTTTTCCTTTTGTTCATTGTGGAGTGCAGCAAACGTACCGTCGTCTTCAACTCAACCGCAACTCTAGCCAGTCTTCATAACGTCAGATTTCAGGGTGAGCTATTGTTTCTAGCTTGGACTGGATCTTCTTCTTCACGTCTTGATGCCTTGAAGTTCTGGCATGGACTAGCTATTTAGTTATTTTAGCTTCTTAAATACTCTTAGATTTAGTAAGTTGAGGATAGATGTTCTTGTGGTGATGACTTCCAGATTTTGGGGAACGATAAGTGTGGGTGCCACTCGCGGCTCGTTTTGGATCGTGATATATATATATATATATATATATATATATATATTTGAAACTCTTTTTCCAAGAAGTCTCTTTCTTTCTTATTTCCTTTTTTTAATTGTTTTTATTTTAGCATTGTCAATGTTGTCCACAATTTATTATCTTAGTATGTAATTTTCATGCCCGATTTTTTATTTTAACTTATTTTCATATTAATATATTGATAAATTAAATAAATACCCTCTATTAATAATTTCCATTTGAATTCTTACATTAATTCCCTTTTTATTTTGTATATATATGTTACTTTATTATTTTGTATATATACGTTACAATATACCCAACTGGGCAACAATACGTGAAACTCATTTTATGGGTTGTAAATATTTAATTATGTCCCTAAATTTCATCTATTAATTTAGTTGTTATTATAATTTACATGTATGAATGCCATATATAATCTGTTCATATTTAGGATATTCTTCATCATTATAATTATCTCTTCCCTTATTTTTTTAAATTTTTTTTTGTATTACTCATGTTTCTATAAGGAAATGTAGAAATGATTAACGTAGTAGTTATGGAATTCAAAAGGTAAGTTTAATTGTAATTTAATAAATACAAAAATGTGAAAAGTCATTAAATGGAATGACACATATCATTTGAGTTATTTTGTATTGTACTTATATCATATTTGCACATATAAATATAAGAAACATTGCAAATGATTTAGAAGCTCAGTCAATGTTGGGTGTTGGTGATATTTTACTGTTTATTTTAAGGTGAGATTACCTATTTTCTTTTATATAAATTGATGATAAGAATATTTATCTTTTTCTATTTATGCATTTTTCAAAAAGAATTTATTAAAATATATGAGTGTTTATGAATTGTTAACCTTGAATTATGATTTATATTTTTGAGGAGAGTGTTGCTTGGAGGCTCAAATTTATTTTCTTTTATGTGAATTGATGGTAAGAATATCTATCTTCTTTTATTTATTCAATTTTCAAAGAAATTTATTAAAAAATATGAGTTTTTATGAAATGTGAACTCTGAATTATGATTTTATAATTTGCAGGAGAAAGTGTTATTTGGAGTCTCAACCTAATAAAAATTGTTAAAAAATTCACACATATTAAAAGAAGTGAGAATATCTATTTTCTTTTCTATATACATTTTTCAAAAGTAATATATTAAAATGTGAACTTTAAACTATAATTTTATATTTTGTAGGAAGAAGTGTTATTTGGAGTCTCAATCTAAGAGACACATTTGGAAATCAATAACAAAACAAAGTTGCTCAAAATACACATACCAACATAAGTGAAATGTCACGACCCAAAACCTGGCCGCGACTGGCACCCACACTTACCCTCCTATGTGAGCGAACCAACCAATCTAAACCTTAACATTTCAATGTAATATCATCATAAAATAACGCGGAAGACTTAACCTCATTAATAAAAACCAATTCAATAACTATTATTTCCCAAAATCTGGAAGTCATCATCACAAGAACATCTATGATCAAATTACTAAATCTAAGAGTTTCTAAGAAGCTAAAAATACATAAAAGCTAGTCCATGCCGGAACTTCAAGGCATCAAGACATGAAGAGGAAGATCCAGTCCAAGCTAGAAGCATTAGATCACCCTGATATCCGGAGTAATGAAGACTGGCTAGAGTTACTGTTGAGTCGAAGATGACGGCACGGTTGCTGCACTCCACAAATAAACAAGAAGACAACATAAAAGTAGGGGTCAGTACAAAACACGGGTACTGAGTAGATATCATCGGCCAACTCAAAATAGAAATCAATATATACCAAGTAATATCATAAAATCAACTATGATACTCAACATGTAGCAACAACAAGTACTATATCATTAACAATTACCGTCAAGTGCATACATGAGGACTCAAGCCGCAATACCAAACTCATTTGAGAATTATGTTCATTAGATTGAGTATATTAACATCTTTCAAGATTCATTATCTTTATTTCTCTTGTGTCGGCACGTGACACTCCGCTCCCTCATATTCATTAATCCCCTTGTGTCGGTACATGACACTCCGATCCCCTTCTACTATGTGTCGGAACGTGACACTCCGATCCCCTAAATCTACGTGTCGGTTCGTGACACCCGATCCCCTAAATCTACGTGTCGGTTCGTGACACCCGATCCCCTAAATCTACGTGTCGGTTTGTGACACCCGATCCCCTAAATCTACGTGTCGGTTCGTGACACCCAATCCCCTAAATGTACGTGTCGGTTCGTGACACCTGATCCCCTAAATCTACGTGTCGGTTCGTGACACCCGATCCTTTAAATCTACGTGTCGGTTCGTGACACCCGATCCCCTAATCTCCTTCTATCAATTCGCCAAGCCTTCTTTCTTACCAAGGCATCATCAATCTCATTATTTTAGTTCATCACGCCTTCTTTTATACCAAGGCCTCATCATTAACAAAGAGATTAGGGTTTTGCAAGATTTGGGATTCAATAACTTCATCATGCTCATATAATCACAATTATATAATTACATTCATGCAAGCATACAATTAAGCACATAGTAGGGTTTACAATATTACCAATACATATCATTCGCTATTAAGAGTTTACTACGAATATCGTAAGAGAAACCATAACCTACTTCCACCGAAGACTAGTGATCAAGCAAGCAAATTCCCAAAGCTTTGTGTCTTTCCTCTCGTTCGATCCTCTCTCTATCGTTTCTCTTTCCTTCTCTTTGTTCTTTCTATTTTCTTTATTCAAACCCTCTTTCTTTTACCCTAATTAGTATATAATTAAGAATAAAAGATGACAATAATAACCCCCTAATTAACTTAAGGTTACCTCTTTTAACCCCCAAGTAATTGGACTTATTAACCTTAACCCTCTAACTTTATAATTAAAGTAGGAATAGTCCAAAACGTCCCTTAAAACGTGTAGAGAAATCCGACCCGGACTGGGATTATGCAACCTGCGACTGTCCGTCCTGCAGGTCGTCGCAAGGTTCAGAGACTGAATTTCCACTGAAGACTCTGTGACGGTTCGTCACACATGTGATGGTCCGTCCTGCCATTTCGTTACGAAGTTCAGAGAGTCGATTTTCAGTACCCAATTTCAGATTTTCTAAGTGTTTTGAAACGAGACCCTGCGACGGTCCGTCGTGCCCATGACGGTCCGTCGTGGGGTCCGTCGCCTCAGCCTGTTTTTCCAGAAATGAAATCTGCTGTTCAAAACGACTAAACAAGTCGTTACATGAAAATATTTATTTTCTTTTCTATATACATTTTTCAAAAATAGCATATTAAAAGACATGATTATCTATAAAATGTGAACTGTAAGTATAATATTATATTTCTGTAGGAACAAATTTAAATTCAAGTTCAAGAAATTGTTTTAGAAGCCAATCAACAAAAAAGATGTTCAAAAATTCATACAGAAAAAAAGATTGTTAGTTATTTATATTATGAATTGTTAATTCTTTATCCTTGTAGTTGCAAGAGAAAAAGAAAGTAAAACGAGAACAAGACACCAAAGAGAATTTGCTTCAGTATATTTTTTGTATAAATTTCTTAAGACACAATGAATATGATCATAAATCAGAAAACTTAATTGGCACTTGTCCACTTTTATTGTATAATTTTAAAAATATAATTGTTATTTTAAAAAATGAAAAATAATTTATGAAAATTGGGATTGTGTAGTGCAAATTACTTTTGACTTTTTGCCAATGATTTGGATTGAAAATCTTTTTTATTATTTCTCAAACTTTTAAAAATTATGAGTTAAATTTTAAACTTTCATAGTCAAATTGAATTTTTCATAGTTGAAATCCAAAATAAATAAATAAAAATAATGATTAAATACCTCCTTTTAGTTACTTATTATTGGATGGACATGACATATATAAATTTGTAAAGGAATAAAAAAATATAGATTATTTAATTTTTTAAATTATTTTTACCATACGATATACGATATATATTCATTATTTTTCTAACAAAAGTTAATTCTTATTATTCATTGTTTTTCTATTTCTTTTTTAAATTTTAAGTCGTGAAAATTTAAAATGATAAAATCATCAAAATGAAGGTCAAATGATAAATTGGATTTTCACAATTCAAAACTATATCTTTCTTATGTTTCTATGTTTTTTTTAATTTTCAAGTTAGATGACTAATTTAAATAGGTTGTTGCATTTATATTGAAGTGTGTTTCATCAATGCTTCCATATAAATGAAAGGAAAAATTATGTATAGATAAATATGTATATAACTTATTGAATCAAATTTTCTTTTACTTATAAAAATAAGGAGCATAAGTTTAAAGATATAAAAAATATTATTAGAAGATAAAGACTCTTATTTATGATTATAAAAGATATAAAACTTAAATACTAATAATAAACTTAATTAAAATTTGAAATCTGATTTAATTGTTAATATGTCATTATAAAAAATATATAGAATATTTTAAATACTCAACTATTCTGAAAAGTTAATTAATAAATTTAATGAGTTATTATGACCACACAAAATACGGTTGAATTCACTAGTTTAACCATAAATATTAATATTATTTCGACAATCACGGCCTAGCTGAGCATTATTGTTGATGTAAGGACAAAAATGCTTAACAATTCCCCTTTTTGTCAATAAAAAATTGTCGACAAACCAATTGTTAAACTACTTCGAGACCAAAGAAAAATAAAAAGGGAATATTAATTGTAGACATTGAAATTAATGGAACTTCATAAGTGTTTTTAATTTAGGATTTTAGAACGTATTAAATTCCCTTTAAAAGTATATATTTCACAATAGTCACGTAATATTCATATCGTTCAAATTAAAATCATATAATTTTGAATAAGAGATAAATCTAAATCATGGATAAATCTTATCAGATGAGAATTTATCAATAAAATATTCATATTTCTTTAGATTTTTGTTTATGTGATTGATTTATTCTTTATATGTTTAAATTTTAATGCAAACATTAATAATAATTATAAAAATAAAAAATAAAAAAATTGTAGTATATTTGGAAGTTCGCATCAAATTGACATAAACAAGTGAGCAAACAAAGTAGTTGTTGTGTTCATTAATTGACAAGGAGCCATTTGAAGTTTTCAACCACCACTGCTTCTTGAGGGTAACACACCAACCCCCAGTACTCCCACTAAACTAAAATTAAATTAACAAATACGTACCAATTATTTTCATTTAACGTTACTCACTACTTTTCTTCTATTTTTATGAAAGAATTATGGGGCCTTTTTCAATTATTAGACAGACAAAAATTCTACATTAATAAATTAAAAGAATTTAATAAATAAAGGAGCTAGCGAATTGGGAGCGTGTAGAGACAGAAAGATAAAGTGAATTACAAAGCTTAAAACTTTCTGTCGTTTTTCCATTCCTAACTTTTCTATTCTACTTATTAAGGCCAATATTGTCTTCTACTTATAACATCTATCTATCTATCTATCATTTTGAGTATCAACAAAATGTTTCTAAGAAGCTCCATTTCCACTACCAAAAAACTCATCCAGAAAACATTATACAATGTCAAATATTTATTCTCTGGTGGTGGTGGATATCAAAAGATTCCAAAAACCTACATAGAGCAGAAGAAGAACATAATAATGATGTCGTCTCCGCCGCCAAGAAAGGAAGAGAGAGATCATCAAGTTGTTGTTGCTTCAAAGAGGAAGGAGATAATAATCATAAAGAAGAAGAAATATGAAGAAAATAAAATTAGAGATGAAAGGAGTTATTTGGTGACTCAAAAGCTAAACGAATTGAAAATGTTAGAGAACTACAAAGATGAGCACGCCCTCGATATTGAACAAGTTATTTATTACTACTCGCGTCTCACATGCCCCGCTTATATTGAAATTGTTGACAAGTTTTTTATGCAAATATACTCTGAACTTTTTGGACATAATTAATGAATTTGTAATACTAATTCTTTTTCATCTGCTATGGAACCTACCTTCTTCCTTTTATTTTCTCATCTCAAATAAATATACAGTATACATTTTACACGAAAAAAAGAACATATTTGTCCATTTATTTACAAGAAACGGTCATAGTTACCTTCATCAAGCTTATTCTTTATCATTCCATTTAAAATGCATTTCTTTTTCTTCGATGACTCATGTTTCCACCCGCATTTCTTGTGCAACGTCTATGTGAATTTGTTGATATTTTCATTAAAAAGGATATAAGATTAAAAATGTTCTTAAACTATGTAAAATGAATACAAATATTCTGAGTTGATAATTTGGTGTGAAGATGTCTTTGTTATTTATAGTTTAGTCTAAAAATACTGTTTTCAAATAATATATTGGTATTTCTTTTCTTTTTAAACACATATTTTTTCCTAATGATTATTTAAATTAGAGAATGCGTTTCCAAAGAGATTAAGAAATAAAAAAATATTTTTGATTTTATTAGAATTTTTTTTATAGTTATATATGTGACCTATATTACCAGTTAAAAGAGGTAAATGACGTTATTTTATTTTAATTTTTAAATGAAATTAAGAAGAAAGAAAAAAAATTATTTATTAGTTAAGGTGATTTTAAAAGAAATGAAGAAAGAAAACAATTCTTTAAAAGAGTAGTATTTTTTCCCATAGAAATGTTCTCATAGTAACTCCATAAATTTTTATTTCGTAATATTTTTCGAATAAATAAGATAAATATTTTTTTAATTGTAAAAACCATCATTAGATAAAGTATGTGTTTATAAGGGCATCAATATTTGATCCATTAATATATAATGACATTTTAAAATCAAATTATTAATAACAAGAGCATTTATGAATTACCAAACTATCAACTAAGGATATTTTCATTCATTTTACATATTTTAATCCATTTTCATAAAAATAAATTATATCAATATAATTACTACTAATTAAAAAACTGTTGAAAAGTGATGGTTGAAAGCGATGAAGTCCGTTGCTTTTTTTGTTTGTTAAAGTGGACGTAAAAAAGATGCAGTCACTTCTTTCACTTTTGTCCTTGACGCTTTTCCAAAAGTGATGGATTGCATCTCTCCAAAACGACACAGTAAGACGATTGTGTTGTTTCGGTTAGTTTATTTTTTAAATTTTTTTAGGAATGCGATTGACGATGTCACTTTTTATTTTATTTTTTTTCAGAAAAGTGATAGACAAATTGACACAGTCCGTTACTTTTTATGAAATATTTTTTTAAAATGCATAAAAGCGACAGTAATAGGCCCCTTATCACGATCCCGTTTCTCATATCATGGTGGCACCTAGATAAGCCGTCCAACCCTTAGCTCGGATCCATAAGCAACGATCTACGAAGAGGAAGTCAACAACAAGGAGCATAAAGCTTATAAGGAAACGAAGAAAGGGTAATAAATAGAAATGCAACACAAGAGACCATTGGTAATCAATAGAAATGCAACACAAGAGACCATTCCAAGACATGCCATCAATCAATAATCGATCATCTAATCAAAATAAGAGTACAAGACTTTTACATGTACAAAGTAAATATATGTTTTATCTTAAGACAATATAAGACTACGCCTAGCCAAAATCAGACAAGATTCGACAACTTCAAAACCCAAGAGCTCACCTTAGTGTCCGAGACTCCAAGCTGCTTTGGACGACTGCAAGCCAACAACAATAACTCAAAATACTATCTAAATGGGTACAAGTTTAGCATGAGTATAAACAGTGGTACACATTAGATCGGATGACTAAACTCAAAAGACGACACAAACATAAATAAGTAATGAGGAAAGCATATCACATACAACTATAGAGGAGATAATAAGTAGACAACAAATAAGGAACAAAAGTAGGATACAAGGGCTAAGAAGTCGAATGAAGAACGTACCTGAGATGCAAACCAACAACTTATTTGCAAGTAACTAAGATATAAAAGTCAACTGCAAGGGTCACGATGACTCACAATCCTAACTCTAACATTAAAGCTTATAAGCTATCAAATAATCAATAATTGAGAAAAAAATATAGTCAAACAATAATCTAACTAGACCCCCATAAACCCCGAAGGTACAGACAACAAATATAACCTAACTGGCCCCATAAATCTTAGGGTTCAATCAACAAACAAATATGTCGGTAATAGATAATGCATATTAATGCAAAGTATGTAGTAGGACAATCAGTAACAATCTGTAACCATTAGTGATAAATAAGGATTTCCTAGCTAAAGAGTAAAGTCCCAAGGGCGTCAGTAAGGGCTGCCCAGTAAAAAGTAAACTTCCAGAGTTATCATTCCACCCCACTACAGGGTAAACTACTCCTAGGAGCGTGACACACCCCAAAAATTACATGACTTAAGCTAGAGACTAACATAATGAATTATGAATTAAAAAGGGGTAATTATAGTCCTAGGAGTTTGGGGGAAAAGTCGTGGAAGTCTTGAGGGCTTAGAGTAGAGAAACGAAGAAGGAATTTTGACGGGCAGAATTTGGATATGGCCACATGTCGCGCGCCTAGCCCTAATTTTTGAAATTTTCAGCTCTGCGACACGAGGTCTTCTGACTCAAAATGCATTTTCAAAAAAATATATGGACCTCATTGCGCGTCGCGGACCCACCTTCCAGATTTGACTATTTCAAGATTTTTCAAGTTGGACTTTCATTTTAATGTCCAACTAGTAAGGGGGTGTTTTGGGTATTTTGTGTGGGTCCAATATATATAGCTCCGCTCATTCCCCGATCAAAAACTCAAACTCACAATTAGAAAAAATAATTAGGATCCCTGCCTTCTCTCTAGTATCTCTCTTTCCTCAAACCTCCATTAGATCCAAGAAGAATACCAATTCTCAAAGGATTCAACTAATATTCCTTTTCCCAAGAGGTCCCTCCAAAGATGTTTTCAAAATCATCAAAATCTAGGGTTAATTGTTGTTATTCACTTGATATTCCCTTAGACCCATGTTCTCCCTCAATTTTTATAAATCTTTGGATTTGATATGTTGAATGTATTGAAGGTGATAAATATATCAATTGCTTATATTGATGTTAGTATGATATTACTTCATGAATTACCTTGATTATGTATTATAGGGTGATTGAAGTATGAAGTATCATGTAGGGTAAAAAGGAGTGAATGTTGGTTCTTTCTTGAACTCAATTATGAAAAGTGAATTACTTAGATAGTAATGAGGTTATAACTAATATGTTGTTGTGGTGTTGATGACAAGGTCCCATCATCCTTAACCCAGTACACTTGAATTGACTATGAAGTATGTATGTATGTTATGTTATGATTGTTATATGATTGAAAGGTAGTTCTCATGATTATAATGGAATGTTAAAGTTAAAGGTTTACTCACTAGCTAGTGTTTCTAAAGTGAAAGGATTGTTCTCACTTATGAACGCTTATGAGCTGTTATGATAAGATGTTTGCATAAAGGGTCTAATAAAGGCTAATGTGAACTTATGTGATGACTAAATATGATTACTAAAGAGAATATATGCTTAACACAAAGTTCATCTAAATGAGATGGAGGTCTCACGTTTAGCAAGTCTGGGTTCCACATGGGTTTCCTCACATCTAGCAAGTCTGGATTTCCTAAATATGTGTTATCTCATGAGATGGAAAACCCCACGTTTAGCAAGTTTGGGTTTCTAGAAACAGTCTCCTTGACCCTTAACTATGTGACCACTTGGCACTCTACCTTAGTGGATCCCCCTAGATAGTTATGTACGAAAGGTTACACCTTAGGCAAATGTTAACCCTCTCTTTTTGTTCTGGGAGTAGAAAACAAAATTCCATGTAGCTCCCATGGTTTCATGTCAGTTATTATAACATTTTCTTCTAATGTAAAAGTAAATGAATGAAAGAAATATATGAACTCTTACTAGGGCTTTCTTAAGGGGTTTTACATAGTGTAAGGGAGGTATGGGGCTTCTCTTGAACATTGCACTTGTAGGATCCTAAAAGATGGTTGTAGTACTGTTCTCTTATGCCTATGTAGCTTATGAATTCAATATGTTAGGCGATGTACGATCTTTTATGAAGGTGGAAAGTTATGATGAAATATGAGGTTATAAATATATGTATGAAGTAGGTTGCTTAATGTGATACTTAGCTTTGGATAGGGTTATATGATTCCATTCTTTGCATTGTACAAGTATTGCTTGGGTTGTCCACATGTTGGGTTGACTCATAAAGTTCATTCTATGTGTACATAGGGTTTACTTGATAAAAAACATATTTTGACTAAAATTTCATTTTATGCATGCGTTGATGATTTTTATGGATAGTATCCATACTTAGTACGTGTGATGTACTAACCCATATCACTTCCCCTTTTCCCAAACAATGTAGGTTCGGGCCGTTGGAGAGATTTCAAGGCTAATCCTCAAGACACTTAGATTTGGTTTTCCAAGTTGGTGAGTCTTCAAGTCCGAGGACAAGACCCTATATTCTAGCTTCTATTCTTTGTTATGTTGAAAGAAATTGTTATTGTATTTCCTATTTCTAGAGTTCTATTGATGTAAGGGCGAAGTCCTGAATTTCTATTTCTTTATGTCTAGATGGTACATCATGACGAATTTAGATTCTATTTTCCTTATATCAAGTGAAGTTGAACTTCTTAAGTAAAAGTTTTGAAATTTCCAGCATTTTTATTCTATTATACATGCTATGACAAATGCTAAGGGCTTGTATAAGACCTCTTCGAGGTCGAGTATGCCGGTTACGACTTGAGGGTGGTGTCGGTTGTAACAAGCTTGGTATCATATCATAAGGTTGATAATAATGTAGGATTGATGTCACAACGTACCACGTCGAGTAGAGTCTTGTTCATGGGTGTGAAGCGCGCCACACTTATGAATCAGAGGCTATGATATGTTATATACCGTGGTTTCACAGTATTTTTAATGCTTGTTCCTTATGTTTAGTATGTGTCCAAAAGCCTTTTTGTATTATTTTTTATGTAAGTTTCTCTTTACTTGCAGGAAATCTGTCTAAAAGATGAATGTGGAGGTTTTTGAGCAAGAAATACAGAAAAGTACCACCTACAGAGCATGTGACGGTCCGTCGTGCTCGTGACGATCCGTAGGTGGCATCGCGGGAACGATCCCAACCTCATTAGTTGGGTTCTTTAATTGATACGACCGATTTACTTCTTATTTGAGAAGTAAGTTGGAGCGTATCAAATTTTGGCGCCACTACCAGGGAAAGTAGATTTTAGATCAACTTAAACTTATTACTAAAATTTAGTCAATATTTTCTTAATTTTACTTTGTTTATTGTTTTTGATTCTTGCAGAACTATCTTCCTTGTATGCTAAATACACCAAGAGG
Source organism: Solanum lycopersicum (assembly GCF_036512215.1). Classification (NCBI taxonomy): domain Eukaryota; kingdom Viridiplantae; phylum Streptophyta; class Magnoliopsida; order Solanales; family Solanaceae; genus Solanum; species Solanum lycopersicum. Next base: position 26,565,671 of record NC_090806.1, read on the forward strand.
AAGAGAACCCTTGTTTCCCTACGATCACGTATTAGAGCGTACACAACGCAACATGAATCGAAACTTAGGCATTAATGATGATGATCCAAACCAGAACATCCCAGCTCCGGTTGATGTTCATGGTCAGTTGTTACCCGGTGCTCCAGGTGAAAACCAACAGAGGGGACAAAATCCCGCTCCACGGCCCCAAGAATACTACAGAGGCTATGACAATATAGCAGACTCTGATGGGCCGCTTGTCTTGCCCCCTCTACCACCAGGACACACCTTTGTGGTAACTAGTAGCCTGATGCAAATGCTCACTTCTAGAGGTTTGTTTTCAGGGCTACCTTCAGAGGATCCACATGCTGATATAGCTAAGATAAGGGCAGTCTGTAAAAGCTGTGTAGGGAGGCCTAACTTGGACTTGGATGTAATAGGGCTTAGAGTGTTTCCTCTCTCACTGACGGGAGAGGCTGCTTTTTGGTTCACTGAGCTCCCTTATAACTCAATTTTCACTTGGAACCAACTAAGACATGTCTTCTTAGCACGCTACTACCCAGTCTCCAAGAAACTAAACCACAAAGACAGAGTGAACAACTTTGTGGCATTACCAGGAGATTCAGTTAGTAATTCTTGGGATAGATTCACCTCGTCTTTTAGAAGCTTCCTCAATCACCGTATAGATGATGAGTCACTGAAGGAATACTTCTATCGAGGACAGGATGATAATAATAAAGCGGTGTTGGATACTATAGCAGATGGTTCTTATGGGAAGTGTCCTTATGCTGACATTGCTGAAAAAATAGAGAAAATCTCCCGGAATAATAAAGCTTGGAGTACTAGGAAGTCGGATACTGGGAGAAATACCTTCGCAGTGCAATCCAGTCACAACCCAGCCACAGATGAGATTCATGAAGAGATGGCTTAGATGAGAACTGAGCTTGGGTTGATATTAAAACATATCACTGGGGGTGGAGAAAAGATAAATGTAGTTAACAACTTGTGTAAACCACCACCACCACATGATGAATGCTATTATGCGGAGGATTCCTATGCAATAAATGAGCACATAAAGGGTTTTCGACCGAGTGCCCAAGGCTCAAATAAGGAGAATTGGCACCAAGGTCAAGGGAACCAAGTTCGGATGGTAACTATAATTGGGAGAGTCATTATGTCCTAGATGGAAACTACAACCGTGACAACAACTTCAATAGGGGTAACTAAGGTAACAAAAATGATTGGAATGGGCCATATGTCCATCCTCAAAATCGTTAAGTTACTCTTAGGGGTAGTGGAGATAGTATGGCGTGAGTTGAGGATATGTTGCACAAAATGATAAGGAGGTTCAATGCTAATGATGAACACATTAAATAGTTAAGGAGTGATTTAGCGGGTATTGGGATGAAAGTCGATACACATGCAATATCAATTAAGCAGATCGAGTAGCAAATAGCCCAATTATCTGGGACTGTGAAAACACGGAAATCGGGCAATCTTCCTAACAACACTGTCCAAAATCCGAAAAATGATGCACACTGTATGACAATAACTACTCGGGGTGGTAAGCAACCCATTGACCCGCCTATGCCGTGTAATGAGAAAAAGGTGAGAAAGGATAATGATAAGGTAGTAGAGGGTAGTGGTGAAGCAGAAGGTAGCACTGAAAAAGATGCGAAAGCACCTATAAAGGGAATTCCCATGCCTAGACCACCACCTCCCTTTCCTCTAAGATTAGTGAAAAAGATCGAGGTTGGTAAATATTAGCATTTTATAACAATGTTGAATCAGCTTTCTATCAATGTCCCTTTGGTAGAAACTCTAGAACAAATGCTCGGTTATGCCAAGCTTATGAAAGATCTTGTTACAAAGAAGAGATCGGTCACTTTCGAGGATAATGATA